>NC_137971.1:83724393-84054013 GCF_963924665.1 Micromys minutus
TTGCTGCAAAGCCCTCAGTTCCCAGTGGGAAGAGTCTTCATATCATGTGACCACGTGCTTCCTAAAAAACAGTAATGAAATTGGCTTGGGGGGGGTTTGAATGACTCGCCTAACTAACAAGTCTCACATTCTAGCAGCTTCCGTGGCACCATGAGAAATCTTGCTCCCTCCAGACTCATTCTCGGCAGCGACCAAGCATGCACACCTTCCATACTGCAGTCTCACAGACTTTGTGTCCCCACACTACCACCGGGGACAACTCTTCTCTGCCAGAAACCATAGCAAGGCAGACCCTCCTCTTGGCATGCCATCCCTCAACAGCCACCATGGCATGGCTGTGTGACCTGTGTGACCGGAGCCCACCTCTGGAGTTCAAGTGAAGCCAAAGCCACTCGGATCATCTGCTATGCACAGAAGAGGCTGGCCTGAATACTGAGTAAGCAGAGGGAAATGGAGGCTGCAGAGTTACAAGTGCAGCCTCCAGGCTGGCAAAATCGGCTTCCGATGAGGTATAATTGTCACTAGAAGAGAAATGGACAGCAGCCCAAACAAATATTCATTTCGGGGCCACACATTATGACAAGAAATTCTGTCAGAGATTCGGGCTGAGACATCTATGGTCAAAGGTCATATGCAAAGAGCATCCCAACAGTGAACCTTGCTCCATCCCAACGCCTGCAGAAAGCTAAGAAATTGAGCTTTAAAAAGGAACGTCGGGTCAGTGCAAGGTGGAAAAAGAGACAAAGTCACTCTTCAGCACAGATAATGACGCCCCCATAACTGCACAGATGAAGCCTGTTTATCTTCCACACTACACACACACACACACACACACACACACACACACACACACACACACACACACACACGTGTACCTGACCAAGAGGCTACATGCAATCAGAGCAGAATCACACGCAAACAGCTAGGGTCTTAGGTAAGGGGACAATGACCATCCCCCAAATCACACATAAATGGCTGGGGTCTGAGGTGAGGGGACAATGACCATCCTGAATCCTTCTGTAAGGGAAGGCCAACAGTCAACAGGTTCACTCTAAGAGGTTCCCTGGAAACCATCTCAGCCGGTGTAGCTGTTAAACTCCGAGGATAGCCTCTACACCTCAACTCAATATGCACACAAACATTAGCACTTACAGTACCTTTTCCCAGAAGAGAGTGCTTTCACACTTGGAGCTTTTAAGGTGAAAATTAGCATAACATCTTTTGACTGTGCTGTTCCCCTACATTTTTCACATCTTTTTTCTTTTAAACCTGCAATGTAATTTGCTTCTGCTCAGAGAGTATTTCCTTTGGTTCTTACTGTAACCCACATAGTTTAAGAGTTTGTCAATCTCCCACATACCAAAAGCAGTGTCAGGATTTTGCCTGTTCGAGCCAACCTCCCAATTCATTTGACTGCTTGGGGCACCCTACAATGTTTACATGCAATTTCAGAATTGTGGGGATTCTACAGCAGCTGCCTGTGGGTCCAGAGACTGAGGATGAACAGCGAACTCAAACAACCAGATGGTAGCCGCACATTTGCCGCCAGACACTCGGTGGGGCCGTGCACAGTTCCCAGTTGTCCACTTGCCTACAGCTGGAATGAACTACAATCCAGAAAGGGAGGGACACCTGGGATCCAGATCTTGAGGCTTCTGATCTGGATCTTGAGACATAGTGGCCAGAACAGCCTAGGCCCAGCCAAGGTGGTACAATCCCAGGAAATAGAGGCAGGATGATCTCTGAGTTCAAAGTCAGCCTGGGACAGAGCAAGTTACTGTCACCCGCCAGCTCGTCTGTTCGGCCATACTTCTTCAGGATGCCAGCTTATACAGAAGAGCATCTGAAACATCCAGCCTCATGGAACTGAGCAACTACTAGCTCCTTGGACTTCCCATTCAGAGCTGCCCATTGTTGGCTTAGTGGGACTGTAGACTGTAAGTCATTCCAATAATTTACCTTAATATTTAGAGACACCCCATAAGTTCTGTGACTCTAGAGAACCCTATTGAGTCTTCAAATCTAAATGAATGGTGGAAACCACGCTCTCAACTCTGAAATCTTAATCCCCATAGTCAAACCAGTGCTGGTTGTGTTTTCACATACATTCAGAAGGATGCTAAGACCGGAGCAGAAGAGCTGGCTGCTGGCTTGTCAGTTCGACATACTCCTCCTGTGCTGGTACAGAGACTCTGGGGGTCAGAGGATCCTCACTTTCACATTTTAAGACCAGGGACTTAGGACAAAATGCCAGGATTTCTAGCCCCAAACTCTACTATACTTCCAGGGTGGAAGAAGGTCAGCATCTTGAAGCTCAACTAGTCTCACTGCCGTGTGCAGAGAACAAGAAGTGGTCCAGAGGCCCTGTTAGGCCACCCCTAAATACTAGGGGGCAAGCAGGTGTGATCCTATTTCATCAGGAGCACTATCATCTTAACCAGACTAAGAACCTACACAATCAACCCATGAAATTAAATAGATAAATAAACACCCTCAATAATTGTATAGTAAGAATAAAAGGAACTATCCAGAGACCACTTAATCAGCCTAGAATATAAGTGAGCTATAAAACAAACTTGATTTAAATAGATCAATACTCAAGAAGGTACAAGGTGTACCAATCAATGCTTCCACAGGTTTCTGTGCCTAGTAATCTTTATCTAATCACCGGGCACATGGTTCTGTTGACAGTCTCAATCACAGAACCTCCATGTGCTGTCTTTAAAGCATGCTGCATGGGAAAGAGGCACTACCAGTTTATCTCTGGTACTAAGATGTGCCCATATGAAGAGCCACCATTTTGCAAGTGAAAAGTACCAAGAACTGGAGCCCCAACTTGAGTGAGTCTACATCAGAGGTAGCTAGTTTTATTTTCTTCTAATAGTGTTTTTATAATCTCTAGGATGCATCACACCATCTTTACTCCTAAAGTAAAAAAGGAATTAAATACCCACAATGCATAATTATCACAGAACACACTAAGAGTCAAGTGAATGATACAATGTTGGGTCTTTGAGCTGTCCTCTACTGAAGAAACACTGTCATCTCTGCCTTCTCTCTGAGAGGGCAGCTTCCTTCTGTTTCCCCATGTATGCCCAACATACTCAGAAGTAACTGGGCCTATGCACCAAGGACAGAAAGGAAAGCATACCAAACTCCATGTGTCAGTCAATGGAAGGCAGCCTCTCCTCCAGCTACATAGCCTGAGACGAGGTTCGCTTCTGCAGGAGCAATGTGCGTGCGCCACTCACTAGGCTGCTGAGCCTGGACATCTAGACCATTTCCTCCCTAGATGACCCCACTCTTCCAGCACAGGCAGGTGTCTTTCTGCATCCTCAGTCAAGTACAGGGGAGCAAACTCAAGACTCTATGCAAGTGCCAGGCATTAAAGAAAACAGTAAGGTCGAACCCCCCCTAAAAAGGCTCTACCACTTCCTTACCTGCTCTCACCCCTGAGTCCTAACCAGCTGTAATTCAGGTCAGTCTCTGCATTCAGCCCATAAAAAAAAAAAAAAAAAAAAAAAAAAAGTGTCTATTTTTAACAAGGAGACATGATTAAATCATATCAAATGTCTTGTTTACTACATTAACCTCGATTTCTGCTTAATATGCTTCTCAAAGAAAAGAAGACAGCTTGCTTGGAATGGACAGGTTTTAATGAGCCTAGGCTGGGTATGAGAGATCTCCACTAGGGAAAAGCCAGCCATATTTAAAGGCATTAAAAACTCATGAATGAGCCGTAGAATTGAATTTAAAGCCTTGGAATACAAGCTCAGGCACAAGCACTGTCACCCTCAGGTTCCCTGAAAGATTTGAAGGATAATGCTTGTTATCATCAGGAAGCAGGGTCGGGAATTTGTCAGTTCAAGACCAGCCCCGGATACATAGCAAGTTCCTGACCATCCAGAGCTATACAGTAAGATGGAAAAAGAAGAATGTAAAGAATCAAGGGAAGGGGGAGACATCATAGGATGGTCTTTGTTTTGAAGATCTATTTTAGCATAATCTGGGGGGGAGGCCTCAAAAAATTCTATTCTTAGATTTGAGGGTTAACAGGCATGCAACACCAGTACCTAGGTCACGTCCTTGCTACCCTGGCCCAGGAGTGATTCACCTGATCAGACTAGCAAGGTGGGTGTCTCTTTCCATCCTCACTGCTTAGCATTTGTCCCTCCAGAAGCTACTCATTGAGGTGAACTACCTCCCCAGACAAAGAGGCACCTTCCTACCTACCCTCAAGGGTATCCCCAGCTACTCTGAGGTTAGAGCCTCCAGCCAAGGTCTCAAGTACACGGTTTCTGGCTATCACTGGGCTCTGGGAAAGCTTGCAGGTCTGGGCTTTGTGGTCTTTTCCCCTAGACCCAGCTTAAGTAATGCCACAGTGGATAGACACCACCCACGTCTGTCCAGCTTGTATAATGTTTCAAGATTTATTTTATCTTATGTGTATGAGTGTTTTGCCTGAAAGAGAAGGAAGAAGTTGGATCCTGAAACTGGAGTTGTGAGAACTCAATCTGGGTCCTCTGAAAGAGCAGCGAGTGCTCTTAACTTCTGAGCCATCTCTCCAGCCCCTCGATGCTGGAACAAAGGTGTGTAGCACACTACAGTCTCTAATATACACAGACTAAATCATCAACAACCCCATGGAGCATCATGGGTATGGGGCCAAGTTGCAGGGTCACCAGGAGCAGCCCAGGAGAGCCAGTTCCATGAAGTGCCTGTGAGCCCCACACAGCAGGCACCCAATGGAGCCTTCCTCCCTACACACCTCCCACCTCGCCCTATCGGGTGGGCCACACACATAGGACTCAATCAACAAAAGCCATGAAAGTATTATCATCTTTGTGGCTTATGAAAAGCCATAATTCTCCTTCCTGTTTTACTCAAAGCCACCTGAAGATGCCTGGTCTTAAAACATGGCCCACCTAAGCTACCAGAGGCAGGAAAGAGGGGTTCTTCCTCGTGAGGATGGGAAAACAAAGTGGTTCTAAATTTGCACACACATTTCTAAACCCACCATCCCAGGACCTTCAGAAATGCCCGCAGGAGGAAGACATTTCCTCGACTGTTCTGCTGGCTGAGAACACCTGGCGTTTCAGGATGAGGGATAATAGAAATTTTACCATAAACAGAGAATGTGAACAGTATTAGAAAGCCTTTCAGGAACGGGGGAGAAAGCAGCCTCCAGACTCAGGGGCAGGTGGGCAAGGACGGCAGTTTTCTGCCAAGCAGGAAAATATAGGTAAAAAGATTAGGCCTACGCAACTTTTGTTTTCTACACATCCAGCACCCAGGATGGCCCTGGTCAGAAGGCTGCTTGGCTCCTGGCTACCGTGGTGTTTTTTTCTTTCTTGACAATTCACTTCCCCAACAGGCACGGTGCCAACTCAAATGAGACTCAGAGCACTGAAAAGCCCTTCAGGTAAACAGTGTGATAAGCTAAACTGAAAAACTAGACAATGTTTTTGGACTATGAGGCAGTTGCTATGGAGACAGTTGCTAATTAACTGCTTTCAAGCAGGAGAACAAAGGGCTCAGGGCAGGCGGGCCTCTGTATCTCCTAGCCAGCAATGCATCTAGCTTGCGCAATAGCACCTCGTTCATATCTGAAATACCTGAGACCCGGCTGGTCAGCTAGATGCCTGGGGAAATGACAAAAGCACATTTTCTTCATCGTGACCTGGATTAACAGCACCTGGCCACCAGAACCTGTCAGGGAAGCAAGCTACACAGTAAAACGGCAGATTTCAGAGTACCAACAAAAAGACTGGCCCTTTCCCAAACAGCTATCTCTGGCTGCTGCCTGGAGACAATGAGGAGGTGTTTGGATCAAGGGATGGACAGAGAAACTTTTTTTGTTGTTTTGGGTCCTGGGGTTGAACCCAGAGCTTTGCACATACATGCTAAGATGCATTTTTATCATGGAGCTACAGCCGAGAGATACTACGTATGAGAACTAGTAATGTGTATGCAGGCATGTGTTTCTAATGTGCATGCATGAGGCCATAAATCTACACAAGGCGCCTTCTCTATGCTCCGCTTCATCTCAGTGTGCCACCACCAATTTATAAATATTAAGTTTAACTTTTCAGGCTTTGTTACAGACAAAAAAAAAAAAAGTCATTTCAAAACAAAGGCATAAATCTATCCTCTTTGGGGATTCAAGTTCCCCGTGGAAAACTATGTCTGGATATAGCTCAAGACCCAACAACAAAACCCATAAGCACAACATACTCTTTAGCCCCAACATCATACACACTCAGTAGACATGCACCACAGTGCAAATGAGGTGTGTATCTATCACCGGTGCTTTTCTTCCTCCATCACCATCGCAAACTGACTGGGCTGATCCTGAGGCAGCAACACTGTTCTGAAGGGCTGGCCTCAGAGCCACAGGTTACCAACATCAACACTGAAACAGCATTCGCACATCACAGCCAGTGACCGTGGGGTCTGGGAAAGACTCAGAAGAACTCTGATACCTCCACTGAGACCCTAGTAGTTGTTTACGCAGGTTACATGAAACATCTGCATTAAGTCAGTGTCCAGTAAGCTTCGCCTGCAAGAACACACCAAACACTCCTCTTTATCCCTAAGAATCGCAGATCAATGCGATCCAGAGTATCTCCCTTCATTAGCAGAGGCAGAATCGGGATTAAGCGGGCCTTGATTCTCAGAGACACAATAAGAGAATTCTCAGCTGGACTCTGGGGTGTTCATAAACAACCTTAGAAAAGGCTGATGGGTTTCTGGCATGGCTGACATCCAGCAAAGTACACGAGCTGTCAAAGCAGACATGCTGGATCACACCCAGGTCCTTGTGGCAATGGTCCTCTGCAATACTGGCCCCTTTGAGCTCTGGCTTTCACATTTGCAAAAGATACCAGTTTTGGAGTTACTGAGCTAGCTGGCTGCTCGCTCCAGTCCCTAGTCTACAGCGAGCAGTCAAGAGACCACAGCTGCTTACCACAGCCTCCATTTATTAACTGCTCTCCTTTACAATGGCATAAAGCTGCTGGAGACTTTAATTCCCCAGGAATAGGAAATAGGTATTTTCAATAGGGACTTGTGACTCTCTCTGCCTACAATAGAAATAACCATGTCCAATGTCCATAGTTTGAATGGTGGGCACTGGACCTGTCACACTCAGGCTCGGCTGCTGGTCTAAACTGGGTCTGTTCTTATGAAAACAAGGAGTTAACTTGTTCTGCAGCAGGCAGTTTTTAAATAAGGCTTGCAGCCCAAGCCCCTCCCTGCCTGGGTTAAATTTCATCAGCCAGTGCCCAGGGGCATCTCACCTCATCTCATTTCAATCTGTTTCCTCCATTCCTTCCAGGCTGTCCCAATCCATCCATCTCTCCATCCATCCACCCACACATTCAACGGAACTCACCAGCCATGAAAGTTGTGGCAGACATGGTATGGTAATGCAGAGAATACAAAAACCCCATCCCAACTCATAAGAGGTTCAAAAGCCAGTGTCACTGACATAGGACCCTTAAAAATCTATGAAAAGGAGCTGGTAAGATAGCTCAGTGGGTAAAGGCTCTTAATTGACATCAATCTCTCGAGCCCACATGATGAAAAGAGAGCACTGACTCCCACAAGTCATCCTCCACCTTCCAACCAAGTGCTGTAGCAAGTACTCTCCCCACAATGAATAAGTAACTGTGAGAAGTCGGGCATGGTTGTGCATGCCAGTAATCTGGATACTTGGGAAGCTGAAACAGGAGGATTAGAGTTCAATTCCAGCCTTGGCTGCCTACTGGCCTGGGCTACATAAGACATTTTGTCTCAAAAACAAACCAGTGAGATCAGCCTTCTGAGAGTACACGTGCTTGGGTGGAGACCAGGATGGACCCTACCAGTTTTCCTAGAGAAAATAACAGGGCTGTTGGGGCTCTGTTCCTTTTGGTACCACCATGCACACCCATCCTGCAAACCCAAGAGGGACCAGTACAGAGGGAAAGGCAGGAAAGGTGGACAGCAGGTAACCTATTAGGATATGTTATTCTCCAGTCCCTCTGACACCTAGTTCCTCCGCTAGGCTGTTTCCCACCACCTTGGTCAGCTCCAAGCGCCTAGGAACAAGAACCATGTCTCCCATCAGCCACTGCTGCTGGCATGAAAACTGTCCCTGTTCAGAAGCTTGTTCACTGCCCCTCTGTCCAGAAGTCTAAGATCACAGACACAGAGAGCAGAGACCTTAGCTGGGAAGCCAGACTCTGACTCCTCCCACACGGATGGCTGCAGACCTTTCTGAGTAGAGCCTGCCTGGCTCTGGAGGGAGAAAAATGGTCCCCTACACTCCAACCACAGTGTCTTCACCTGAACCATGGTTCACGAATTGCTCATCTCTGAAAACCAGCCCTTAACCTGGAGAGGTTCCCGGTGACCAGAGTGATTCTCCTGGGGCTTCTCAGGCCACACAGCCTTTCACGAAAACCCTAGAAGATTTTTTTGTTAAAACCAAATCAGATCTTAAAAAAAAAAAAAAAAAAAAAAGCATCACCTTATAATGCCCTCACTTACCAAAAAAAAAAAAAAAAAAAAAAAACACACACAACAACAAAAAAACCCTGCTGTTTCGTGTTTTCTACACATGGGATTCCAGGTGGAAGGAACCAACATGACAAGTGACCTCAAGACAGAGACTTGTGTCACACACAGCTGTCGGAGCAAGGGCTGGGAGTTCCTACAGTTCAAATTGCAAATGTGTCTGTTGTTCAACTACAGGATATAGTATCAGAAACGGTAGCCATAAATTAAAATGATACATGCCTCGGGGGGTTGGCTTTTGTAATTTAGCACATGGACACATAGACACCACACCCTCACAAACTCCGATGAGGTGGAGAAAGTCTGGGGAGCATGCTACAATCCTGCACTGGAGGATGAGGATGAGGATGAGGATGAGGCAGAGAGACCAGCCAGAGCTCCCTGGCTAGCCTGAGATAGACTATGCTACGAGAGGGAAGAAATACAAGGATTTGTGAGGATAAAAGGCATAGTGTTAGGCATTAAATTGGTAATAATGAACTAATAGTCATCTGCATAAACACTGGAGGCAAATACATTTTTTAAAAGTGCCTTTTTCAAGTAGGTTTTTCTCTTTATGTCTATGTTAGTGTGAACATGTGAATGTAGTACCAACAGAGACCAGAAGAGGGCATCAGATCCACCTGGGGCTGCAGTTATGAACAGTAGTGTGCTGCCTAGCTTGGGTGCAGAAAACCAATCTCAGGTCCTCTGTCTGCAAGAGGTGTTCTTTGCTGAGCCAGATCTCCAGCTTCAAAATGACTCAACTTCACTCACTGACTGGCACCTCAGGGGTGTTTCAAAATGTCATTCATTTAAAATGTAAACTGAAACAAGTAGATCTGTATTAAGAAACTGCAAAACCAGGTCACAGTTGTTTTTCTAATGGACAAGTGAGACCCACAGGTAAATTACACACAGTGCTGTGTTTTAGTGAACCATTAGCAGCGCCAGACTAAAACAATGCTCTGATATCACAAGCCCATCTTTCTGCTCTCAGCAGATCACCACCATGTTTGTGGTTTTGTTCACTGCTTGTTTAAGGGGAAGAAGGGAGAGGAAAGGAAAGTTAGTTGGTGAGCTTACATGCCATCCCCACCTCTCAGGGTGATGGGATTGCTGCAAGACTGCGATCACTGCCAACACAGAAACTCGGGCTGCTTTCATGGAGACCTGGGATCCAGGGTCTCAAGCATCTGAAAGGAAAATGGGAACCAGGGTGGCATTTGAGCACAAGGTAAAAGGACAACCCATAAAAGTTGTCCTGAGGCTGGCAGCATGCATACACACATGCACACATGCACACAAAAACAAAATGGGGGGTATAGTATTCTGTTGGGTTTTTTTTAAGTGATAGATGGAGGCTGGAGGAACAGACAGCCTACCCCTTAAAGAGGAGGAGTCTGATCAGCAGCCATGTTAGAATTTTGGCTCTTACCTAAAGAGTTTGCCACAGGTCCCAAAAGCACACTCCAAGCCCAAAATGCGTCCAGCACCCCAAATTTGGCTTACAGTCAATCACCCTACAGCAAGATGGTCTTTTTGGTTTTTGGATCTTATTTATTTTTATTTTATGTATGTGAGTACATTGTCCCTGTCTTCAGACACACCAGAAGAGGGCATCTGATCCCATTATAGATGATTGTGAGCCACCATGTGGTTGCTGTAAATTGAACTCAGGGCCTCTGGGAGAGCAGCCAACACTCTTAACCACTGAGCCTTGTTTCCAGCCCCTACAGCAGGAGATTTAAAATTGTATGTGGGAGAGACAGAGAGCAAGAGAGGAAAAGGAACATGTGTTTGCATGCATCTGGCAGTACAGAGGAAATGAACCATTAAGTTTCTAGTTCTTAGAGACCCAGGTTGATCATAACCTGAAAAGGTGAGTTACTTCTGCAGTGGAGTGCACACCGGTAAGACGGCAAATAGCAAGACTCTTAAAGAAAATAATCCACCTTCTAATTACATTTAGGAATTGGTAAGAAGGAAATTACCACCATCGTTATTCTAGAACAGTTATAATAGCTATTTATGAAAGGGAAGATCATTTTAATCACAATAAAAACATGCAATTAACTAGTAAAGTATATTTGAATATATAAACACATTTTCTATTTACATTTTTTTAAAGATTTATTACATATGAGTACACTGCAGGTGTCTTCAGACACACCAGAAGAGAGCATTAGATCCCCATTACAGATGGTTGTGAGCCACCATGTGGTTGCTGGGAATTGAACTCAGGACCTCTAGAAGAGCAGTTGGTGCTCTTAACTGCTGAGCCATCTCTCCAGCCCTATTTACATTTCTTTTTTTTTTTTAAGATTTATTTATTTATTATGTATACAATGTTTTCCCTGCATGTATGCTTGCAAGCCAGAAGAGGGCACAAGATCTCATTATAGATGGTTGTGAGCCACCATGTGGCTGCTGGGAATTGAACTCAGGACCTCTGGAAGAGCAGTCAGTGCTCTTAACCGCTGAGCCATCCCTCCAGCCCCGACATTTCTTGATACATAAATTTTTAAGCATTTTCAGAGATTTGTTTTTTGATGATATGTAGGTACGTAAATTACAAGCTGGGAGGAGTGGTATACACCTTTAATCCCAGCGCTCAGGAAGCAGAGGGAAGCGAATCTCAGCCTGGCCTACAGAGTAAGTTTAAGGACAGCCAGGGCCACACAAAGAAATCTATCATTTAAGTGGAAATTTTCACAAAAGATTTAGGCATGGGGGTGGAGGAGCGGCAAATAAGGCATGTACCAAACTATTAATTGGGCAGTGATCAATATACTTGGCCGGATCCTTAACACTTTCTCTTGTTTGCTCGATGACTGAGCAAATGAATATTAACTTAATTAATCTCCAGAGTAAAAACTGAATTTATTTTAATGCTTTTCAATTTCTTCTAATGCTACAAGAAAAAGCAAAAACAAGTATACTTTAAGAGTAGAAACTCTGACTTCTGTCACTAAAAGTCAACCACATGGGAGATACTATGGGTACTAAGACTGGTGGAGATTCACCACAGTCCCCAGTATCGACTTTCCTGGGTCTCCTTTAATCCTCATAGTAGCTACACAGCTGTTCTCCAGAACTGCCCTGTGCAGACAAAAGCTCCTCTGTGCACACCCCAGCCGCATAGTTCTGGGAGTGTAGCGTTTGGAGGGGTCACCAAGAGTCACATTGTCAGTGTCTGTGAGCAGCACCCAGGCACACACAGACAAAAGCACAGCAAGTGTCCAAGCTGGCCCCAAACCATCCTCAGAACTTCTTCAGCTTTCCTTTTTGTGTTGCCCTCAAGAGTCCTTAGAACCTGCCCCCACCCCAGTGAAGGTTCCAGAAGAAATGCCCCAGACGGGATGGGCTCTGTTATCGATCAAACTGTGATGGAAACTGCTCTTAAAAATACTTTCATCTTAGGTCACTGTAGGTCACCCACCAAGGTGATCTCCAAGTATCCCCCAGGCACCTAAAGGAGTGCCCCTGACACACCCAAGGTCAAGCCTGCAGCCTCACCTTGAATCCCTAGCCTGAGTTTCAGGAAAGAGTCCAACTGTGACTGTTCTCTGCTAAACATTTCTAGACCTCACAGGTTCCTAGAGCTCTGTGGTTTCCTGGGCCGTCTACTTTATCCTAGTAGGAATTGAATGTTATAGAACACATATCCCAAATGTAGGAATGTTTGATCCAGACTCTATTAACCTGGTCCTGGTCAAAAGGCCCTGAGGCTTACACTTAACTCCTGCCCTTCACTCAATCAACAGGCACCTAGAACTGGTTGGAGCCCGGAAATGCCTGGAGCTCCAGTATCTTAAATCAGTTGAACTACTAAAAGGAGGTCCCACCTACCTCAGAAACTGATAAGTCCTTATCAGAGTTATCTCAGCACTGGCTGAATCTTCCCACAGCCAGGAATCTCCCAAAGCCCGCAACCCACATAACAAGAAGAGGTCCACCCATGCTGGTTCAGAGGAATGCAGGCAACCTACCCTGGAGACCTTAGATAAAGATTTCTACCCAGAGATCCACCTGCCTCTGCTTCCAGATCCCTGGGGTTAAAGGTGTGTATTCCCAATCTTTGCTGCAACACAAAGGTTGTAAAGCAGGGAGGCTGAATATCTGGTATTTGCTAGGTACAAGTCCCACTACATAAAACCACCTAGGGCCATCTCTGCATTGTCCTCATTCCCAGTCCCTAAGAGGCCACCATGAGAACAATGCTCCCTCTAAGTGCGAGTGTGCACACAAACACGTTTGCTTCTCTTGGGTAGACTGATTCACGCAGAACAACTCTATGCTGAACATCTAAGAACTTCCTGGCTGCTGTCCAAGAAAGCTCACCTCTCACATTCTCCCCACTTCTTTGAGAGGAAGCCCAGCTCCCCACTCATTCCCATGCTGACCTCTGTGGTCCTAAGGACGGGAAGAAGGCGTTGCGATAGACACTGGAGCAGTGTTTCTGTGCTCCTTTCGGCACTCTGTATGTCCTTAAGAGAGGCTTAGATCCACCTGCAGCCTTGGAGAAAGTGTGAGTTGGTAAACGAGAAGCACACAAGAGCTTCTGAGCCCACGTCACATCAGAGCTTAATGGACGCAACTGTCCCTTCACTAGCGTCCCTTCTGCCCCAGCTTAAAAGAAAAAAAAGTTATCTGGACCATCCTTCTCTCCTCAGCCTCACACAGGGGTGAAGACACTCTGGTCCTCTTTGTCCAAATTTAACCAATCTTTTACTGGGCAAATGGTTAGCCCAAGGAGCACAGAGATAAATACATTATCAAGAACGTCCAAGGGATCAAATGTCTATTGAAGCTCCATGAGGTAGGATGACTTGCCCAAAGACTTCAGCAACATCTAGGTGTTGTGCCCAAGTATCATAGCAAAACAGAACAAAACCATCTCTGGTCATGATGGGGAGAAAGGTCCCCTGTGAGAAGGTCACAGGCACTCTAAGAGGCCTCCAGCCTGTCTCAGGCTTGGAACTGGCCCTGGAGAGAAAGAACCTGTTCTGCAATCATGGTCATCCCCCGACCAGAGCCCTGCAGAGGTAATGAGCTGAAACCTGTGGCGCGCACACGCACACTGTCACTGCAGAGGCGGGTTAACTGCCACCAGCGAGTGACAGATTTAAATAGCAGTACAGGGGTTCATGCAGCTCAGGACTAACACAGGCTTTAAAGCAGCTGGAGACCACAGTCCCCTACCGGGGCCCTTCTGCTCCCTGAGCCCACTGGGCAAGACCCAGAATGTGA
Organism: Micromys minutus; assembly: GCF_963924665.1. Lineage (NCBI taxonomy): Eukaryota > Metazoa > Chordata > Mammalia > Rodentia > Muridae > Micromys > Micromys minutus. The sequence goes on from NC_137971.1 coordinate 83,738,185, forward strand.
AGTGTTGCTTCTATACCAGCTGAGACCAGGATAGGCCCAACTCAGGGTGATGCCTACAGCAGTCCAGCTGAGCCCAGCTGCACCCCCAGCTTACATTTGTTGATACTAATTATCAAGCTGGCTGGGCAGCCATCTGGAGAGAGAGCAGGCAGAAAGGCACATTCCCTAGAACTCAGGGATCCCATCTACTCTGGGCCTCTAACTCTACCTCACCTGCTTGCTCCCCCTCAAGGCCTTAGAATTGGAAGGGGCATGTCCCTAGATAACAGCAGCAAGTGTCAGTCAACACACAATGGGCTCAGTGTTAAGAGCATGTGACTGTTCCTGGCTCAAGGCTCAACTCCAGCACCCACAATGGGACACTCAAAACCCCCTGTAACTCCTGTTATTTCTGGGCTCTGCGAGAATCCACACTCGTGGACACAGACAGACAGACAGACAGACACAGACATAGACACAGACAGACAGACAGACAGACAGACAGACAGACACACACACAATTTTAAAGTAATAAAAAAATGACCTAGCAGATTATATATATGGGGTACACATACAAGTTTGTAGGTGTAACAATTAGAAGAAAAGGTAGGGGTGAGCAAATGGGTTGGAGGAAGGGAAGGGAAAGGCGAGGTGATATTTTAATTTAAAAATATTAAATAAAACAGTAAGAGCTGGAGAAGTGGTTCAGCGGTCAAGAGCACTGACTGCTCTTTCAGAGATCATGAGTTCAATTCCCAGCAACCACATGGTGGCTCACAACCATCTGTAATGGGATCTGATGCCTTTTTCTGGTGTGTCTAAAAACAGTCACAGTGTGCTCATAAACATTAAATAAATATTTTTTAAAAAACAGAACAAAAGCAATTCTGGTAAGGATGACGCTGGCCAAAACATATCAGCTTTCGTGAATAGCCAGGTACCCTGGGATGGGCCAATACAAGCCACCTCACTTAGCTGGCATAAGAAAGCTTCCACGTTGGCTTTATTGTTCACATTTTTAAATTAATTAGTTTATTTATGGAGGGAGGTGGCTGACCATAATGTGTGTGTGTGGGGGGGGGGGGGGGGGTCCAGAGACCGCCTGCAGGAACCAATTCTCCTTCCAACATTTGAGCTCCTGGGACAGAACTGAGGCCACCAGGCTGACAAAGAGCACCTTGACCAAACCACTGAGCCACCCTGTCAGTCCCGTTATTTCCATTTCACAAAAATGACTTGAAGAAACTGGTCAAGAGTGATGGGAAATAATGCTAGATCTTTCTCCCCTAAAGTAAGCACTCCCTCACCACATCGAGTAGCCCCAATTAAACGTGAAGACTTTGCACTGAGTCTAAATACCTGGCCCGCCCCCCTTACCAAAACAAAAAAACAAAGCCAAACCCAGTGGCACACAGTAAGGAAGCTGTTGTAGACCAACTGCCCTTCTTGTTAATTATGGGCACACACACCTGGATTTTAACTTCACCCCAAGTAGTCAGCCCTTCCTCGATACCCCAGGTTATGCCTGAGGCACCATCTTCAGGGTCAGGTTTTCACGTGGGTCTCCCGCTTGGGAACTGGGGAGAAGCAGTCTGTTTGCACATCTGAAACCGTGGGAGGCAGACGAGTTCGAGAGTGTTCTGGATGCACCTTCTCAGACATGCTTTGTGGGTTCTCTGAAAACGCTCAGTGAGTCCTCAGGCTCGTTTGCCAGGCTCCGTTAGTCAGCAGGCCTGTCAACAGTTTTTGGGAAATATTTGCCTCTACTGTCAAATTCCCATCAAAACTGGCTGGCATTTAGAATGATTTTCACTACTTAAAAGTCAGATCTGTATAGACTCTGTACTTTTCCCTCCAAAGAAAAGTAATTTATAGAACCAGATGGATACCTTTACTTTTAAATAGAATCACTATTTGTGTGGCATTTAAATGTTTTCCTTTCGTGTCTGTTTGTCTTTATGCTCACACAGGTGTGGAAGTCAGGATGACTTACAGGACCCTCCTTCCACTGTGTAGGTTCCAGGGCTTGAACTCGGGTCATCGGACTTTGCAGCAAGCTCCTTTACCTGCTGATGCACCATACTGACCCTATTCACACTGCATTTGAAATCAGGTCTGGATATGTAGCTCAACTGGCCCTGAGCTCTCCACCCTCACCTCGGCCGGCCGTGTCAAGGTGAGGCCCTGGCTTCTCCGAATCTTCAAAGCAGGCTGGGTAAAACAGAGTACCTTATCTGCCTTTCAGAATAAAAAAGAAAAAAGCTGTCGGGCCCATCTGCTAGCAATTTCAATTTAAGCTGATTAGTCTATCAAAAACAACTCGAGGGCTGTAGAGATGACTCAGTGGGTAAGAGTGCTCACCAGGAAAGCATGGGGTCTGCCACACTTTCTAACACCTGTGTAAGGTGGAGACAGGAGGTTTACTGAGCCTTGTTCTGGGTTCAGTGAGAGACTGCTTCAAAGAGTAAAGAAAGGGGTAATAGAACAGGACTTGGTGTAGCCTCTGGGAGGCACTGGGAGAGACAAAATACCATGGTTTCTGTTCAGAATTTATATAACATACTTTATCTACAAATATTTACATACACCTACATACGCATACGCATTAAAGTAGGAGGGCCTGCTTTCCAGACAAGCAAGAGAAGGGGAGAGAGGACCATGGAGGAGTGGTCAATCTGTTCTGGCTGTTTCTTCCTGACTGGATATGGGGCTAACATTCTATCTACCCACAACACACTCCAGCAAACACTGTACTGCGATCTCCACGAAGCCAGGAGCTCACAGCTGGGTTTACTCACTGTAGTCTCCTCTGCCGTACGTTGTTCCTGACACTCCACAAACTGCCACTGGGCTGAATAAAAGCACCGTGTTTGGCTTCCCTCTGCAGTGAGCAAACCTGGCCTGTCCTTCCTGACTGGGTTGCCATGTAAAACACAACCTTTGCATATGACATGCTTGGATTAGAAAATGACTTATCCACCATTCAAATCTAACTGGGCACCCCACATTAAACATGGCAATCTTAGTATTAATTATAGGAGAGAATGGTCAGACTTGGCCCACCCAGGACCTCTAGGGAAGGCAAAACTCTAGGGTGCCATCTCAAGACCCAGTGACCTTTTCTGTCCTTTATTACAGAGGCCCTGTGGTGATCCCAGTACTGGCAGATTTGGATGAGAAAAGACTTGGTGCTGGCTAAGACAGCCACAGGACAGAGCCCTGGCGTCCATCTCTTCTGCCATCAAAGATCCTACCCTGCCAAGGGTTGAGAGGCCCAGCTGCTCAGATGGAAACAATACAGGAGGGGCAAGTAACCAGCTCCCCTCTCCCCCCTGCCAGGAGCATGCAGCCTCGGGCTTTGCTCTGCACCTGCATAAAGCCTCTGATTAGGGCTTCAGCCTGTCAGGACCCTGGAGGAGAAATGTTTCTTGTGACCCATGTGCTACCAGCAGGCCACGGGAAGCCCATGAGCCTGTTTAGAATAAAAAGAAGCTACTCAATGTTAACAGATCTATCCCAAGTCCTGAAAATCAAATTATCTACATCTAGATACAGCACAATCATTGGTGGCTTTCAAAGGAGCAGTCTTCTGCTTTCCCTCGGGGTGCCTATCTGTTTTTTCTTGGGCCTCTGGTATGGAAGGGATTTGAAGTTTCTGCTCCATAGGCCAAACCTCAATCTAAAAGTTCCTGGTACCCAAAATCATGGGATGGAGGTAGGTCACTGTCAGCCCAAAGGGGAGCTATAGGAAAAAAGTCCCATTTGCTGCTTTGTCAATGATCCTGCTTGAGTCCGGTTCTCCTGGTGTCATTACAAACACTACCCACTAACTCTCCAAAATGTTTCTGTTTAGATTTACACAGGACAGCCAGCTTAGGCTGGGGACACACTGGGAACAACATCTGAGCCCTGAGACTGGGAGGTCAGAAGGAGGCAGCTATGTAGGAGCAGCTGCAAACAGGGCAGCCAGTGTCCCCAGAACTGGAACCAGAAAAAAGCCTCACTGGAAGCAGCTTCTCTGAAAGCTGAGGCAGCCAGATCTAGTCTTGAGTTCCAGGGGCAGCTGCTGTGAGCCTGCCCTCCCCTCCACGCCAGCCCACAGGAGCACATGCAGGTCCACACGTCCTCGTCCTCGGCTCCCAAAAAGCCCAGCCCTGGCTCAGGCACTTCTTCACATGGGGGTATCAAATGACTGGAAAGCTACCTTTGATCTGACACAGAGAAAGGGCAGGCCTGCTCCTCTGACAGGACCATCTCTGGGTTTTCTCTACATTTCAAAACCCTGGGGATTGGATCCAGAACAAGTCAGAGGGTTTAGAAATGGGGACCATCTCCTGTTTACATCACCACTCTGTGAAGATAGAGCTGCAAAAAGGAACCCCCACAGGGAGTCTAACTCCCAGGGAGGATGGAGTAAGGGACATCCTTCTCCTCCTCCCCAGGCACTGGGTTCAGACAGCTTTGGTGTTAGCCCCACAGTAGAACATTTGCATCCCCTGAGGCTGGTAGGAAAACCATTGTGGCTGCATCCCATCTGACCAGAAGGTATGCCTGAATACTGAACGTGTTATGCAGCTAACGCAGGACTCCAGGCTCCTCCACTACACCTGCAAGGTTTCATGAACCATCAGATGCTTACTAAGACTCTGCATGGCTTAGCTACATGGAGTTGAGACCATTTGAGACCTTTGGGCTCTCCTCTCAGTCTTTTTCTCAATCCCATACATCATCAATACAACCTCACCCACTTCCAAGTTCCTAACCCCAAACTGTGTTGATGCCTCAAACCAAGAATCCTTAACTGTACCTGCAGAGCCCCACTGCATGCAAATCCCCAATCCAAACGCACTACTCCAAAGCTGCCCACTGCAATCTGCTCCTCCTTGCTGCCTACCGTTCTCTGCAATGACAGTCGACCGTGCAGAGGAAAGGTGGCCATCCTACCACCCCATGCCGTAAGCTCGCATACCGAGCCAAGATGGCAGCCTGGTAAATGACTCTAACACACACACAACATCATCTGAGGATGAGCACTCCTGAACATGACTCTCCAATTCAGAGTGGATCTGGAAAAAGCAGTATGCAAGCATCTGCACACGTGTGCCCATTCCTGCGGTTTAAAAGTACCTCAGGCACACAGACAAAGCCACCAAATGCCCCACTGCAAGTTTCCTCTCACCAGAATAAACATCCCGGGCCACCCTCCTAAGTTCATCAGAATACCCTTAAATCAGATTTTTTTAAAGGTGGGACTGTAGTAAAGGGGGCCCTCTCAGGAAGCACAAGCTCCCTACTAACACCTTCCACCCAGTCAAGTCTGTTTTCAAAGTCTGCAGTGAAGCAGCTGCAATGCTGAGGGCAAAGGAACTGAGAGCAGCCGGTTCACAGCATCTGCCCTTGGAGAGTCCTTAGAGACTGGAGACAGACAGACAGACAGACAGACAGACAGACAGACAGACAGACAGACACAGTGAACTCAACAGTTCCTGGCATAATTTAAGAAAGTCAAGTCTGCAGAGCTCTTTGACAGATGGTTAATGTCTTAGAAATGTCCTAGAAATCTAGCCCTGCCTACGAGGCTTCAAAGACCAAGGGTATTTCTTAAAAGATTTTCTTTTTATACCTGGGAGTACCTGCGTGTGTGTGTGTGTGTGTGTGTGTGTGTGTGTGTGTGTGTGCACGCGCGCACGCTCGAGTGCATGCTCGAGCACACACAAGCACATGTGCATAAGTGCCAAGTACACACCTGGTGCTGAGGATGACAAAGAGTCAAATTCCCCCTGGAACCAGAGTCACAGGCAGTTGTGAGCTGACATGTAGGCGCTGGAAACTCAGGTCCTCTGCACAAGTAGCCAGGGTAAATAACTGCTCAGCCACCTCCAGCCCTAGGTGGGGTATTTATTTTTGTAAGGCCTTGAAAGTCCAGTAGGACTTTAGCGAGCAGAGAGCAGGATCAAGGATGCCCCCAGACTCGGAAAAATTCTCTCTCTCTCTCTTACACTGTTACATGGAGCCAAACTTCCAGAGGAGGTAGCAGTGTGGTGACACTAGACTCCTGGGACAGTAAAGAGAGCAGAATGCTGGCTCTGGACCCAAACTCAGCCTCATGACTTGGCAGAAACAATAACAAGCTACATAATCCTAGGCAAGTCTTTGGACTTTTCTGGACAGTGCTAATGTGTAGCTACTTTAGATGTATAAATGTCCTCATCCTGACATCACGCCCTCCATCTCTTCTCAGAAAAAGAATGGACAAAACCAGTAAGCTCTCCTAAGAAAGTCACATATCTATTACGAAATGACAATGGCAGCCATTTGTAACAATCCAGAGCCTTAAATGTTAGGTGTTAGAATAGCGCCTAGCATACTGCACACGTGATAATAATAGTAATTATTGTTGTTATTTATTAGTAGTACCACTATGATTCCTTGTCACAACAGCTGTCCCATTCAGGCCATACATTTCTTTCCCTTTTTTCCCCCAAGCCTGACCTCGAACTCGGGTCTGCTTGCCTCTGCCTCTGAAGCACGACCACACCCGGCCATAGTCAAACACCTTCCAAAAGGCTCTTTGTCACTATGCCAGTGTTCAAGCTACACAAGGAGCCTCTGCAGCTAGAAACGCCCATGGGTACTGTCACCCGGCAGAGAGCCGCTGAGAACGCTGCCCACGCGCAGCCTACAACCCTAGCAGCCTAAGTCATGTGACAGCATCTTTCACAGTCGACCACCATCTCCACTGTACGTTGTGTGTTGCTGTAAAACAAAACACAAGCAAACATCCTAGAGTGGAATTTGCAAGGTGAATAAACACCCAATTTGATACCTACCACTGGACAAGCCTCCCTCCCCGCACCTTTTCACAACAGCTACTTCAGAGGCATGCAGGTCCTTATCAGGACATCACCATGCCCCACACCTTACTCAGGAAGGCTATAAAGAGCCAGCTCTCCTAAAGCTGTCACGGAAGCAACTGCTTGGAATAGAACCATTCATCTGGGGACAGCCGTCAGAGCTATCTCAACGCTGCAGTGAGCAACTCACAGGTGATAAAAAGGGCAGGCAAGAGCAAGTCACGGGAAAAGCTCAACCTAGAAACAGAATAAATGTTACCCAGCACTGGACTCATCAGGAACATGTCTCCAGAGAATTCTCTTCTTTAAGTTGTCTATGAGTTTCTGGGAGGCTTGCAAAAAGAACAACGGTTTGCAGAAGATTTTGGGGGAAGGGGGGGGAAGAGTGGTAGGGGGTAAGAGATGCTGCCCCCACCCCAGACAGGGTCTCACTGTGAAGCTCTCACTATCCTAAGACTAACTAGGTAGACAAGGCTGGCCTCGAACTCCCAGAGACCAACCCGCACCCCCCACCCCCCAGGAATGCAGTTAAAGGTATACACCTACTCCTGGCAAATGGCTACTTTCAATAAACCTAAAGGTCCAGGCGCCAGGCTTCATGGCCACACCTTTCAGCGTGTGTTCTACACCAAGAGGGAGAGGATGGACTGAGACAGGGAGAGAAGATGAAGAAATAACATCCGGACAGGCTTCAAGCTTCAGATTTGACTCTTCTGTTTGCCTGCAATGGCAGCATTTAGGAAGGGGAAGAAGGGCGAGTAGACTCTTAGCAGAAGCATCAGGTCAATGAAACCCATCTGCAATGAACTATAATCTAATGAGTGATTAGAGTCAAGTGAGACTTTGCAACACGCCATAAAGTCCCTGGAGCATTTTCAAACGCTAAACACACCAACTGTGCCCAAAGGCAGGGCAAGTAGAAGATTACTTGCCAGGAATCTGTTACAAAGAATAGCGTGTCATCAGAAAAACTACTGGCATTTTAAAAAAACAAGACACTCCCCCAGGTCTACAGTCAAGCTCAGGCTGAACGGCGGAGGAACTCCGGGTTCGGCAGAGATCCAACTCACTCTCTCGGCACCCAGACCCTGAGCATCTGAGGAATAATGTGAAGCCCCAAGCCATGCACACTAGCACTGTACCATAACTGAGGACATGGCTGACTGTGGGTCTGCACAGATGACTGACAGACCAAGTGTGGGGCACCTGTTTAACTCTGTACTCATGCTGAGAACACACTGCTGTCCTCTCCACCCTAGCACACAGACCCTGTGACACACACTCCACCCACACCTCACCCCGTGACCAAGCTCGGCATCCCAGCCACCTCAAGTGAGATAAGTGATGTTCACTAAACCCCACGCTCCCACCCTGGAACCCTGCTGTGTCTTCCCAAACCAGGACCCCCGACACACCTCACCATAGTGCGCCAGGCACCAGGGCTCCCTTTCTATCTGTGCTGTTCTTCACAACTGTCTTTAATGAGTAGTTCTTACTTGGAGAAAAAATAAATAAACTTGATATAATTATCTCTTTTCCTCTAATTCCAGAAGTAACATATGTTTACTATTTTTAAAACCCCATTAATACCAAATCCTATAATAGAAAGGAACACCGCAACCCCATTCTCCTGAGCAACCACTGTGAGTGGTTGTAAATGACTCAGATTGTTTTGTGATTCCCACCCACACAATGCATTTGCAATACTTCAAACTTACTAAGTTAAATGATATCAAAGGCAGAACCCTTACTTAGTAATCAACAAAGCATTGCAAGGACTGGGTATAAATGGTAATTTACACTTGTTGACAGACTTAAGTATCAATGGAATGGGGTGCAAAAAGATAAACTAGACCACACACTCTCGGGTGAAAGGTAAACCATGGCTGTGCAAGGACCTGGGGCTTTAGAAGAAAGGGTTGGCAGAGAAGGGCTATATGCTTATAGTGCAAACCCTCTTCATTCTCTCTGAGGTTGTAGAACCTCCTGCCTCCTGTGGGGCTCCCAGCAGGCCCTCCAGCAGGCTCAGTAACAAAGGCCCGTGAAAGTCAGCTCTCTAGACACCCCACTATCTTCCTTTGCAGAAAGTCTACAAAAGGAGAGCTCAGACCAATCTCTCCTTAACAGAGCCAAGCCTCCAGACAGACCCTAGACCAGTTCTGCTGGAAACACGTTCTCACACATGACTGTATTCTCCCCACATACTGCCAAGAAACAGGGAGGGATACCCTGGTTTTCTTATCTCCATTCTTCTGATGACAACTGGACCAAGGAGACCTCACAAGTACTTTATGGTCTGGGATGAGACAAAAAGGAAACATGTCTTATGATCCTAAAGTCCCTTCTGCCACTTGATGTTTATTGGGTCTATGCTTTTGAAAGTTCTACTGATAGCCAAGGGGCTTCCAAAAGTCCCCCAGGAAGGGCTACTCATGTAGCATATTCATAAATATGCACTGTACTTCTTCTAGAAGGAAGCAGTTAGCCAAACCAACCCAACATAGATCACTGATAGTCCCAGACTCTTCTTCCTTGTCTCTATGGCTATACCAGTGGTGTGGCCATACCAGTGAACTCAGAATCTCCCTGTGTACACAAGAGCCTGCCATCCTGTCCCCCCTCCCATACCCAACAGGCCTCCAACAGTCTCTACCAGTCATGACTGGCCCCTCCAGGTTCCCCAGTTCTCCACCCCCAATACCACACACACTAGCTGCCCCCCAACCCTGTTGTAAGGCTATGGGTAGACCCACGATGTTCAACACTGCCAATGGCCTCTCTTGAAAAAAAAAAACAGCTCTTCACCTTACACAGAATTTAATTCAAAACAGCTTGCACAATGTGGTTTGAAACATGACACTTGTAGAGTAACAGAACAGAGAAGCTCTTGGCTAGGCCCTGAGCATGACAGGCAGAGAGCAAAGCTAACCCCACAGACAGTGTGAAAGTTAAGCTTCTGCTTTTTTGTCATAAATTTTACCCAACTGAGCATGGTGGCACACACAAATAGTCTCAGTTCTTGGGAGGTAGAGGCAAAGAATCAGGAGTTCAAGGCCAGCCTCAGGCCAGATCCTGTCTCAAAAGAACACCCCACTCAAGTTTCACTCACCTGGAAGTTCTTGTTTGGTTGGTTTGGTGTTCACCCCACCCACCCCAATGTAAAAAAAAAAAAAAAAAAAAAAAAGACAGCAACAAAGCTACAATATGAAGAAAATACTTGTAAACCATGAGCCCTACAAAGCCCTGTCTCTAGAAGATTCTCCAAATGACCAGATAGAAAAAAACACCTAAAGTGATGTTACCACCCAGGAACATTCATAACCCAAATGAGCACAGAAAAGGGCAGTCAATCTTAGTGGTCACTAAGGAAATGCAAATTAGAAACAAGGGAGCTCCTGACCCACACTTTTTACAATGGAAAAGACAAACAATAGAGCCAGGGCACACCTTTAACCCCACACACTTTTAATCCCAGCACTTGTGAAGAGACAGAGAAAAGCAAACCTGAGTTCTGAGCTCAAGGCCAGACTGGTCTAGAGAGTAAGTTCCAGGACAGCCAGGGCGACACAGAAAAACCCTGTCTTGAAATAAAAGACACAGGACAAATTGGTGGTGAGGGATACAGAGAATGTAACAGTGCAGCCATCCTGGAAAACAGCCAGAGTTCCATGTCCCTCTCCCCAGGCATTTACCCTTCAGAAAGAAATCTGCCCCACAGGCACAAATAAAAACCCCCAAAACAAATGTTCACAGAGGAGTAGAGGTAGTAAAAGGCTAGTCAACCAAGATGCCGCCAACATATGTTCAACCATTTGAACCTTAGATGGAGAGGTGGTTTGGTGGCTAAGAATGCTACTGTGCAAGCATGAGTTCAAATCCCAGCACCCATGTAAAAAAAATCAAGGCATAACCGCATACACACCTGTTGACTGTGGTGCAGGGGACAGAGATGGGAGGATCTTTAGGGCTTGCTAATTGTAAAGCCAGATCTAGGTTCATCAAGGGGACGTTGTCTTAAAGAAATAAAGCAGAGAGCAAAGGAAAAAAAAAATGTCTGATGTTACTTGGCTTTCAAAAGTGTTTATGTACACATACCCACACGTGTATGCATATCACACCACAGACACAAACACACCAAGTTTAAATGATTTGTTGTTCACATACACCCAGGGATGTTTCTAAGTGATAAAATAGCATAAACTACTGATATGAACATATAGCTGGATCATCTTCAGTAAATGACTAAATGGGGATAATCAGAAAAATACTGTCAAAAGAGAATGCACAACACACGTCTAATTCCACTAATGAGAAAAGCTTAAAATGGTAACATTTAAGAAATGAATGAGGGGCTGGAGAGATGGCTCAATGGTTAAGAGCACTAACTGCTCTTCCAGAAATCCTGAGTTCAAATCCCAACAACCAATGGTGGCTCACAGCCATCAGTAATGAGATGTGATGCCTTCTTCTGATGTGTCTGAAGACAGCTACAGTGTATTTATATACAACAAATAAATCAATCTTTAAAAAGAGACAAGAAAAGGAGGGCAGACTGAAGACAGAGATGGGTAAGGAAAGGGCAGGACAGAACATAGCATGGTTAGTAAGGAGCAACCCAGAGTCCCTTGTGGTGTAGGAATACTCTCTGAACTGGCGGGCAGAACAGAAGACACTATAGAACCTAACAAGTCTAAATGCACGTGCACATGCATGCATATACACATCCACTCATGTGTGCACACACTGCTGGGAAAATCTGAGTAAGCTCAATGGGTTATTCTGATGTAACATCCTGGCTGTGGTATCACAATTGTGCAAATCTAACCACCAGGGGAAATGGGCAAAGTGCACACAAAGGAACCCGTTGTGTGTTATTTCTTACAATTGCATGTGAATCTATAATTATCTCAATAAAATTTTCAATGAAGAAAGAAAGTACTAGTCTCCAACTTCCCTTGGGCCCTTCGTGGTTCGGACAGCAAGTCTGCTCACCCCATCTGTCTAGGCCCATTCCACCACAGTTGGAATAGGCCTGTTCCACTTCTCCAGAGCCTATGGGCCAGCTCAGCCATGTGGCCTTAATCACTGTCAGCCCTCAAGTCCTCTCCTCCACTGTGCCTGAAAACAGAAGAAACCCCACCCTCCAAAGTCCCTTCTGGCTTTTGCTCCATCAAAAATGCCCTTAATTCACAAACTCCTCTCCTCAGCTCATCATGTAGCCAAAGCTGTCCCAGCCCTAAAAGTTAAGTCTTCTCCTAACTTGAGAACCACCCAAGGTATCGTGTCTCTATCTACCTGTGGCCAAGGGTCACTACCTCACCGCACTTCAGAGCCTAGTGGGTAAAAAGCAGACGAAATGGAGAAGTCAGCTCAGTTAGAAATGTGAGGTCAGGAGCCACTGTGTTCCCCTGGTTCTTTTACCAACTTGCAAACTGCCACCCAGCCCTGTGGTTTTCAGTGTGATGTACACCTAACCCACCCACGTGCTCAGAGCACAAGGACAGAGACTCTGAGCACTTGTCCTGCCCCCCCCTTTCCCTCTCAGCTCCTCAAGTTTCTGCTCCTGATAATCAGGTAGAGGAACCATGGGTCTACTCCTTTGTTTCTTAAAGGGGGGAGGGGGCAATCTTGCAATGGGGGTGTAGCTCAGCACAAGGCCTAGGTTAAAATCCAGCACTGGATACTAGGCATGTCCAGTCATGTAATCCCAGCACCACAGAAGTAAAGGCAAGGGGAACAGAGGTTTACTGTCATGTTCCTGGGCTACACAGTAAGTTTGGGCTATATAAACCCTATCAGGAAGACAGAAAGGCAAACTGAGAACAGGGACCTGATGGAAGCTGTTTCCACTCCCCCACAACTCTAGACATTTCATTTAAAACCTTTGCCAGGAGGCTGCAAGGTAATTCAGCAGGTAAAGGAGCTTGTCTTTCCAGAGCTGGACCCACATGGTGGAGAGGAAGAACCGAGGGCCACTCGTTATCCTTCCAGCTCTCCACGCAGGAGTACAATACAATACGTATTCAATAACATTAATCCACAGCAGTTTGTGCCTTGCTAAGGCTTACCTGGCAGTACAAGCTGCCACCACTGCTCCAGTAGGAGGAAGTACTTCTCCTCGGCAGGCATGGCCTGAGATCTAAGCCTGAGTTCCCAACTCCCCACTGACAGATACCTGGGACAAGCACTAGGGCAAGGCACCTCCTTTCTACCCTCTCCCAAACCTGCCTCTCCTGTCTCCACTCCCCATCTCATTTCATAGTCCACCTACCTCCCCATCACCCAGGGGCACAACCCCAGTATAAGCCTGTTCTTTCACAAGTCACTTCCAGTCAGCCAGTTCTATGGGTCCCACCTTGGCAACACAAACCATCCCCCAGCCACACTCCAGCATCAGCAGCAACGCCAGTGGAAGACTGCAAGAGCCACTGAACTCACCTTTACCTGCAGAGTTGGCACTGTAACAAAACGGACCGAGCCATGTTACCTTTCCGGAAACACTGCAGAAGTTCTCACTCTGAATGAGTGCCAGACATCTTGGCACGGTGTGTGTGTGCCCTCCACCAAAGAGTACCAAGTTACATGGCAGCGCTTGAAGCAGGTGCCCAGGTGGCACAGTCGTTTTCCTGCTCAGAATCATGCTGTTTCATTACAGTAAGGAGCTCACCCCCTCATCCCACCATTCTGAATTAAGGCTCCACAAGTCATGTGAAGTCTCCTGCCAACGTCTACGTCTACGGCTACACCACTCTGAACAAGGCTAATTTGTGTGAGGTCATCGGGTACCAACCACCCTGCCACTATCTACAAATATGCCTTCACCATCTCTGGCCAGAAGAGATCTATAACCCAAAGAAAACCATTAAATGGCTCTTTCCCCAAAATTCAATATTAAAGCAGAAACTTGCCTGTTTCTCATTCTCACTTGCTTGCTCACTTACTCTTAAATATGCATACTGAAATACCCAATCATTTTCTCTCCCCACCCCCACCCCCCAACACTAAAGGCTGTATCTCTAGAACTGCACATTTAGCTGCAATTGACTAACCTGGTTGGAAGCCTCTACTTCACGGTTTCTTTGCTGTGTGACCTTGAAAAAATTATTTGACCTTGCTGTGACCTTAAGCTTCCTCAGCTGCAAAATGGAGATTCCAGGAGTTCGTTTGTCACTGGGTTGTTAGGAGGACTACTGAACAAGACATCTCCATTCTAAGGAAAGTCAACGGGTCATCCATTTTCTTTACGTCCTGTATGTTGCTACACTCACAGTCAGAGTGCACCACAGTGCTCAGCCAGTGATCTCTACATCTGAGGCTCTGAATCCTGCTTGTCCATTGTCATGGCAAAGACATTAAGAGCAGAAGAAGTTGAGAATGACTTAACATTTTTCCCCTTTTTCCTCCCTCATGACCCATTCCTAAACCACACACACCTTGGGAATAAATTTCTGCATCCCCCCCACCCCCACCCCCCACTATTTCCCAATCGAAATACTGATGACACCAACTAGTCTCAGAGGAACCAAGCTGGGTCACCATCCCCTATTACTCATCTAGAACTCACCCTGGCTCCCTCCCCTTTGTGTCCCTATTCTCATCAGAATCCCTTCCCAATACTCCGCTGCAAAAAAGGCCAGGGACTCCTCTGCCCTCATATATGCAACAAAATAAGCAAGTGCTTTTCCCGTCTTCCCCAGCATTTCTTCCCATAGAAGAAGTGCTCAGAGCACAAGCACCAAGCATTGAGGATACTTCAGAATGTCTGACCCTACAACAAAGCCTGCAAAAAGCAGAGTCCCGTTTCCCAGCTTGTTCCAGGGTAAAGTTCCGTGTTTAGTCTAACTGATCAGCTTGAAACAACAGGTCAAAAAGAAGGTCAAAGATGCCATAGGATGCACTGATGAAGAACTAGCAAGAGTATGTTCAACTGGGTCCCTGAGAGATGCTTTCCTAAGGACCGGTGACAGTGGTGCACTGAAGTCATAGAAGGGACTCTGGGAGCTCCACAGACTCAGCCCTCCTCCTCCTCATCCCAAAAATGAACCACGAGAGCAGTTTTCCTGTGGAAGCACAGATAGTCCTGTTTCTCCTAAAATGATTCTTAAGGGCTGGGCAGCACCTGGGGACTGTGTTCTCGTCCTGTTGCCAAGCTGTTTGCCTGGCACATAGTTGTATGCCCTCTCCTGCAGACGCCCGCACTCACTAAGCAAGCCCCTTCCTCTTGAGAACCAGGCCAGCAGGCAATCCAGAGCCTGTGCAGACTAGCAAGGCACAGGTCAGCAATGGGGTAAAGGCATATGCATATCTTCCCCATCCTCCTGAACTAGCTTGCTCTCTAGGACTGACCAGTAGTAGTTCTAGCACCCCAGTAAAAAACAATGCCCCCCCACACCACCATACATCACTTGAAAGAATCCTTGTCTTGTATGCATGAGATCCTGGGTTCAATCTCAGCACCAAAGGAAAAATAACCTGACATACAACTGGAGGTGGGGGTCCCCTGCTTCCCACCCAGGTAATCTTAAGAAGAAGGGTACAGGCATCTGCTCACAGAAGAAAGTCACTGCCTACCGATGGCTGTGCCCACTCAGCCTTCAGTGACCTAGGACACTAGAACCTTCCAAACATCTTCCTGGCCAGCACCAGGGCCAGCCTTGTGATCTGGACCCTCCCTGCTGTGTCCTCTTCCTGCCAGCAGCAGGCCAGGTGTCCTGGACTTTGGTAGCCAAGAACAGGCTTCAAAAGGCTAAGTGGAAGGTGACCATCTTCAAAGCGTCCTCAGACTTCCCAGAAATCTCTGGCACACGGCCCTGACCTCAGGTCAGTTGCCGGCAAATGAACTTGTGACAGCTCCATGAAGGCAGGGACTCTGACTGTGCCTCTCTGGTTCCCAGCCCTCATCCTGGCAACCCCAAGCATGAGGCTGGCATACAGCTGGTGCTCAACAGAGATTTGCTGGGTTGATGTGCAATGGCCTCTACCAAGGAGGGAAAGCACAGTGGGGGTGGCCCAGGCTTTGGAGCTAGGCAGACCTGGACCTTAACCTTCAGCCATCTTTCCTCAGACTATGCTGTCCCTCTCACCCAACCCCTTCACCACAGCACCTCAGGGACCTCTTAGGAATCAGATTTTTGTCAACAAAGGCAGAGACTTCTGCTTTGTTTTCAGTTCACAAACACCTAGTTAGCCCTCAACTGCACGCAAGACAAGAAACGCATAGTGGGCAATCCCATATCATAATGGCTTCGGTTAATTTTTGTGACAATCCTCTGAAGTTGGGTCTATTTAGCACCCTCCTTTGCAGCTCCAGGCTTTGAAACACAAGACAACTAAGGCAACTTGCCCGAAGCCTGAGACCTAAAAGTGCTGGGCCAGGACTCGTATTAATTACACAGTCTAAAGTGCTGCACGTCTGCCTCTAGGGCAGACAATCACTGCTCAATGCTTTCTGTCCCAACCCTTGAATTCCAAGGACATGTGACCACACTGCCAGACTGTGTCTTCAGTTACAGAGGGAACAGAGAAAGGTATTCCATAGATCACAGGTTTTGGGTCTTTTTGTTTGTTTGTTTGTTTGTTTGGGAGGGATCTTGTTTTCATTGGATATTGGATGTGGTGTTTCAACATCAGAAAAGCATATTCACTAAAAACTTACCTCCCATCCCATCCTCCCTCTCTACCTGCCAGAAAAAGAAATACACAACTAGGCAAAACTGGGCTAAGAAACGAAGGAGAAAAGATGAAGGCCTGTGTGCCTTAAGAGCAAAGTCAGAGGCAGCAACCGAGAGCAAGTAAGTCATCAGGGAGCACAGAAAACGTCCGGGCAGAGGCAGGCAGGCAGGCGGCTACACAGCCTCCGCTGCCCGACGTCCAAGGTAACCGAAAATTAAGCCGTTTCTCTTCCAAGGGATGAAAGCTTATCATAAAGAACTCTCCGTTTACTCTCCTGCCAGCCATGATGGAAATCTCATTACCAAAATAGATCACTGGACCTTACCTCCTGCCCCTGCAGGACTAGTGACATCAGAGAGCTCCGTAAGTGCTCAGAGATGGAGGAATGAAACCCTCAAGGAACACAGGCCAGGTGTTTCACTAGGATGTGACTATGTCTGACTTCACAGTGCATTCAATTCCCAAGGTCTCAGAGAAGAGAAATGCTCTTGGGGACTGCTGACTCCTGCTCCAACTAAGTTCGGATTCATCTATGTGATAGCAAATGCTTGATCACAAGGGTGACCCTAGCCTTACAATGGCTCACATGACATGACTCTGTCCCCAAATGGCTGAGGTAGCACTGTGGGGAGTTAACTTTCTCTAATCTGAAAAGTCCCTGACAGTCCAGTCTCTAACTCCCCTAGCCCAGGACCTTCCAAGGCAGCACGAAGCACTCTATCATAGGCCATAGGCCACAAAGACAGGGAGCCAAGAGGAGTGCTTCCTTCCTCCCTGGAGAGATATTGCAAGGCCAGTGCAGAAAGTCCATCTCTTCCTGATCAGGGAACAAAATCCTACAGGTTGGCTCTCTCACCCTGTGACAACCCACAACCGCACTAGACTCTTTCTTCCTCCCTAGTGAGCTGTGATTCCTGAGGCTACCAGCTCAAAAAAAATAAATAAATAAATAAATAAAAAACACCAAAAAAACAAACAAACAAAAAAAAACCAATTGCCTCATTTTAAATCTGGCTGGCCACCAAAACAGACAGTAATCAGATAGTGTTGACTTAAGGAAAAAGACACCCATGCTCAAAAACAGATACAACTGGGAAGTACTGGGAACTGAGTTACCCTGGTCCTAGAGACGTGTCCAACAGCCAACACCAAATTTATCAATATCCAATCACCCTGCTGAATTCGACACCCCAAAACCACAATATCCAGTAGGGCAGGTCCTTGGAAGTCCCCAAGGACCTGTGGTCGCCATTTATTCAACCATCTTTCCCCAGAGCCCAAAACTGGACTAACACCAGGCACAGAAATGATCAGGTGAACTGTTGCTAGTACAACTCCAATCTGAGGCTGAGTTCTCCACGAGCGATCTTAAAAATCACTTTCACATAAAAAGTTTACAATGGAGCTACAGGCAAAGTGGGCAAGGGAAAGAGTTTTTAAGGCATGATCTCACTAGACGGCTTAAGCTGGCTCTAATTGTCACTTTCTCCTGCCGAAGCCTCCTGAGTGTTGGGACTGGAGGTGTACACTGCCAGGTCTGTCTTATGCCACTAATTTAGATTAAAACAATTTCTGAGCAAACAAGTGGGAGCTGCACAGCGTAACGCCCCAAAGCTACGCTTAGGCACGTGTAGCAAAGTCACCTTCAGACGAAAGCTGAGGAAGGAGAAGCCAGGGAAGGGAGGACGCAGGACACCTGAGGCCTGGAAAGTGTCCACCTGCAGCAGCTGAGCGGTTTGACTTCACTTCCCTGGAGAAAAAGGGGATTCTCTGGCTACAGCAGAACTCACAAGAGCATAAAACAAATGCCACAAGTTTGGGTTCTCACTCCCGGGTGCGACAGGCTGAGAGGCTCAGTGCCACAGAAAGCAAAAGTGTCTTTGTTTCCATTACATCATCCGTGGTGAAGGGGGAGGGCAGGCGGGTCACAGCTGGTGGCAGCTGTGCAACCATCTGCTCTCCCCTCAGAAGCCTGTGCTGGTCTGAGCACAGCCTCCTTGGGCTCCTCACAGAGACACCCAGGGTTAAAGGTACAACACCCTATTACAGAAATAGTGGGGATTACTGAGAAATAAATCACTCCTCTGTTAAGAGCCGTGGGTAGTGGAGAAGCCGGTGTTCTTGGAATCTACACTGTGCTGCATCTCTTTAGACTTGGTGACAACACAAACTGTCAACTCAATTAGACAAGCACTATGCACAAGCAACCACCTGCCATCTGCTTCCCTAAAGGTAGATAGCCAAAAAAAACAAAAAACAAAAAAACAAAAACAAAAAAAACTTTGCAGCTCTGCAGCTGGGAGAATTCTGGAAAGGAAGAGAGAATGCCCCAGCCCTGTGGAGGTAAGCTTCACACTAGCTAGGGCGCAGACATACACTGTTGGCATCCAGAGCTATTTGGAAAGCTAAGCTTGCCTTCCTCAGCTTCACGCAGCTTTCCTCAGAACCTACTGGGAGAATAGTCACTGAGGAAGAGGAAGCTGGAAGCCGGGCGCATGCATTTGGGGTTGAGGGAGAGGCAGATGGGACAGGACAGGACAGGACACACAACAATATCTCAACTAGCCGTTAAACTGCAAGCTGAAAGCAAGAATGGAAAAGGGCCAAGCAAGCCACTTGTGTTTTATCTGGCCAATACAGGGTTGTTCCTATAGTGGGGTATTGCAGTATTTTTATAGGGGCATAATGCTGAGACAGGGTCTCATGCAGCCCAGGTTGGCCAAAATTCTCTATGTAGTAGAGAAAGACCTTGAACTTCTGGTCAACCAACCTCCACTTCCTGAGTACTGGGACTACAGTTCAAGCACTGCCATGCCTAGTTTCCCAAGTGCTATGGATTAAACCTAGAAATCTGTGATGCTAGGCACAACCTGAGCCATATCCCCAGCCAATAGAAAAAACAGATTTCAACTACAAATCTAAATCACAGGATCTTCCTGCAAGGATAGGAAGGACTCAAGAGTCTCGGTCTGGTTCCTGATGCCGGCTATGGGGAGCTAAGTGAGAGGAATGCTCTCTGGAGATAAAGGGAGTATGCTGAAGAACTTCTCTCCTGCATCTGTGCCACTGAGGCACCTGAACCTGAGAGCATCTGCCAGAAGGCCTGTCAAGCACGGAGAGAAAACTCAAAGGATGGTATCAGAAGATCCGCCTCTGCAGTGGAGTCCTGGTCCCTGGCATAGCCAAATCAAATGTCATTCTACAAAGAGCATCTGAGCTGGCTTCAGGGGACATCCCCTCCCGCTGCGGCAGGTTGGAGGCCCTGAAAGGAATGTTCCAGGCCACTTACCATACATTTTGCCTTCGTCTGATAAGATGATTTTCCTCCTCCCACAAGGTGGATAGATAGCCAGGGCCTCCTGGAAACTCTGCTCAATATCGGGACTCCACACCCCCTCCGCGTCGTTGTCAATCGGCTTATCTGCCGAGTCGCTCATCCTTTCCATGTTTTCGGCAGGGCTCTCGCTGCCGCTCCAGCTGCTGGGCTCAATTTTGGCGGTTGGATTTTCCAAGCCGAAGCCTGGAGCCTTTTCAAGAAAACAAACCTAAAAGAGAAATCATAAAACCGTGTGAGGCTGAGGTGGTCGCCATCAACATACTGCCCATACAAGCTGCATAGATAGAGGTGTGTGGACAATAATTCCTGGCAGAGAACACGGAACTCTGAGATCCTAGATGACTTTGTTCTCTGCATGTCATGTTAAGCACCCAACAAAAAACATTAATGGCTGACCAAGGCTGGCTAATCAATCTTCCTAGATGAGAGAAAATTCTCAGGAACGATGGCACTCACTCAAAGCTGCCCATCTGCAAGACTCGTGTGAAAACCTGTTACTAAGGGCCCACACCTTAGAAACAGGGCTGTGCTATGGCCAAACCCCCTTAGCAGAACAAGTATATAACAAAATAAAAGATGTCAAACTCACTCTAGAAACTGACAACTTGGGTGAATTGCCAAACCATCTCAATAAAGGCCGTCAAGATGCAGGAGTGGGAGACAGAAGAAAAGAGAGCTGCAGACCTTGTCCCACTGAGGTGCCATGCCAGCTGACCTAGACCTAGGCATCTTTGAGGATCCTATCCTGTGGAGGCAGATCACTGCATGAAACAGAGACCAGTCCTGTCCCCTCCTACACCTGCCATTCTTATGGGAATGTCCTATCCCCAGGGGCAGCAGCCAGCCCTGTAGCATACTCTGAATTCCTGATTGCATAGATCCAGCAGAGCAACCTTTCCTTAAATTTTAGGGCAATGAAGATAACAAAACCACAAGAAATCTTCCTCCTAGATGGAGATGCATTCCCCTTCAATTAGACATAGCCCTAGAGTCACAAGGGGATAAGCTTTCTAAACAAATGTCACACTGGCTTGAAACCAACCTGAAAATGATCAAATCCAGTACTCCCTGCTGGCTGCGCACTAACATATCAATATTGCTTTGTGAAAACCACATCAAATCATTAATGCAAAGGACTCCCCAAAAGAAGGAAGGCTCCTGGGGAATGATGAGAAATGAACCACAGAGTGCTGAGCAGGGAGGGTCTCAAGAGATCGACCAGAGGAAAGCATGTCCACGTCCCAGGGCACGTCGGCTGAGCAAAGCCGAGTTTCTTCCCTTGCCTCTACCGACTGCGTGCAATCCTCTCACCTGATATTCAAATCTGTGGATTTCAACAGACCCCAGGGACAGAAACTCTCAATATTGTGCTCTGACTGATGGCTGGCTTTGGGCTCCTCACCTTGACTTTCTCAATTTGGCAGCATTTGCATTAAAAAAAAAAATTAGAATGCTTCCTTTCAACAGTTGCGGCCAAGCCAGCACCCAGAGAACACATCAACAAGATACTGACAGCCCCTTACCAACAACACACACATGCTCACACAGGACTTCAAAATATGCCAGTGTCGAGGTATAAGTTGTGAAACAAGAAAGTCTTGTGACTGGCCCCAAGATGAACTCTGGGTGCCTGCCTTTTGAATCTTCAAGTGATTACATTTTGGGCTGGGATCTGAGAGTTCTATACAACTTGAACTAAGTTATAACCACCAGAGTGATTGCTTACTGGAGAAATTACGAGAATAGGAGGGAACGCTTTGATAGTGGCTAGCCTCTCTCCCAACAACCGAAACAATGCACACAACATGTAAAACCATAGGCCAAGCCAGAACAGATCACAGTGGAATGAATTCACTCAAGGAAGCTGTATTTAAAGATCTACATAAGACATGTGGGTGCTCAACCAGTATAGCCAAGGGATGGAATTCATCACAGTGAGGTCTGAGGGGCCTGGGTCCTCACAGGCCTGGGGAAAAGGTTTTTTCCGAAACCAAAAATAAAGTCTCCAGAAGAAAACATACCAACAATCCCCACCCAAAGCCTTAAGACCATCTCCCCAGCTGGTCACACAGGCTATGCTGGAATGCCACCAGTGGGAGGACACTCTGGTTCCTCAGCGCCTCCTACTACCATCACACTGGTGTGCTGAAACTGTTCAATTAGGTCAAAAGTCATTTCCTCCATTGATTTTAAGCAATCCATCCTTTAGATCCATTTCTCCTCAAGACCCATCCCCTATGGCCTAACCAGCCCTTGGGATCCTCATGGATCTTTGTAACTCTGCTCACTTGTAATCCCAAGGGAGGAGTCAGCTCAACTCTGTGATGCTCAGAAGAAGATTCAGTGGTAAGAAAAGCCTGTCCACTAGCCCAACTGTCCAGCAAGAATGGCCTTATTCAGACAACATTCAAGTTGCTTCTAAGGCTAAGCATCACACACATTAATTGATCTATCCACCCAGGATACACAAACACTGCTCTAAACACCCCCACATTTTGATTCATTTACAGCTAAGGGAAGAACTTCTTGTAGTTCTGCTCAGCAGGGTGGAGTTCCCTCCTCCTCTACACATGAAACAGAAAACACCAGATACAAAATCTAGAGCTACTCGGGCCCTTGGTTTTACAACCCAAATGTAAGATGAGCCTTTATATGGGCAGAGTTTCCCGATCACAAGGCTGGTGGGGCTGGCTGAGAAAACTCCCCATACTAGATACCAAAATAACCATCCTGGCATTCCACCCCTCGGCTCCAAAGCCACCTACCTCATCCTAGAAACTGTCCTTGTCACTCTAGTGACTGAGAGCATCAGTCACATTTTACAATCATCCTACCTACGTAGAGCTGGTTACTGCTCAATCTTACTTGATTTGAATGCATACCAAAAAAAAAAAAAAAAAACCTGCTTATTACCAACATTAAGATCTAATCAAGTCAGGCACAGTGGCATACACTAGTCACCTCAGTACTCTGTGGAGGTAGTGCTGAGAAGATCCTTAAATGAAGGCCAACCTGGGCTACACAGTGAGACCTGGTCTCAGTAGCCACCACCATCGCTATCAATGCAGCCACCACAGCCACCTCAGAATAGAGTGAGTTTCACAGACTATCTGCAGAGCCGGTGTCTTTCTCTCCCACACATCTTTTGAATGTCAAAATCCAGTTACCCTCAATTCAGAATGAAGAACTCTCTCCTCCCACTTCAGTCATAACCAGCCTCCCTCCCTCCCTCCCTCCCTCCCCGTGTGTGTGTGTGTGTGTGTGTGTGTGTGTGTGTGTGTGTGTGTGTGTGGAAGGGAGACATCTGCAGTATGACTGCCACAACATTAAGTGAGGTAAGAGGAAGAATTGTCACCTAAAATCCATGTGCCCTCATTCACTCATCTTCCAGCCTGTCCTCTCCAGACAACAGCATGCTATGAGGCCAAAATAGCTGCAAAAAAAAACAGGACAGTGCCTCCCCTAAAAGTCCACTTAATCAGAAAATCAATTCACAAAGCACTCGCATCCAAAGAGAAATTTCAGATTGTTGACAACTAGTTTCCTAATATCCACCCAAGATCAACCTTTCTCACAGATTACAGTTTTCACATTCCTCTGGGCAAGGTGGCTCACTGTCTCTAAGGAAAGACTGTTGACACCAACAAAAACCTGTAAGCGTTACGAATTGCAGGGGACCTCAGTTTCATCATGAACACTCCAGTAGGCCCCTCATCTCCTGAAATGTCCTAGTCAGAGACACTTAAAACACAGCTGTTAAGAATAACCCAAGTAGCCTGCTAATTAGCTAGACAGCCACCCTCCCATCAGAGACATTCCTTTCCCAGAACCCACCAACACATCAAGAAGAGTCACAAGAGCACAGGGCAGGGGGGGGGGGGGGAGTTGTGAGAGCACACTTGACCCACACAGCCTATTCCAAGAGCCTTGGGACAGAAGGGAGGGGAGAGCAAATGCAGGCACTTCTGACACCGGCTCCACTCTTCCCGGAGTGACATGTGACAAAAGAAGATGCAGTTTCCTTCACAGGTTCCCATGAGGCCCTCACCATGTAAACATCTTACCCCATCATTAAAACCAGCCTTGTGGCAGTAAGTCACTGAGCATGAGGGTCAAGAAAACCCAAAAACCTTGTTTTAGCCAGTGTCTTAACTGGAGCCAGTTTAAGAGTCGGACTTAGATGTCTGCCTAAGTACCCAGGACCATATCTCATGAGCCTCGGTGTCCACTGTTACCCACGAAGGAAGCCAATCCATCCATCCATCCACCCATCATCTTGCATTCCTACAGACAGCGCCTCTATCAGAACTGTGTGTTACTATGCCCCTTAACGGCACCCCAGGATATTTGAAGGGACCATTATGCTCACCATCACATCTTCACCCCTGTGATGACACAATACTGATGCAGAAACAGCTAATAAAGGAGCGGACATGACCCAGACGACCAGAGCATGCTTTGGTAACATGACAGCTCATCCCCCAAACTCATGCTAACTACATTTTCATTGAATAGCAAGTACTTAAAGAAACCACTGGGATGGAGCTTAGTGGTGGAGTTCTTGAATAGCAAACATGTTTGAGGTCCTGGGGTCATCCACAATACCACAAGAAAAGAAGGGAGGGGGGAAGCAGTCACCATATTAGACATGTCAAAGAAAACACGAGGCAGATTGTGCAGTCCCACTTCTCACCCATCAGTCCTTCTTACTGACAACT
Organism: Micromys minutus; assembly: GCF_963924665.1. Taxonomy (NCBI): domain Eukaryota; kingdom Metazoa; phylum Chordata; class Mammalia; order Rodentia; family Muridae; genus Micromys; species Micromys minutus. The sequence goes on from NC_137971.1 coordinate 83,762,745, forward strand.
AGTAGTTACATCCAAGAGACAAGTAGGGCCCTGATCTTAAGAGGTGAGGTGCTTTCACTGCACACCTTATTTAGAGGAGCGTCTAATGTTCTTCAGTTCCCTCTTCTTTGGACTGTCAGAGAAGAGAAACTCTAAGACAGAGCTGCAAGGAAGGCAGGAGGCAAAGTGATGTGAAGGCCAACTGGACCCAGAAGTCCCAGAAAGAGCTTCGAAAAGGCTTGTAAGGCTGACCTGCGTGAGAGATCGGGGTGGGGGTGGGTGGGCGAAGAGCTGATAAGATCTTCACTAGCCTAAGAGGTGCCAGAACCAGGAGCCATTGAGGGAGGGGGGTGTGGGCAAGGGAATCACACAGAGAGGTATTTATAGCACTCAGCTTGACCACGAATTGGGCAGCTTGAAGGTCACAGTGAGCTTCATAAAGGCCCAGATGTTTTATGTAAGAAAAAGCTATACTAAAAAGCCAGAAAAAAAAAAAAAAAAAAAAAAAAAAAAAAACCCCAAGGCAGCAAAGAACTTTCCTTCCAATGTAATCTCAAGCAGCACATCTAAATACAATTCTACAGCTTCCCAGGGATCCAGGAGAAATAACAAGGACAAAGATTTTTGTGTCTGGAGGCCCTTTATCACTCACTGCTCAGCCTTTTGAGCATTAGCCCCACCTTAGAAGGTCCAGAGATGGAAGTTGCCCAAAGTCAAGAGCTCCACAGAATCTGCATCTCTTGTCCAGATGGAGCAAATCCATAGATTCATCTATCAGACTGACTAGCCATCCTCAGTAGGTAGAAGGAAGGCAGTGCTGAATTCCCAGCTTTGTCCACAGCTGACATCACCACGCAGTAATTAATTCCTAATGAATGGTGAGGACACTCACTGACTCACCTCCCTGGGCAGTGGGGAGGAATTTGGGGCATTAATGACAGTTAATTGCTTTTGCATATGTAAAGTGGGGCACATAATTATTTTCCTATCATCTCAGACACTCACAAACCTTGCTAACAAGTAGCCTAATCACGTGAGGCTCAGCAGCCAGAGGGGTGGAACTACAGACTATGTGTAATTGTCAGAGATGGCAGAACTCTCTAGAATGAGGCAACGTCTCTGAAGCAATGTCTGCCACACAGCCATCAGCAACCAGTGAGCCCTGTTTGGTGTCGTGAGCTCCAATAAGGAAATGCTAATTATAAGTACTCCTTTCAAAATTCACCTTCCTGTCCACAGAATCCCACCCTCATGCCAACACCTCCTCAGTGGCACACGTTCCTGAATCCCTGACTGGGGGCTTGACATCCATCCTGAGGTACTCCATTTCCCAGCTCCTCCAGTCTTCAGTATATGTCCAGGTGACGGACAGCTCAAGAAAACCTTTGACTGACTTTGTATGATGCAGCTCTTAGCTCACTGTTACTAGTCCCTTCTCCACTCATGAACCACAGAGAACAGAAACCCTGTCCTCTCCTCCACCTCCATCTGAGGTAACCACAGTTCCTCCTTCCTTTGTAAATTCATCTAAAAAAGATGCAGCCACCTACAGAGTGTCAGGCAGTCTGCCCCACCCAGCCCTCTCCAATGCAAAAATCTGACGTAAAGACACAGTGAACACAGTAAGATACAGTCAGCAGATTCAGTCCAGAACCTCTAACATGAGAGTTAATACTGACTGCCCACTTGCCAGGGTCTAGAATCACCTAGGAGAGAGATGGCCTGTCTGTGCTGGATCATGTAGACTGGGCTAACTGCGTGAGACCGGGGGATTCGAACTGTGGACGGCACCTTCCTTGTGCTGAGGTCCTGGACTGAGTAAAGAGAAAGCTCAGCGTGTATTTGTTACTCTGTTCCCTGGCTGCAGACCTGGTGCGAGCAGCTGCTTCAAATTCCTGACAGGGTGCCTTCCTGGCCATGATGGGCTAACCTCTTGAAATGTGAGCCCTAAGAAACCCTTCCTTCCATAAGCTGTTTTTGCCAGCAATCTTGTCACAGCAAGAGAGGCGTAATGAATACGCCCCGTAGACAACTCTGAGAAACAGACTAACACAGACACAGATCTTTCCAGCTCCAAGAGATGACCACAGTAAGAGTTTCCCACCAGCACCCGTCAACGGCTCGAGAGAAAAACTAGTAACCATGCCCAGAGGTTAACAGACAAAACTCCAAAAGTACCTCCTGAATTCCAACAGGTCTATCAAATAAATGCTGTTCAGGTAGGCAGGTCAACCATAATTCATGCTAAAAATAAAAACCAGTAAGATTAACACTTCTCGGGCGGTAACCTATATATAACCATAGCCCCGCTTGCTCAGAATGTCTAGTTCACTCTCAGGAAATGTTAGCACTCGGCGGTACTGGAAAGATGGCTCCACCGGTAAGAGCAAGTGGCACTCTTACAGAGAACCAGAGTTCAGTTCTCAACACCCCGTGTTGGGCAGCTCACAACCGCCTGTAACTCCAGCTCTGGGAAACCCTAAACTTTCTTTTAGATTCCAGGGTACCTGTGTCACACGTGCACGCTCCCACACTGAGACGCTCATGCTTGGTTTTGTTTCTTTAAGGTATAAAACTAAACAATTCCTATTTGTGCTTCTTTAAAATTTTTATTTTATGAATACTAGTGTTTGTCTACATGTATATACGTGCACTGCATACGTGCCCAGTGACCACAGAGGTCAGAAGAGAGTGTCAGATCCCTAAGAGTGAAGTTACCAACAGTTAGAAGCCAACATGTAGGAACTGGAACTTAGGTCCTCTGAAAGAGCAGCTCACAGCTGACCATACTTCAAGAGTTCAAGAAACAATCTGTCACTGCACGCTCTTCTTTTTCCTTCCCAACAAACAAGGTCAAAAAGCAGGCCTCCACTTCCTTGAGGATCCATTTCTAAAGTACCCAAGCAGACACCTAGATCATGCTTGGGTATTGGTTTTGAGTCCCAAACATGATCCCTAAACACCAAGTGCACAGAACCTGATATTGTACAATCACTGGGACATAGGACACTAGTAAAGCAAACAAACAAAAAACAGAACTAGATAGAACAGTGGGTAAGACTTACCTGGTGTAACAAATCCAAACCCATTCAATTCTGAAGCCCAAGCTGAATGGCTTACAATGGCCTATATTAAAACTCCCACGTCAGGCACCGTGGCACAGTCTGTAACCTCAGCATCCAGGAGGCTGAGGCCAGAGGATCCTGTGCAAGAGGTCAGTCTGGGTCACAAAGCAAGTCTGATACCAGCTTGGGTTACACAGTAAGCCCAAGTCACTAAGGTATACTACAAACAGAGCAACAGCTCGGGGGTCCAGAAACAACCCTATGCAGGCATTTGCACTTGGTGTGTGAGAAGGGAACATGCGTTGCCTTTGATCAAGGACAACTTCGTCAGTAAATTAATAAGGGTAATCAGTATCCGTATGACCAAAATAAATGACTCCTACCTCACACCATACTCTACAATCAGCCCAAAGGAGTCTTTAAATCTGAATTTCAAAAGCAAAATAAAAAGACTTCAGAAGAAGGCCCAACGATTACCCTGACTTACCAAATTATTACTATAAAAGGGTAAAATGAGGCTGGCACCGTGGACCAGCAGGCGAAGATGCATGCAACCGAGCCCCACTCTCAGTTAACCCAAATCCAATTCCGAGACTCAACACTAAGAACAGAAGAAAACCACTCTCTCAAGCTGTCCAGTGACTTCCATACCTGCTCAGTGGCATGCACACGTGTGTACATGTAACTACAGATAGACAGACAAATAGATATGAAATACTTGAGTGGGGCTGCAGAGATGGCGCCTTGGTTAAGAGCACATACTGCTCCTGCAGTCCCAGTACCAGCCTAGAACTCCAGGTCCAAGGATACAATGTCCTCAGCTCTCACTGGGCGCTGGTGTACACAAAAGTAAATAAAGTTAACAATAATAATGCTAAAGAGAAAAATGTGGCCAGAAATAGTAAATACTTGGTCATTTGAACCCAGGAATTCAAGACTGGCTTGTGTAGAACCAAGCCTGAGAGGGATGTAAAAAGTAAAAACTTCTACGTACTTCAAGAAGCACTAAGGAAAGGAAATAAAATTCACCAGGCATGGTGGATGCAGGCAGATCTCTGTGACTGAGGATAGCAAGTTCCCGACAGCCAGGGCTACACAGTAAGACCCTGTCTCAAGTTTTACAAAGAAACCACAGCCGCAAAGTCACACAACAGACACTTATCTCCTTATACATAATAAATTCCTACCAAATAAGAAATCAGACAGCAAATTTGTATTAAAAAAACCAAAGGGACGATAAATGAGAAGGTGTTCAACATACCTAGTCACTAAACACCTCCAAGGTCAGGTCTCTCGTTCCAACATCTTTGAAGTTTTTCCTGATGTTTCTGCTTATGAACTGCATGTTCTGGGCTAGCTGGCCCAGGAGACTCTAGCTGCCTCCAGTCTCTGCCACCACTATGGAGGAACTAGGGACCCACTAGAGTTACAGAAGCAGCCTATACATCTCATCAGGCCCTGCAGCAATCACTTTTACCTGCCCAGCCATCTTCTCAGGCCAGAAAATAAAAGGCTAATGTTGACAAGTGTTGTCAAGGATGCTGAGCACCCAGAGCCCAGCTGATGACATATAAAGTAGTCCAAGCATTCTAGAAAACTCTTTGGCATCACTATGTACTTGCTTCCCTCCCACAAACCTCGCAGGAGAGGAGAGGTTCTCTGGAGCATGGGTATAGAAACATATATATATGAGCACTCATCAGGGCTACTGGAAATGCTCAGATTCTTATTAACTACAGGATACATACATAGCCTGCAGCATATTCATAAAATGAATGCTAGAAAAACCCACAGTCCAGTATGGTCCACGTTAGTAACAGGCAGGTTTAAACGTCGGTCACTAAAGCAGAAGCATTTCACAAGCTCAGGAGCCACCTGTGGGTAGTGACTACAGCATAATACAAAGGAGCCAAGATGTGGCTTTGCCACTGTGGAACTTTGCAGGATGTTGCTGTTGCACAGCCACTTGTGATGTTTGGCGGCATAAACCAGATACAAAGAAAAATCTCTAGGCGTCCATTCACAAGTTCAGACACTAACAAGCCTAATCTAGGAGCCAGGTGCAGAGGCAAATGTCTGCAATTCTAGCATTCAAATTTAAGACTTCAAATTTCAGATCAGCTTGGACAGCATATGAAACCTTGTCTTTTAGAGTACGGTAACTGAATTTTTAAAAAAGCCTCATCAGTGTTATTAGCAGTGAGTATGACAGCCCCACTCCCACCCTAGAGTCTGAGAGTAATAGCACATACCTGTAAGAGGTGCATAAATTCCTGTTTTAGACTTGGTTACAAAGTACATTTGAGCCAGCCTGGGCTACAAGAGATTGTCTCCAAAACAAAAAGGTCTGGATGTGTAAGTGTTCTCGATGGAAAAACACAGGGACCTGAACCTGATGATGCTGCACTTTTCCTAAGCATGTTAGTTACACTTTACTAGACAGCCTGGTGGGGGAGGGGAAAGGACCCAGCCAAGCATGATGGCACATGTACCAAAGGTCACAAATTTGATGCCAGCCTGGGCTATACAGAGAGATCTTATCTCCAAAGAAGGATAAGATGGGGTGTGTGTGTGTGTGTGTGTGTGTGTGTGTGTGTGTGTGTGTGTGTGTGTGTGTGTTGAGGGGAGAGAGGGATGAAGATAATGAAAACCACCAGTGTATTTCAGGACCATTCTTATTCTGAGCTACTCAGTCTATTCCAGTAGTTCTGAGCACAATTGTTCTGACTGTGAGGTGTCAGTGTGTTGCCATGAGCACCCAAGGATTAGCACTGAGGAACTATCCAATGAGATCAGGCACTGGAGCCTCCCCAGCGCATGCACTGTTTTTACAAAGATCCTTAAGGAAAGAAAAAAGGAAAGGTGAAGGAGGGAGGGAAAGGGAGAGGGAGAGAGAACCACACTGTCAGGAAAGGCTTTACCCTCCAATCCTGCTGTCAGAATGCACTGAACCACACTGGAGTGCCCCAAACTGGAAGGCAATCGGGCCTTCAGATTTGGATTATTTTCTAAAGTCTACTTTGGTCTCCCATCCCTATCCCACAATTTATTTCTTTCTGTACGTTTAATTTTGCTATGCTGCATTCTTTAAAGCTCTCTTAAATTCATTCTGAGGATGGGGTGTTCATAAAAAGAGACATTTCCATTTTCTAATTATTCTCATTTATAAAGTGTATATTGAATGAGGCCTACATTCTGTGCCACCTTATCCAGAGATGGTAGATCACTAAATACAGTCCAATACTGTGTGCTGGCCAACTTGTATGTTAACATGACACAGGGTCATCTGGGATAAAGGACTCTTAATCAAGAAAATGCCTCCGTAGGACTGACCCATAGACAGCCCTGTGTACATTTCCTTGACTGATGTAGAGGGCTCCGTTTTCTGCAGATAGTACCACCACCCCTGCGAGTCCTGGATGCTAAGCAACAGGCTGAGCAAATCATGAGCAGTAAGCCAATAAGCAGCACTCCTCCACGGCCTCTGCATGGGTTCCTGCCTCCAGGTTCCTGCCCTCACCTCTCTGGATGTGTGAGCACAAGCTCTGTCAGGTAAAACGCTCTCCCTGCAAAGTTGCTTTAGGCCTTTGTGTTTTATCACAGGAACAGAAGAAACTTCAGTGAGCACCCTAGCCTCAGAAGGCATAAAGGACCCTGATTATCCTTCGAGATCCCTTCCTTCCCTAGAAGCTTGATCTGACCCTCCTCCTTGCTCTGTGGTCCCGCAAGCAGTACATGGTCAGTATAGGAACAGGATACAGTTGGCCTGACTGTCACTCTTGCCTTTTGTGGACCTTTGTGGATCTTTTTGTCCTTGATTTCCAATAGAATCTCTGGCACATACTAACCCTTCAAGTACTGAGCTCAAGGGGAAACACATGAACAAGTGACTGAATGACACAGTGACACACACACACACACACACACACACACACACACACACACACCATTATTCAATGTACCCAAGAGCACAGAAATGAGAGTCTCTCTGTGACTCAAGTCCACAGAAGTGTCTTGGAAGGAGACACCAAGTTCTGTGAGAATATAGCGGCACCAATGTGTTAAAGCCACAGCTAAGCATGAAAGCAGAGAGGCTGAGCCAAGACACAATAGCTGAGCGCCAAACTCCCGGCCTGTGGCACACGAACCTCAAAGGCCAGCAACGGAACTGAAACTGTTTGCAGAGCAAGCCAGAAAACACCAGGACCCTGCAGACAATTCCGAGCATACATGAGAAGGGTGCGTGCGTACGCATTTGTATGTGTGCGCGCACACGTACTCGTGTGTGCTCTATGCACGTGTGTCTAAGTATACAAATGTACCTCTGGAAATGTGTATGCACAAATGTGAATGTCTGGTTAGAGGGAGAAAGGATAAGATTACTTTATCAATGTGAGGCCACAGTTTTTAAATCAAAGGCATTTTCGGTGCAGTTTGAGACCAGGAGAACCCCTAGATTATCGCAGGAATAACAATGTGGTGTGTTTCTTAACCATTCCCAGTTTACAAGTGCATGAGAGTGACAACTCAGAGACACAATCTGGGATGACAGTTTACACCGGCGCCTTGTTTGAACAGCCAAAGGTGTGGATTAATTCTTCTGGGGGAGGGGAGCAGCCACTCAGCTCCAAAAACTGCTCAACCCAACTTTTTGTCTTCAATCTTCCAGCATATTCCCCTGGTCCCTAAAGAGCGTTTGAAACTGACAGTGTGGTGGTGATTCAAGCCTCACCTTTTCAGGGTGCTGTGCTAAGGCCAGCAAAGCCAACAAAAACTAAAGCAGGAGCTAACCAAAAACAAGGCAGGGGGTGACTACTGTCTTTCTCTGTGACAATACTCAGTGAACGCTTAAGTCTGCGTGAATTTTTAATTCTGTACTTAATAACTGTCCCCCGGCATCTTTTTCTTCAAAGTTAGAATAGTATCACCATGGTAAAGAATAAGAGAGATGGTATAAATAAACAATCCTGTGAAAATAAGATTATAAATCCTTAATAAGCTGTATGTCTTTGTCATCAACAGGAGTTATGCGCTGCTATGGCTGGATGCACGCAGATTAGTGTGAACGCACCTCTTCTTTCTGGAGATTCACAACACTACCACACTTGGAGTGGGCTATGCTGACCAGCCTGGCCTTCAAACTCAGAGGTCTGCCTGCCTCTGCCTCCTCGGTGCTGGGATTAAGGGTGTGTTCCCCACACCTGAGTGTGCAGGCATCTTGACTTTGTTGGCATGCTGCAGGATTCTCAAGCAACTGCTAAGTAAATGCATTTAGCAATATTTTGACAATTACAGCTTTAATGTATAACCAATTGTCAAAGGCAGGAACTATTTCCCATTCTGTTCTGCATGCCTCATGACACCTACCACAATTTGATTAAGTAACCATCCAATTTATTTAAATGTCAGATATTAATTCTTTTTTGTGACTTTTAAATCAATCCAGGCTTGGCGGTAGTGAGCCTGTAATCCTAGAACTCAAGAGATAGAGGCTGGACACTTCAAAGCCTGCTTAGGCTGTACACTGAGACCAGCGGTTAGGAGGTGCACACAAAATTTATCCTCATCTAACATTTCAAGGATTGATTCAGGCACAGCCTACCTAGACTAGACCCACGGAGCAAAAACAGTAACTCACTGACTTAAAAATATTCCTCATTTCCCCAGATCCCGACTGAATTCAATAACCAATCCTCTCACTCTTGATGCCAACTCTGAGTCCCCACCTCCCGTCCCAGTAGAGCCTGCTGAGCGGTGAGTGATCAGAGGTCCCTGCTGGTGACCCCACCCCTCCCCCCAAGGCAGCTGCTTGGCCTGGGTGATTACAACAGCGTGGGTCTGAGCACCATTTTCAACTGAGGGCCAGTCTGAGTCCCGAGGCCCAGGGGCTGCTCTAAGTATCAGGTTACTACAAAAATAACAGCAGGCCAGTCAACACCCTTGCCAAGTTCGGGAGGGAAGTGTCTAGGAGGTGAGAAAGAGGAGCCTGGGAGGAGGCAGGACGTTGAATGGGTGTAAGAGAGAACCCCCTCCCCCGCCTTGAGAGACACTTCAGAATTCCTCCTACCTTCCTTCCCCACACCTACATTGTGGAACCACACAATTTCTAATTCCCTCAGAAGCCAGGGGAACTCTGTTTCTGTGATACTTGAGCATCTGGAAGGTGCTTCTGAAAAAAGTTTCAGGAGCAAGCTGGAGTTACATACATGAAAGTCAGATTTGAGTCAAAGGTTTGTACAAAGATTCCCAACTCTACAAATCCCTGGTGGTGTTCAGCTTTAATGTAGTAATGTTCCTAAAACCAAATTCCAGCACCACAAAGCTAATTATGTCTACAGGAGGAGAGGCAGGCCTTCAAGAAAGAAAATGCTAGTAAAAAGGCATTTATCCGCTGTTCTGTTCCTTTCTAAAATGAAATCAAAGCTCACCCCTGTGCCTCGGCCCCGTGCACACAGGTGCACAGCTGGCTTGATGTGGTCTGGCCCAGCCTGGCCATTTCACATAAAGTGAACTTCAATCACTCCTCAGAGTTCGCACATTATTGATTCTCTGTCCATCAGTCTTTCATCTGGGTTTGCTCCCCACACAACCTCTTTAATTGGCTCCTGGAAACTGTTTTATAAGTGGGTGGATGTGGACCCAGCACCAAATCTCTCCTTTGGGACCTTGCAGGTAACCCTCAAGACCAGGCCATACATTGGGCATATTAAGTCTCCCACTGAAATCCCACAGTTGGGAAAGAAACTGGGAACACCAGGAAGGCTGAGCAAGTCCTAAGAATCATGGGAGACTCCCAAAATGGGGGTGTGAGGGGGACAGATCACACTCATCCACATCTAAGATTTTTAAAAAGGAACCCTAAGTTTTGGATTTTGCTTTTGAAGTTTAGCTTTTTTCATATTTGTGGGGTCCTCTCATAGCTCAGGAGAGCCCCTGATTTTATGAATATATAGTCAAGACTAGCCTTGAACTCCTGGTTCTTAAAAGTCTCTACCTTCTGAGTACCAGGATCACATAAGCATGCACTGTGTCTAGCTCTAAGATTTTTTTTTTGTGACTCAATTCCGATGGGAGGAGGGTCTCCCAAAAGTCACACTGCTTTGTAGTTGGTTTAATGTTTTATGTTAGAGTATTCTAAGACACAGCAATATTCTAAACAAGGAACTATTGAAAATGCTCAAAATAAGATTTCTATAAAGAATATTTTAGTGCAAGCCACAACAGCAGCAGACATGCAGACAGGCAGGAATGGATTTCCGGGTTCTTCCCCCCTTAGCTTGTAAGAAACAGCCCCTCTCCCAATTAAATCAGTAAGGAGCTTCAGAAAACCCATTACCGACAATCCCATCTCACAACCCATGCCTAGTTCCCAAACACCGCATCCCATCTACCTGCCCCAACGGTCATAATCAACACACTCCATGCTCTGCACACCATGCATTTATCAACCAGCTCAAAGTTCTGTAAGAATCCTGGTGTTTACCATAAAAGCTCTCATTATTATCCCCGCTCTCTTTGCTTGGTCAGTGTGCCTGGCCACTTACAGGAGGATGAGAAAAATACACAGGCTCAACTCATCTTTTCCCCCTCCTCGTCTCCCAGGGAGCCGCTGATGTCTCTGCAGCACAATGCCACCGCACTGGCTGGCTAGGTTTAAAATTAGCTGAGCCCTAGAGGGCCATGGGTAACCTTCTGACAAGGTTAGCCAGAGAGCTGAGCACGGCTCAGAGAGGGACATTAATAAGAAGCCAAGTGGGGCCTTTCAACAAGCCCATTAGGGCCTCTCGGAAGCCTGCATCTGGGAGAGCCAGGTGGCGGCATGGGGAGGCTGACCTAGGCTCTTATTTTTATCCCATCGAGTCAGTGGCTTCCTTTACAGGCCATCAACACAGCCTCCAATGTGCCTCTAATAGGATAAATTCAGCACATCCTCCCACAAACTGGACGGTTTGTGCTTAAGACATTTAATTAGACTTTTTCCCCCTAAATCTAGTATTTGAGGAATAGCTCTCACCGTAAACACCCATCACATGGAGAAACGTACCAGAAAACACTAACCACACACTGTACCATCAATGGTGTGAACCACTCTTGGGGTGGGGGTGGGGTTTATGGATAACTTGCTGTCATCCTGCTTTGCTGTTTGAATGTTCTATTGTCCGGCTCATGGTTGGCATTTCAGGTCAGCCTGAAAGCCTTTTCTCCCACAGTTGGAAAAGGTATTTTTCCATTCAAGACCATTTTTGTTTCAATGTTTCATTTTGTGTCACATTCAGCTTTTTGTCCAAAGTTCTCTTGTAGCAAACATTTCCCAGGAACCTACACACACCCTATAAACACACATAAGGTGTCTCTGTGTGGCCCTAGCAGGCCTGGAACTCAGAGGCTGGCTGGCCTCCACCTCCCTGGTGCTGGGATTAAGCACCTGCACCACCACCTCTGCTGCTACCTGGCTGCCAAACAGACCTAAAGTCAAAAGGTAGAAACAACTGGAAGTAGACCAAAGACCCCCCAAAGAAGGAACCGTGCGTCTGCCGCAGCTCTGACATTGCACCTCGGTTGATCAGGCCATCCCTCAAGTCTAGGGTGATACTTTCCAACCACCTTCTTCAACATCAGGCCCAACATTCACTCCTCAGCAGTGAGCTAAGAGACCCCCCAGCCCGGAGAAAACCAGGTCCCCCACTCATCACACACCTTCTCTGGCTCAGCTATGCTGGTTGTCTGAAACATAAAGATAAAATAAAACAGAAAATAAAAGATACCACCACTTCCAGAATTGGTAGAGAGATTGTGCTCTCAGCCCCACAGGGGTCCTGCCCTCTCTCCAAGTGCCCAACTCCCCTGCCCTGCATTAAACCAGTAGAGAGTGAATAAAAGCCCAGCATACTAGGGCCTCCATGGGTCCTGTTACTGGGACACCCTTACAGAATGATGGAAAATACTTTAAATGTCCCTGTTCACAGGCACATTTTTACTTAAGACTTGCTTTTTAAAATCAATGCTCACATAAAAACCATTTTTCATTTTTAAAGGTATAGGGATGAGGCCTCACTCCCTTAACCCAGGTTAGCCTAAAACTCACCATGTATCTAGGCTGAGTTCAAATTCACAGTGATTCCCTTGTCTCAGCCTCCCAAGTGTTTAAAATCTTTATCAGCATCACTTTGACATGGTTTCTTAAATTCCTTAATACTTTCTTTTGAGAAACAAAAGTAACAATCGTTAAGAATACTCTTACCAACAGCCTCACCAGCAACTGTGTCTGCTCAATGCACAACAGGCCCCTTAGACAGAACAGTAGTAAATCTCAATATCATGCAGAGCCCAAGGGTCTGCTTGAATCACAAGGGACTTTGGGGAGCTCTCGTATCTCCAACTAGCCTCTGAGCAAAACCTAAGCAAAGGGTAAGAAATGCTGGGATTTGGTGCTGAGCTGGAGGCAGGTAGAGCACAGCCTTCTGCCAGAACCCTCCCCATCTGGACTAACCCACAGCACTAGAAGCAAAGCTGACCGAGCACAGTCACGGGCTGGGCACACAGCTATGCATCTGGAAACCCAACTCTCCCGCTACTGTAGGCAAAGCCTGGTGCTTTCCCGTGGAAAAGAACAGATAATAGCATGTGGACTGCATTTCATTTCCTTGCAATGTTTTCATCTGTCCTCTAGTGGGGATGCCAAGGCAGGAAAAACCAGCCAAGGGAAGAGAGACAAACAAGAGGCCTGTATAATCAGACTCTGAAAGCGGAGAAGGTGCAAACCTAGATGCAGCTCAGCCCAGCCCTGCCCAGCCCAGCCCAGGGGTAGGGCTCAGTCCCAACTAGAAGAAGCTCAAAGAAAGTGCTCACGCATCAACACTGTGAAGGAATAAACTGCAAATTCAGAACTACTGTGGAAGCGAAAGCAAAGCTATAGCTCCTCCGCCAGACTAGCAAGAGGATGGAAGCATCTTAGCTTGGTTCCTATTGATTCGGTAAAAACCATGACCAGCAGAAAGTTGGGGAAAAAGGGATTTTATTTGGCCTGCATATTTCAAGTCACAGCACCAAGGGAAGCCAAGGCAAAGACCTGGAGTCAGAAACTGAAGCTGACCATGGTGGAATACTGCTTCCTGGCTTGATCCTCATGGCCTGCTCATCCTGCTTTCTCATACAATCCACTTGCCCATAAATGACACTGTGCGCTCGCTCGAGCACACACACACACACACACACACACACACACACACACGTGCACAACCATTGTTTATGGACAATGTTTTCTACCCACTAGTCTCTGACTCTTCAACTCACCACAGTTTTGTCTAACTTGGAGAAACATCATCAGTACACAAGATCTGGAGACAGGGACACTATGTCATTTGTGCTGGCCTCAAAACACAGCAATCCTCCTGCCTCAAAGCTTCATGAATGCCGCCATGTCCTGCCCTGCTTAGATATTTTTAAAATGTTTTTCATAGACATTTTAGCTTTAAATAAAGCCATGTTAGAAACAGCAGGAAGGCTGAGGCGCAAAACACCCCCATGAGTTAGTTATACCTCAAACCTGACTAGTTCACTCTAAAAAACCTGGTCTCTCCCACTAACCTCACCTCCTCTCGCAGGTCACCCCACAACCAGCTTCACCACCCACAGAAACCTCTTTAAGGTTCAAAGAAAACAGGAAACATTAATTTTAATAACTGTTAGCCCATGTTGAAAATGTTTTGACCTTGACTTGGAGGCAACATCAGCAACATTTTTAGTAAGTTATCTCTGCACTTAACCCTCTGTATTAAATCTTCAAAGCCTGTGATCACGCCTGTCACACGCTGTATCTGAGGTGAGACTGGGCACCTACCCAGAACCCAGCAAACCCAGCACTGGGCTCTCCCACACTTCATGGTGTGGGTTCTAAGAGGGCTTCTCACATGTGTTCTCACAGAACCTTACACCAGCTGTTTCTGCGCATTCAAAGCCTTTCTGCATTACTAATGGTAGGTCAAAGGGGGAGCCCCAAATGCCAGTACCAATGGCAATATTTTAGGGTGACAGCTCAGGTTTGGCTAAAATGTTTCTCAGAGGCCCTTAACAGCACCCTCATCTGTCTGAATGAGCACCCGCTGACTGTTGAGGCCTCTGAGCCACCTCCTTCTGTCACATACCCATATGAAATACACACGACCCGTTTTGCAACTGGACACTATCCTCCACTATCCCAGGCAACACAGTAAATTGCTTTTCTCTCCATGGATTGGCTTTATTTGGTGGTTTCTTGCTGTGCCTACTCACACCCAGGGAGGGAAGCCTGGGTCCTCCTTTGGAAACCTAGTCCCTCCCTTAACACAAAACCACTTCCTGGGTACCTATCATTTGCCTCTGCCATCCATCACATTCAACTCCCGATCCTGAGTCCGTCCATCTCACCATTTTTCTCTTTCACGCCTCTCACCAACCAGCTAAGTGCCCTTCTCTCAGAACTGCCTGCTCAACTTTTCTTGCCATAAATCCCCAGTGCCCTCCTGGACGCCCAAAACTTGTCTGGGACTATTCCTCACGATCTAGGCATTCCATGACAAACCTCAATCCACTTGAGGACAGCCTCTGGAGTTTCCATCCAATGGTACTTTCCCGCTTCTGCGTCCATCCTGGCTCTCTGTTCCCTCCTTCCTTATCTCTGTGATCTGTAGTCCCCTAACCCCTTATGCATGTGCACACTACTTGTCTTCACCTTATAACGGATCTTCTCACGGTCCCCGGTGTGAACTATACAACTTTTACCCTGATACTAGGATGCCTTCTATTTTGCCTTCTTTTGTGGACTTGATCTCATTGTCCACGGGATCCTCTCATGGTAAGCCAGACCCTGCCACCCCTCTTCCCTGTCCTCCTCAAATCTCTTGCTTCTCTTGGACATTTTCTAATTTCACTGTAATACAGCTTGGCCTCACTACAAACTTGGTAATTAGTCTCAATGGCCAGAAAATGGCAGCCTCGGCTTTCAAATTCTCACTGACCTTGATGGCCTCAAAGCACTGGCAAATGGTCCAACTCTTCCCAAAGCCCCCACGCAGGCACCTCCCTAGCCAAATCCTCCGATACCACCAACGAAACACTCCAATCACCTGCTCTTCGTACACCCCTTCAAACCCACTTCTCTACATCTCCCCTACTAGCCCTCCCCAACCTCATCCTCCACAAGCGCTGTCAGCTCCCTTACCCATGCCCCCTCAAACTCCAGAGGAGCCATTGCCCTTGTCCCCACGGCAGCTCTCATCAGGACTAACACTGATGGAACCTATCCTCTCAGAGACATGGTGGATGAGGTCTCTCTCTTCTCTCAGATAAGAAAACATCTTGGTTCTTTCTCAGATGACCCCCCCCCCCAATTTCAAAAGGGAATTTGGGTACCATCCCCTGTGGCATATAACCTCACCTGGCATGACCTCCATGTCCTTCCTTCCTCCATCCTCATCCCAGAAGAGGCAGAATGAGTCTGATGTCTGCACAGGCTCACGCAAATGATGTCCTCCATACTGACGGTAATTTTTCCATGGAGGGAACTGTTGTCCTTCATAGTGATCCCACTACTATACCAAACCAAATACACACACACACACACACACACACACACATATATAAAACTGGTCTCCCAGCCTGGGACAAGATTGCTTCCTCATGGCGAGGCTTCATAAAGTGGCCAATTTTGACAAGAGAGGTTAGACAGAGGCCAGATGAAAATCCCTCTGAGTTCCTCTTGTGGTTCAGAAGCTCTTCACTATACTAAACTAGACCTAACCTCTGAAGAGAACACGCTTCCCTCAATACTTTCTTAGCCACTGACATCAGGAGAAAACAAAAGAGGCTAGATGGTGGTCCTCAAACACACCAGAGATCTGTTCGGTGTGGCAGTGTTTTATGAGAGGAAGGGACAGGAAAGAGCAAAAAGGGCTTCTGTGTTAGGCAGAAATACCTGCTTCTAGCATCAGACTTGGCACCAAAGACCTCCAGCCAGGCCCACTTTAAATGCAGCAACACTGGCCCCTGGGCAAACTGCCTTTCACCTCACTCACTGCCAGGACCCTGCCTCAAACTGTGGATAGACAGGGCACTGGAGAGTAAGACTGGCCCTCTTTACCCTGCAAAGGAAAATCTTTCAGGTCTGCTGGACCTGGTGCCAGCAGACTTGGTGTTGAGCTAAGAACTCTGTCTTCATCAAAGCTGTCGGGATTACCACAGTGGAGACTGTGGGAACTATCTAGATGGTACCAAGTCTGTCAGTTTTGACTCATATGGGGGCCACTTAATCTCTAGTTCCTGGTCACTTTGTACCACTTATCTATCTGCCATGGGACTTGATGGCCACCCCACCAGCCTATGGCTACCCGCCCACTTCCCTGCTTCCCCAGGGCTATCTGATCACTCTCCCTTCCTCGTTATAAGCAGCTATTCTACCCTGGTGCTGGGTAGAGACATCATGGCTAAGATACCCTTCTTCTTGTCTTTTCACCCAAGTTTCTCAGGGCGTTTCCTCCTCCTTCTAGCCCCAGAAGCATCTCTTTAAACTGAGATCACCAAACCCTCTCCCGGCCTCGCTTGTGGACTCCGAGGTGTGGAGTTCCATCATTCCCCTAAGAAGTTCTGACTCCAAACTCTCTTGATTTATCTCGCAGTTGTTTGAGTCCACATGTAGCTATGTCCTACTCTACAAACCCTGTTTTTCTCATCACACCAACATACTACTCAACTCAACATTCAGGAAACAGGGTACGGGGTCTCTGCTTCCAAGGTGCAACTCTGTCCCTCGGGTAAAAGACCCAAGTTTTCTGCTGTCTCCTGGCTCTCAAGCTGACTCTGCAGCATGGGGTCTAAGGTCCTTTGATCTTTGCACCACTAAAGTTGGTTCTTTCCTTGCTGGGTCTTAGGGGGTACCTCAGAACCCAGATTCAACTTTGCTGTTCTCACTTGCCCCCCTCTATAGAAGCAGTTTAGGGGTCCCTAACGGAGGCCCTAGAACCTGTAACAGTTGTCACATCTGTCTACTCTTGTCCACAAAATGCTGGACTTACAAGTTCCTACTCTGGCTCTGCCAGACTTTGATCAGCTCTATCTGTATACTACTGAAAACTGAGAGATGGCCCTTAGAGGTCCTGGATCATCTGCCCGGTTTTTATCTTTCCCAAGTGGATACAACCTTGCCTGTGGGTGCTAGCATCAGCCTCCCTATTAACCCAGGAAGCCTCTACGCCCTGTGGTCGCTCTGTCCTCTCGACTCCCTCTCACAGGCTCAAAGACCTACAGTCACCAGAAGCTCTGCTGCTCTAGTTCGCTCCCTCACCTCTTTCATATCACTTTTTGAGAGACCTCGAAGTGATGAAGCCGGGCATGGTGGTGCCCCCCTTCAACCCCAGCGCTCCAGAGGCAGAAGCAGGTGGATCCGAGTTCGAGGCCAGCCTGGTCTACAGAGTGAGTTCCAGAACAGCCAGGGCCACACAGAGAAACTCTGTCTCAAAACAAACCAAACAACCGACAAAGAAAGAGAGAAAAAGGAGGGAGGGAGGGAGGGATGCATAGTTACAGATTCTAACTATGCATCCCACATGATACACTGCCATTTTTTGTATTTGGAAGCGCATGGGGCTCCCCCATCACCAAGGACACATCTATTAGCACTGGGCTGATAACCCTAAAGTGCTGGAAGCCTTTATCTTCTCAAGCAGGTGGCGGTTGTACACTGTTAGGACACCGGCCCCTATCAATGACATAGCTGGGGACTGCTTTAGCTGACAAGACTGTGAAGGAGGTCAGCCAACCCCACCCCTTCCCAGCAAACTTAACTCCTACCTACTCCGAGTCCCAAAGACAAGCCCTCCAGGCCTCTGAAGCCACTGCAGGGCCCCATGCCTAGCTTCTACTACACAGGCACTGTTCCCCTTGATGCTCAAAGTCCTTTCTGACAGAAAGTCACGAGGCCTTTCACACTGGCTCTCAAGCTCTGTATCACTTTTTCCCATGCTAGCCTTTCTGCCTGCCACACAAGGATGCTCTGCCTGTACCCAAACCTCCCCACAGTGGGCTAGGACCACCTCCCCCTTCAGTCAACACCAGTTTCAGGGTACAGATAGATAATGGCCCAACGGTCATTTCTAAAGTTACCCAGCCAGGTTCTAGGCCTCTAGAGATACAATAGCACCTTTACATCCCCTAGTCCTCGGAGAAAGTAAAGGGATCATCCTGGGAAATGTATGTCCTCTGGAACCAACCCACTCCAGGTTGTTAGCTTTCCTCGCTCTTAAGACACCTTTTGGGGAACACATGTCCTCAGTCCTTTATTGATCCTATCACCCACCATTTTACCAGAAGACTGGGTTTATTTGAAAGCCTCTAGCCCACAGGCCCTCGAACCATGCTGGGGCAGTCCACATTTGGTCATCCTCACCACAACAATGGCAGGAGCTAAACCTCAGATAGTCTCAACGTGGCTCTGTCACAGCTCAAAGAGGCTCCAGATCCATTTGCTAACAAGTACTTCTGTCAGTCAATAGGAACACAAAAGTTCTCTCTTCTGCCTTCTACCCCTGAGGGACACACCTAACAACCGGGTTCCTTCTTCCCACTGCTGCTGGGAATCCTCGCTGTTTTCCACACCAGACAAGGTGACAAACACTTTAAGTTAGATTACCAACACCTAGTTCAACCTTAGTACATCCCTCTGCCCAGTCTCTGGCTGTTGCCAGCGGTTCACCTGACTTTCAACCCCTTGGGCATCCTGCTCTAGGAAATGTGACACACCACCTCCATGGGCTACTAAAGATTAGCCCCCTCACCCCACTTCCCAACTCCATTTGATAATCCCAAATACCTTTGCTTCCCAGAGGATTGGACAGGGAAGTAGGTGTCCAAAATGGGAGCATAAATATCAGCCAGGTAGAAGAAGGAATTCAAACCCTGTTAAGTGCTGGCACACAAAATCCAACCGCCAGGAGCTAAGTCCAACCCAGGGCTCTTTGGGCCCTTGGCTCATGCTCCCCAGCCCTTTGACCTCCAATGTTCATCTGAGTGACAACTGCCTGCCCCGGCTCGTCAGATTTTTTTCAAGGGAAAAAAAAAAAAAAAAAAAAAATCAGTGAGCTGTCCAGATGGCCAGTGAGGCAGATTCTTCTGCTGGAATTTCCTCGGCTCTCCCCATTACGAGCCAGCATGATCCCTGCAGCTGGGTACTGTCCTCCACCATGGGCAGCAGCTCAGCACTGGGCACTTCTGCGCCTAACAAACTGCTTTTCTGTCCAAAGTGGCTCTATTCAGTAGTTTCTTGCCACGCCCACTTACAACTGACCTTAGCTGAATTCGAGGATTATAAGGTACAAAATATTTTCACCTAAAAACCTAGTTTTTAACTTTTGAAAAAGCCTTCAAGTCTCCTGGACCAGTGACTCTTCTTTAAGGTTCCCCTTCCTCGATGTCCCTCTACCTACTAAGAGAACCCTAATGTCATTCATTCATCACTGCCCCTGCCACCTGCCATGACTGTGCCTGCTCACTGTGTTCCTTAGAGACAGGCTTGCATGTTCCACTCTCAGCCCAAGCCTGTCTGCCAGCCCGGGAGCTCAGTTGATTATTTAAGGGATACAGGTTGGATAACTGAATAGCATCCTGAGAGTCATCTCATCTGTAAAACCCCCACAGCTCCTTCTGACTCAGTCAGGACATGTCCTGCCTGCGTTGCTGGCACAGGAGACAACAGCAACTGCACGCTGACACTTGGCCCTCTGCACGACCAGCTAGGTGACTGATCCAGGAGAGAAACTTTACTCAGACACACTTTACAATGCAGTTCTCAGACCCGGCGCAGACTTTCGGCTTTCCCCCACAACCCCTGGTTCTTTGAGGTGGGGGGGGCCACAGTCTGTAGTCCAGGCCATGGATGATCTCAGACACATGACAATCCACCTGCCTCAGCCACGTGCATGCTTGGACTGCAGGTAATGTTTAAGTACCTGTGGTTTTCGGCTAACCTACAGAACAATGGAAATATATATTATATATATATATATATATATATAATCTCATCTAATTCGTGAATTGCAGTGGCCAGCCATTTATGAATGTTTCATTTCGTCCTTAGAGTACCAAGGTCACAGAAAGATGTTAAGGTCATGCTTTGGACTCTGGTTTTTCAAAGCCAGTGCTTCCCCCTGTGATTATAGGCCTATTGTTTTAATCCCTACCCAGCTCCATCTCCTCATGTCCAGGAGGAGTAGGACAAAAGCCAACTCACAAGACAGTTTCAAGTCAAGAGAGCAGTCATTAAATCCACATACCTTCAGCTTATGTTTTCCTAGACTGAGTAGCAGTTACTACATATAAACCACCACAGTAACTGTTAAGTCGGAGTAGGTGACAGAGAGCCACCACCAAAGCCCAGGCCTGGAGACAAAGGCCAGAGAAACCCCCATACACTCCCAGGCGGCCCACGGGGAGCTTCCTGCCTTTTTCTCCCTCTTTCTTCTGCATGAACTTTCCCAAACCAGCTCTGCCTGTTTCACGCAGGAACCCGGCTTGAGAGTGCGCACATTTCATTATTTCAGAAGAAAGC
Source organism: Micromys minutus (assembly GCF_963924665.1). Classification (NCBI taxonomy): domain Eukaryota; kingdom Metazoa; phylum Chordata; class Mammalia; order Rodentia; family Muridae; genus Micromys; species Micromys minutus. The sequence goes on from NC_137971.1 coordinate 83,783,364, forward strand.
ATCTGCAGCCGGCTAGTGAGTAATCTGTGAGCCTTGTCAATCTGCCAGCAGCCAGCCCCTCTTCATTACAAACGTAAAGATAAAAGCTCCCTGCGTTAGCTGGCATCCGCCTACAGACAGCACAAATAAATTAATCGTGCCTAGTCGCAAACAGCCGAGGTGTGCAGAAGGGGGAGTGTGCTCCTTGGTTCATTAACAAATTAAATAGCAACAGAGCCGCCACACACCGGGCTACACTGCCAACTTATAGATTCTCCCACCAGACAACTGCCTGGCCAGCGTCACCCAGGTAGAGCGGCCATCATTATGTGAGGGAGGAGTGGGGGAGAGGGGAGGGAAGAGGTCAGCATTGTAAGGCCAGACCTAAGCTTGGCATCCCCACTGTGAGCCTGGAGAACAGTCACCCAGTGCCCATCAGATGCTGAGTGCTGCTGTGGCAAGCCCCCCACCCCACCCCACCCCACCCCGCCTTGCAGGAGTGTTTACACAATTTACCCCAGGCAAATAAGCAAACCAGTTCTGGGGCCCTGGTATGTAGGGCCCAGTGAGAGAGCCTGTCATCAAGGAGACGCTGTCATACTGAGGATAGCAAACATTCCAGAAAGAACAGGGTGAGTCAAGACCAACTTGAAAAACACGTCGGACTCCCCCGCACTACCAGCTAAGATTGCACTCTCAAACACACCTTTCTAAGATTTCCTGCTTTAGTCACAGGCAATTTGTTACAATGCTGTGATTTTCTTCTCATTCTGTACTGCATAATTTAGGAAAGCTGTGTTTCGAGAGTTGAAGGCGCGTGACTAAAACCAATCCTTTTATGTTTTTATCTCTACAGACACAAACACAGTGCATGGGGGGGGGGGCAGGAAATGGGAGTAGGGGCTGGAGCGGAAGAACAAAGAGAGGTCTAAGAAGAGGAAAAGACCCTCAGCTCTCCCAATATCACCCTATTAACGCGTGACCCATAAGGAAGTTAAGATCACAAACAGCTAATCCAACCATAAAATATGTCCAAAGTATTTATTACACAAATGGCATTTGGGTCCAGTAGTTAATTTAGTTTGGTTTGTATTTTATCCGTAAAATCCAGGAATCTAAAAAATTCTACACAAGGAAAAAAACTGACCTGAGCTAGCTATCGAGGAGCTGCCTATAAAAAGCAAAGGAAATAAAAGCTTAAGAAGAAGAAATAAAGCCATACGCAACCTTTCCACCATCCAAGAAAGAACTTAACTACAGTGCAACCCTGAACCACCTCTTTGTAAAGCAGTGTCTACAGTGGGTCACAATGTTTAACCCAGGCCCTTCATCCTAGCCTGCAGCACAGTGGAGCTCCAGACAGTCCTCTGGAAAACAATTCAGCAGTGTCCTTGAGATTTAAAAAAAAAAAAAAAAAAAGTGTTTCGTCTTTTAACCCCTCAAATCCTGCTTCTGGGAACTGACCCTAAAAAAATAATCTCCAATCACAAGAAAGCCGCATCCCAAAGTATTATTTATCAACAGCATAAAACTGCAGGTGGGGGGCATCTAAATGCCCAACAACAGAGGAGTGGCTAAGGAAACTCAGTCTGTGGGAAGAGAGGGTGAAACCATAAAGGACAGAGCCATGAGGAAAGTGCTTCCTGAAGGGTTTACTGAGGAGAGCAGCGGGCAGGTCTAGAGACACTGTGGTGTCAGGTCACTGTGGAGGGGCTACGGGTTATTTTTAAACAGAGCTCTTTTTTCTGCTCTTTTGTTTTGCCTCCTTTATTGTGATTAGAAGATTTTTGTCATAGTAGTAGTTGTTATTTTGGGCTTTTGGGGGGGAAGGGGTGTGAAATAAAGAAAAATCATGGGCAAAGACAACTGCTTTGCTCACATTCAAAGGAGAACTAAACACATGGGGGGGGGGCACTTATCCTGAAGCCTCTAGCTTTGTCCCCAGTCACGTGGCTCCTGGTGAGATGTTTGAAGAAGAGAGGATGACTGAGAAGTGAGTTAGATCTGTCTTTAGACAGGTTGCCTGCAGGAGGCTATGAGGTGATATCAAGCCCTGGTCTATACTGTTCACTGCAGTTCCTAATTCCAAGGCCTCTCTCCTCTTCGGAAAACAGTTTCTCCCTCAATAAAAGGAAGGGGTTCCAGCATTGCCTCCAGGTAAGGCCTCTGACCTCTTGATCTAGATTCCTGTCAGGGCATGCTAAAGGCCAGCTGCCAGGGAATGGAAGCATGTCAAAGTGAGGGACCACAGCTGCCTTTAAAGAGCTTTTCCAGACAACTCTAACGCACATACTGAGGGGGCCAACAGCTTCCAAGTCCCAACATCCAGACTCCGATGCCCATCCCCCCACCCACATAAAACTGTGCATGGGAGGGGGCTTTGCTCAGAGGCTGGTGCTCTCTCCACTTCACAGCCAAACACCTGTAGTGTTTGAAACAGAGGGCACAAGACAGTGGTGTTTCCTAGCATCTTTTCTGATGAAATCATTCCTGGGTTCACAAGACATCTGATAACATGTGCCCCGTGCTTAATTAGCACATGCAAAGAATGGAACAGGTGCCCAAAACTGCCAAGGACAGGCACAAGGAGATGGGAGTGAGCTGGCAGGCAGGATCTGAAACTCTCTCTCTCTCTCTCTCTCTCTCTCTCTCTCTCTCTCTCTCTCAAAAAAAAAGAAAAGAAAAGAAAAGAAAAAAGAAAGATGACTCATGGGTCAAAAAAGGTCTGGTATAAACCCCACGGGCACTTCCATAAACAACAAGATCTAGTGATCGTCCCTAAAGCAGAGGGCTGGTGGGTCAGAAGCCAGGAAGTGGGGGCAGGATGCTGTTCCACTGACCACCAAGATAAACTTCCTAACTGAAGGTCTCAGCATTAGCAAATTCAAAACCAGCAAGCAAGGCTCCTGGGAGAGGGGTGGACCCAGAGCCCTGACTGCCTACTGTTCCCAGCACTTTAGAAATAAGCAAGTCAGCACCCTTCCCATCTCCCTCCCTCGGCTTTATTGAGTTACCGCAGGAGCATCGTGTATTATTGCGGTGAGCACTGCTCTGACATAACCTAATAAGAAGTCGGGCTCAGCGTTCGGCAAGAGTGAATGCTACAGGGCACACGTGCAAACTTGATTCTCAATCCAGGGGTGATTTCTGTGGAGGTGTAATTCCATTGTCTGCTGCACCCAGAACATCTTCCATCCATAAAGCACAAAGCCTCCATCCGTCACGGTTCTCAGGAATGAAAGGTCTTGCCTCTCATCCTGAGATGCAAGGTGCAGCTAGCCCTGCTCTGGTGACAGGAAGTCAAAGCTAATCTGATCTTTCCATTTAGACCACACAATGGTGAGCATGCACAGGGCTGTGTGTACCAGGTGGCATTTTTCCAGAGGGACACATCATGTCCAGCGTGTCCGGTTACTTATTTATTAGCCCAAAATTACTCTGGATATTGTAGTCTGTGATCATTATAAACTGCATTCATTACAATACTGACTCTCCTCTGGCTACACTTGAGAGTGAATGGTGCGTTCCCTAAAGACTCACAGACCCGCCACTTCCTTTGGGATGTGCTCTTGGACTACATCGGAGGGTAGCTGCAAAGTTAAACCCAATCCTTAATATCCTCGCCCAATCTGTCACCTGGGAGGTGCAGCTGTGACCTGAGGAGGGGAAGCCACTTGGCCTAACAGTGGGGACTTCCAGCCAGACCCCTGATCTGTTATGTTCTTTTGTCAGTGACTCAGAAGAGGGTTGGCAAACTGAAGCTCACAGGCCGAATATGGTCCGCCATCTGTTTTCATATGGCCTGTGGATGAGAATGAGTTTACCATTTTTAAATGGTTGAAAATTAACCCAAAGGGCATATTACTTAGCATTCACATTTCAGTGTCCCCAAGTGAGTTCTTGTTGGGACACAGTCACAGCAACAGGTTTACACACTGTGGGTACTTGGACACTCACTCCTCAGAGCTGGGTGGCGGGTGTCTCAGACCATATGGCTTATGTTGTCAGAAATATTTACTGTCTGGCTTTTAAAGTTTGCTGATTGCTAACAGACAAGCCAAGGCCATAGCACTAATGGGAAAAGGCCTTGACCCAAGGGCACAAATCCAGGATGAAAACAGACACAATACCTTCTCGGCCCTAGACCGAGTTGGACGCTCAAATACACCTGCCTGCAGAACAGCCAAGAGAATCTGCAACCAGGACACTGTTCTTATCCTGTGGCTCAAATAAAACTGAAGGAGAGGGTAAAGAGGGATGGAAAGAAGCTGGTGCCAGAATTCTGCACCCATCCTTCTGGCCCAGCAGTCTCAAAGGGAGAAAGAACCAAAGAGGGATGTGAGTTGAGGTCCAGCCTAAGGCATCAAGAAGCCAGATCTCTGGGTGCTGATTAGTGGGAAAGACAATGGCAGGCTCAGGAGAACTGTGAATGGGGTGACATTGACCATGAGTTTCTACCCCATTAGTTTTTTTGTGGTTTGTGGGGGTGAGTAAGGACAGATGACCTGGGAGAAGTTGAGGGAGATAAAAATACAATCAAAATCCACTGTATGAAAACTAAATTTTTAAATTCATAAAAAAAAATTTTAACTGAGTTCAATATTTTTGCCACTTTTTTTCTTATTTTAACCAGTTAAGACTGTCTTTCTCCCATCATCCTTGCCTCCTTTATTCTGGAAATCACTCAAGTTAAAGATTTAATAAATAAAATTATTTTCTTTCTACGGGGCACCGCTTGAAGTCCTTCCTTTTTTAGGTAAGCCTATGCTCCAAATACTGCTGCTCCGAAATGTAACCATGGATGTGCAGTGACGTGACGCTGTTATCTGATATGCAAACCTACTGGGCATCCTGCATCCTGTCTAGCACTCAAGCCAGAAACAATCACCCCTTGTTCAAAAGAGATGACCCCTTGAACCCCAGCATGACAGCTGTCCAGACCTTGGTCCTGCCACAGTGCAGCTCCCTGGCCTCCATAGGATGAAGGCTACCAAAGCAACTCCGGTTTTGCTGGTCGAACAGCAGCCATCTCCTGCACACAGCTAACAGGAATGCCAAGTAGTGCTAACCAAAAGAGATGACCTCTTGCCTCTCCTATTCCCAACATACCCAACCCTGGCCCCCATTGCATTCTCTCAGGAAGCTCCTCCAACTTGAAAAGATGCCTCCCAGGCTACACCAGGCCACAGGTACTGGTGGTGTTCTGATGAAGAATACGCACGAGACATGTTTTTGTTTTTAGGGGGCTGTGTTAGGGGTAGAGGTGCTGAAGTCATTTTGTTAAAGAGACTCCAAGACCAAGACCAGAGGCAGTGACTAGGGAACAGTAAGTTGCCACCCAAGGTCAGCAGGATTTTTATCTACCATTAATCACAGCTATCTTCCTAATGTCTAGTAAAATGCTTGACACTCACATCCAAAAGATAACTATGAGACAGTCATGGGTAGAATTATGACCCACACACACCAAAAGAAATCCATGGAAACCCAAACTCCTAATGACTGAAGATTTGACTGATTTGGAAAGAGTTGGGCTCCTTAAATGTCCTCAGGTAATATTAGGTTAAAATAAGTTCCCATTTGACTGCTTTCCGGAAAGGAGATCTGGGAGACTGGAAAGACAGCCCAGTGCTTAAAAATACTTGTTCTTACAGAGGATCCGGGTTTGGTTCCCAGCAATCAACATGATAGCTCTAGTTCCAAGGGATCTGATGACATCATCCAAAGCCAAGCCCCCCCTCTGTCTCTCTCTGACTGCCTGTCTGTCTGTCTGTCTGTCTGTCTCTCTCTCTCTCTCTCTCTCTCTCTCTCTCTCTCACACACACACACACACACACACACACACACACACACATACACACAAGGGGGAGGGAGAGAGGGAGGGAGGCCATGTGAGGCCACAGCAGAGGCTGTCTGTAAGCCAAAGAGGGAGTCCTCAAGAGAAACATGGATGTGCCAACACCTTGATCTTTGACTCCAGCCTCCCAAACTGTGAAAACAGAAATGTCTATTGTCTCGTCATCCCATCTGTGGTGCTTTCCCCCCAATGGCAGCTCTGAGAACAACTAAACAAACCAGCCAAGAGAAGGACGCGCCCATGCCTGTCCCTTCTCAGCAGCATCTTCCAGGCCTATGCCAGCGGCGATCGCTCAGTAAAAAGGCCAAAAAGAACGACTCAGAACTTAGCTTAGACAAATAACTTAGCTGTGCTGCCCAAGGATTCACAAGATTCTAGGTTCTGTCCCCAGGACTGAACATCACAAGGACCGACAGGGGACAGTCACAGGCTGTGGGGCCAGTATCTCACTGAGACCTACCTTGATTGTAACTGCCTCAAGTGTAATGGTCCAGCAGTGCACAGGTTATTGCCTATAGAGATGCAGTTTACCCTGCCTTTCTTGAAGGCGGAGTTTCCATCCCAGGCTGTGTTCCTCTTCCACTAAGACCTTTCACTGGGTCCTCGGTTCCACCCGGGAATAAGTATTTCACCCAGGCCTTACTGTCTAACATGAGGCACAAAAGGATTTCTGAGGGATGGCTAACAACAGAAAAAGATTCCTACTGAGGAAAAAATAAACAACTCCCAGGCATTCCTGTGGGGATGTGATGGCTGGAGCTGCTGCAGCCACTGTTGACCTCAAAGGAGGATAACGATGAAAGGACAGAGGTGGGAAATGGGAAGAACTGGGTGTTGGGTGACCCTAAGTTGCCAACTTAAGACCGCCTACCTTGGGAGTTTGTCCTGTAAGAGCTCCATTCTCCTTGCCAAACCATATTCACCTGGACTTCACCTCCAGTCACACAGTACACACTAGAAGGCTGCCAGAACCATAAAATAGGGTCCTACTTTTAAATATGCAATGATAAAGGACTAATCCCTATAAAGACTTGTTTGGTAATGTTAGACTTTCAGACACAACGGCATTTCCTCCTCCAAAGGGAGCTGCAGAGAATCAATGCACTCCACTCACTCGCTGCATAGACTTCAAAGCACACTCACAAAGCACTTACCCTCCAGCTAAAGTATCCAACTGCTAGCTGGAGAGATGCCCCGTAGTTCAGAGCCCAAGAACCTGAGCGCCCCCCTCCCGCCCCCCAACGCTGAGCCTAGGAAGATCTCCTGGGACAAGCTCCCACCCTCCGCCCAAGCTGCACTAGTGAGAGCAGCATTACTGAGCATCTCAATGATCAAGGAGGACTCCAGACATCAGCCTCAGGTCCCTAGATGCATTCACTCATACATGGATATGCACCACACACATATCTGTGGAGTTACACACACACGCGCGCACACACACACACACACACACACACACACACACAGGTCTATGTCCCAAGGATAAGAAGAAAGCTGGTGACAGGGGCAGCTCTGACAGTAACGATGATGGCGGTGGCATCGGAACCAACCAAGTGCTGCCCATGAATTACTGAGCTATTGAGTCCATACGGACAGACAATGTGCCAGCAAACTGAAGGAGCTCACCCAAAGCTGTGCAGCAGAGCCAGGAGGGCAGTCCCAGCCCCGACACCAAGTGAAACGGAATGGAGGAAACAAGAGAGCAGGAAGAGGACACACACTAGCCACAGGTCCCCAGGCAAGGTGCAGAGGCAGTGGACAACTGCATCCTCAGTAGGAAGAACAGTGAGACACGGCCCAAAAGGGAGTGTAAATTACCGGCTAGACAAAGAGGTGCTGGATGAAGGGGTAGACAGTGGTAGATTTTTAAGGAAGGTGGGTAGTCCCATGAAACACTTTAGGAAGACGTCCCCATACTTAATGGTTGAGGGCTGTTTCAGAATGTCCCACGCACGATACAGGCAAATTATCCAGGTGAGCAGTGACCATTCAAGAGGAGCTGCCAAGGAGAAGGAGCTGGAAAAAGGGAGTGGAAAAGGGAAGCTAGCATATCTGAGGGGTTATGGAAGAAAAGGCGTAGAGAAGCCTAGGAAGCCTCCTGAGGAATCAGATATCAAGGACAATGGCTCCTGAGGGGGCCTCCTCTGGGCTGAACTGGGACTATCAATCTGTAACCTTATCTCCATGGCAACCTTTGTTACTGTTTTCTTCGCCTCTTACCAGCTTTCCTGTGGCTCTTAGAAACCTCAGGAGGGTAAAGGGCACGTTTGCTGAGCTTTAGGGGGCTAGTGACTCTACCATCACTCCTTGGTGAAGGGGACACGAAGGACGTAAGTGGATGTGGGTAGCAGCTAAGAAAGGCCCTGAGAGCCAGGCATGGTGATATACACATCTTTAATCCCAAACGGCGGATTTCTGAGTTCAAGGTCAGCCTGGTCTGCCAAAAAAAGTTCCAAGATAACCAGAATTAAAGAGACTTTGCCTCAAAATAAATGAATGAATTAATTAATAATAATTAATGATAGACAAACAGACAGACAGAGGATAACCCTGATGGTTATTATGGCCAGGCCCCTCAGAAAAAGACCTCAGGGAGAGGGACTTGGGGAAAATGGAGTATGGAATGAACAATTCTCTAAGAACGGGGAGCTGAGAAAAGGCCAGGGTCACTGGTGACTTCTGTAAAGACATCACACAAACATGGATTAAAAATACACTATGAATTTGCTACCATGATCTCTTGCAACTGCAAAACTGCTCGGGATTTCTGCTACCTGTTGCCTACTTTACCTCGCTCACCTTCTGTGCCAGTCAGGCCACTGCAGTGGCTTCTACAGGTCCACTCTGATCCTGGCTTCCTTCCCTTCCTCTGAAGTCGGAGGCAATGTCCGAACCACATCTCTTCCCATGCAGCGGCCAGCTGGTTACTAAGGGCTATGACCAAGACTCCTAAATACAGAGCAGAGCCTAGAGACCGCACCCCAGTCTTGTGGAAGGCACCTCAAGAACGAATGGGCATCCTGTATACAGCCCCTGCCACCTCTGTGCCTTGGCACCGGCTACACCCTCTGCCTGGGGCACCTGCAGCTCATCCACTCCTTCCTCAATACTGGCTTCCTCCTGTTCTCTCACAGCCTCTTTCTTCCCAAGGCCTACTGCTTCCTAACTCCCATCTCACACTCTCAATGCTCATAATCTACTCTCTGCCATACACTGCCCAGGTTTCTCCTGCCATGCCCTCTTACTCCAGAGATACTCGGTCCGAGAAGGTACTGCATGCTGTTCATAGCTGTTTTCAGGCCCTGTACCGGGACCTGTGCACAGAGCTTGCTTGCTCTGTCCAGGGAAACAGATAACACCGCTCTGCCCTCAACAGATGCACAGCACAGCCAGCTGAGTGTTATCACACATGGTACAGCTTCCTGCACACTCAACATCACTGGGAACTCTTTGATCGCTAGTCGTGAGCCATGCCTTATCCACTGTGTCCCCAACACCCAGCACATGGTAGATGCCAAACGGTATCATATCACATTATTTTCACCAAAGACACAAATCCTAGTTTTACAGCACACTTTACTATGCTAGTTGCTGATTAGCCAGGGGTCTTCCTAGGTTGATCTCTACCTTATTTGTAGAGGTAAGGTCTCTCTCAAATTTGAACTTAAAGCTTACCCACCAATATGGCTGGTCTGGCTAGGCATCTTGCAATGGTGATGCCCCAACTCTACCTTCAGAGCATCAGGATTATGGGTAGGCAGGTACACTCACTCAGAACTACACATGTGCCAGGGATCTGAATTCTGTTCCTCCAGCCTACACAGCAAGTGTTTTAGCTGCTAAGCCCTGAAGATACTTCTTCAGAATTAAAACCACTACTATTGGCCAGGACAGCATGGAACTTCATGCTGGCAGAATCACTGTGGGGAAAACTGCCCTCCGTGGACACGGTTTTCACATGAATTCTATTTAATACTGAGATGAGCAGAACTTTCCACTTGAGTGTTTCTAAAATTCTCCCCGTTTTTCAACAGGGTTCACTAGACACACTAAACAATCCCAGCGTCCTATAGGAGACCGACACCCTCTCTGCTTTAATAGAGACACTGCATTAAGTAGAAATCTGTCAGGTCAGAACTGCAAAGGCACGAGGAGCAAGAAAGTAGCCAGAAGAGACTCAACCTACCTATAAGGGAGCCTGGTCTAAAAGACAGTCTATTAATGTAACAGCTAAGTTCTGGTACCCAGTGTTCGTGAAAACTAACTCAAGGGCCATCACACAATCTGAATCCTGAAGCCAGGTAAGGGTGACTCATGCCCATAATCGTAGCAGCTCAGGAGACAGCGGTTCTACTGAGTTAAAGGTCAGTGTACTACCATAGCAACAGCCTATGGTTAAAAAACAAAAATCTGAGTATTCAGCCTCAAAGTTGTCAAAGTTCATACTTGTCCTTTAGTAAAGGATTTTTTTGGAGGCACTGAACCAGGCAGCCAGCTGACCACCAGAGGAACAAAGGGTGAACTCAGGACCAGTTTTAAAGCAACGTATCAACCTTGTTCCCCCAGAAGAAAGAAAGGAGATAAGCACCCAGGCACATGAGCAAGTCTCCTGCCACAGGGGCAACAGGAAGCCGTAAAAGCAGAGGCAACTCAGCAGTTAGGAGCAAACACTGCCTGTGGGGCACTGGGGTTCAGTTCTCAGCACCTACTTCCGGCAGCTCACCTGCAACTCCAACTCTGGCGGATCCAATGCCCTCTTCTGATCTCCAGAAGAGCACCTACATTCATATTCTCCCTCCCTTCCTCCTTCTCTCCCCCCACCCTTTCTCTCCTCCCCCCCACACACACTATTTTTAAAGACCCACACAAGTTCAAACCAGACAAAACCCCAGCACTTAGCTCCTATCCCTAACTAAGAAGCTATCTGCAACTGATAGCTGCTGGGACAGGGAGAATAAGAGTGTCCTCCAGTGGAGTGTCACTCGGTACATCACACGCTCTAGGGCAGGCCCATGCTCAGAGCAGTTGACCCGCTCAAGAGACTGCGTGGCATTTTTGTGCACTTTTGCCTTTGTTGTGTTCTGTCCTATTGTTCCCTTGTCTCATTCTGTTTTAAGGTTATCTGTTCTGACTTATGTTTTGGTTTGTTTGCTGTTTCTGAGAAAGAGAAATGGCATAAAGTTTTGTCCCTATGGGCACCGGGAAGATCTGGTAGAAGCTGGGGGAAGGGAAAGGAGACAATAAAAAATATAGTATATGAAAAATGTTTTAAAAGAATAAAATCTTTTCTAAGTAAAGCCCTACTTCGTGTTAGGAAATGTTGGACAGGGAGGTGGCTGCTGATTTCCTCGGCCAGTGTAGCTCTATCTGGGGAAATACAATGTTAAACCTCAATGAAGTCAGCTCTGGCTCTACCCAGAGGCCTGGTCATAGCCCAACAGTTACTGAACGTAAACCTTTAATGTGGGTCCCAATTGCACTGTTTCCCCTAAACAGCTCAAGGTAAGCCTCGGTTACTAAACACAGAGGACCACCTAATAGATTGCATTCAACTTACTTAACAGTTCCACCAGACACACAAGCAACAACAACTGCTATGTTTGAGAGGTTTAGAACAATGGAAGTTCTTGGTGAGGCAAGGCCTTTAGAAATGTCACTTATCACTAAAACACGTGCTCTTCAAGATTTACCTTGAGTGGTCAACAAACTGGTTTACAAAAGTCAGATCCTAAGAATTATTACATTTATTGCCATAAGTAGTCCAAAAGAATCTATAAAAAAAGATATATTAGCATGAAAAACACTCCATGTACTTGTAAGCGGTGCTGTTCTCAAAGGCTTTGCGTTCAGAAGGCAGAGCCTGCATATGCGACATCCACCTGTAGGTTCCAGCTGTTATACACGGCACTGTCTGCAATGCTTCCAGCCACTGTTCTCGGGGTATCAGATCAAGCTTTCTCAAGTATTTGGAGGAACAGGTCTTACTTGTGTTTATTAACTGAGCTGTCACTCACAGGGAGCACCCAGAGTTCTTTTCTGGACTATCACTGAGCCTCAATGGCACCAACTGAACTCAGGGCAGCTTCCAAAGTGAGAACTTGAGCACCTTGAAATCGGTGGTGTGTTTCCAGGATTCTGATGAACAGGGTAAAAACTTGTGGTCGTAGGAAAGTATGAAATGGTACAAAAGCCAACATGCCTCCAAAACAAGAGGAAGGTCCCAGAGCACCTGCCAGCTTCCTGCCTGGAGAGCAGCGGCTTGGTTACAGTTTCTTCCAGATCACACCAGGTGGCTCACAAATGCCTGTAGTCCAGGAGGATCTGACAGCCCTGACCTCTACACACACCTCCACACGAATACATAGCTTTTAATATCTTTAAAATGTAGGAAGAAGAGGAAATAGTTCAGAGCATAAGAACAGTTTCTCTGCAAGCATTAAGGGCAAGATTCAAACTCCTAGCACTCATCTTACTGAGGGCTGGAGACACACAGATGCCAAGAGCCCAAAGATACAGGGTTTTTTGGCTCACCAAAGAGTCCCTGGCTCGATGTCAGAGACTGGCCAAAAAGAAGAAAGAAAAAAAAAAAAAAAAAAAAAACCCTGACATTGTTCTCTGGCCACCACACCTATGCACATGGCCATGCCATACACACACACACACACACACACACACACACACACACACACACGTGTGTGTATGTGTCCATGGGTGAGTGGTGGTATATGCTGAATGTATGTTCGCTCTTGAGCGAACAAGCCTTTGAAAAGGGGACTGGGGTGTAGCACAATTAAAGGACTTCTGTAGAATTCATGAAGCAGCCTTGGTATTGATCCCAGTCTTGCATAAACCTGTGTAGTGATGCTTGTCTGCAACATCCGCCTCCCTACACACACACACACACACACACACAGGCAAGGTGGTAGGGTAGATCTGAAGTTCAAGGTCAGTCTTAGAGTAATAGGGAATTAGAGGTCAGCTTGGGCTCTAACGGTCCTTGTCTCAGAGGGGGGTTGGGGGGAGATGGGGAGAATAGGAAGAAAGGGAGAAAGGGGAGGGGAGAGGGAAAAGGAAAAAAGGAAGGAAGAAAAGAGGAGGAAAGGAAAAGTCAGTCTGTCCCACCCAGGGGTTTTGCAGCCTGCAGTCCACCCTCACACATGCAGGCTCACTTCTCCCAGGCCTTCCAATTCTAAAAGTACTCACCAAGTTTTACATCCCCTGCTCTGTGCAGAACTAAGAAGCTCAAGTTGGCCATCACAGACTTACAGATGAAGGCCATGAACCAAACAAAGAAGTATAGAAGAGGGACTAACCTAGAGAAGGCAAACAGGAAGGAAACTCCACTAATCTCACTGGTAGCAGTAGGAACACCAGCCACTATGCCCCACACTTCACCCTACCCAACCTCTGTCTGGGACCAGCCTAGGACCACAGGTTAACCTGTGGTGACCACGGAAGAAACGGGAAACATACAGAAGAGTCTGGTCTATGGGACAGTCCCCAAGCCCTAAAAGGGACTTCACTGTAGCAAGACATTGCATGGATCAAGGAAGTGAGCAGAAAAAAATGAAATAAAGTAACAGCCCTTGGTTCATTCCACGCCATAAAGCCATAAAGCAGGTGAGCAGACCAGGAAAAAAGGGATTGGAGCCAGCCAGGGAGCCAGGGGGCAGCCAGGCAGAGGTGCTCACACTGCCTCCATCCCTAACCCAAGGTGTTTAGAATCCCTGCAATACCATGTGGCTCATCAGACAAAATTTTATATACATTTGTAATTGTCTTTTAATGTCATGCAGTTTCTGTAACCCAGGGGCTCCTCTTCACAAAGGATAAGACTTTCATTTAGCTGTTTTAAAAAAAAAAAAATCTGAAGTCCCAGCCCTAAGGCTTTTCAGGCAGGCCCCACACCTCTCCCACGTGATGTGACGCGTGCCTCGACTCAAGGTGGTGGCCTGGAATGATGCTTTTCCAGCCTTTCTGGTTGATGCCTGTACTTTCTTGAGGTTCCCCGACCCACTAATATGAAGTGTTGGAATTCTCTGTTTCCTGAATCTTTACTATACATTTAAGACTCCAGTGGAGAATGAACTGAAATTTCACATCACCTCTGGGACCAGAAGACAGTGAGCTAGAATCCACTCCATAACCCCTTTCAGAGACTCAACCTTTTGGTCCACTGAGAACTGACTGATTAGCTATACCCTGACTAACTTCCCTAATACCCTGACTAGTCCCCTGACTAGCTTCCAGCCTGAGATGAGGAGGTTCACCTTGCTTAGGCTTGACATCTTCAGCTTTGTTTTCACTGCTACAGATTCTGGCAAAGTTAAAACCCTCATTACCCTAGAAATACAGTTATTAAAATTAAAAACACTCCAGAACATTGCCTTTTCCTTTGACCAACTTTTTCTGGCTAGTTTTTAACAGATTTAAAGCTGGTGAACCAGAGGAAACCTTTATTTAAAGAAAGAAAAAAAAATAATCTAAGTCAACAGTTCACCCTGCTATCTAAGCATTTGGACACAGGCTATCCACATAAGGATAAACACAGTTTTATTAAAGAAAACACAATGGCTCTACACTTTCCAAATATTGTACACTGTACACATAAGGAATCCAAAGGGTGGGAGAGGTAACAGGGTCCCTGGGGAAGGATCACTATGGCTTGCTCAAAACTTGGACTCAGGTAGGGCTGAACTGAGCTCAGGCTCCTGTTTTATCTTGTCCAAGGTAAAGCTACTTGGGCACTGACAGATGGGGCAACATGAAGATAAAATCCTGATAAGGGCTATGGTGAGATGATTGAGCTCAAATAGCTGTGTGTGTGTGTGTGTGTGTGTGTGTGTGTGTGTGTGTGTGTGTGTGTATGCATGCGTGTGTCTGTCTGTCCATGTTTCAAGACAGGGTTTCCAAGTGTAACAGCCTTGGTTGTCTTGGAACTCAGAGATCCGTCTGCCTCTGCCTCCCAAGGGCTGGGGTTAAGGTGTGCACCACCATGCCCAGCTCAAACAGCTGTCATCCAGCTTTGGAGATGTCCTAGTAGATACAGTGCTTGCTGTGAAAGGGGAAAGACCTGAGTTCAGATCACCAGCATCAGGAGTTACCAACACAGACACAGACACAGACACACAGACACACAGACACACACACACACACACACACACACACACACACACACTGTGCATACATCCACAATTCCAAAACTAAATTAGAGATAATCTCAATTTGCCTGGAACTTCAAATGCACTGCGTATTATTCTTCTGTACTTTGGTTGTTCTTGCTATTTGAACATATTTTAACACCCATGTGTTAGCAGTTATAAAACCAAAGAGAGTCCACTCCTGGCTACCTGTACCTCAAATGAAATAGCTTAATTGGGTAATGCAATTTTCTCTAAGGAATCCCTACTTGCAAAATAAAGAACCAAAGTTCTTAGCAAAAACATTTTATTTTGCAGCTAGTAAAGATGCTTGCCACCAAGCCTAATGACCTGGCTCCAATCCCTATGACTAGCATGTAGAAGAAAACTGAGTCTTTTCATCTCAAGACATGTGTGATAATGTGTGCACATATATACCTTTACATGGCAAAAGAAGTAGGTCAAACGTGATTTTTTTATTTTCTCACATTAAAATGTTACTAATTCCAGGAGCTGGACAGATGACTCGGGAGTTAGAAGCCTCTTGCAGAGGACCTGGATTCAGTTCCGAGCAACCACATGGTGACTCACAACCATCTCAAACTCCGATTCCAGGGGATCCGACATGCTCCTCGTCTTCTGTCTCCTGTCACTGCAGGCACCGGGCCTATAAACATGCAAATACTCACACAAATAAATACGTAAATACTTAAAATAATTAATTTTTTAAAACTAATACCAAAGTCATCCATTTTCTTTCTTTTGAAACAGGGTCTTTCTGTATAGTACTGGAGGGGTTTCTCTGTGTAGCCCTGGCTCTCCTGGAACTTGCTCTTCAGAGCTCTGTAGACAAGGCTGGTTTCCAACCCAGATGTCTGTCTGCCTCTGCCTCTCCTAAAGCTATGCACCACTACCACCCAGCTTCCTGGAACAATCTAAAATTGAGATGGTTCTAAACACAAAGTGACAGAATCATTTCCCCATGGTCCCAGAGGACTGTGCTCATATTCTGAACAATAAATTTATGCCTTTTGTCAAATTTCAGAATACAGTTTCCCTACAGAAGACTTCCTGGCTTGGGGGTTTAAAACACTGAGAGGAGACTAGAATTGAGGGCTCTGACCTATTCAATCTATTAGCCCACTGATGGTCCAGAGAAATGATACAAAGTTTTAGGGATGGCACCTCCACTCTATCTTAATCTCTACTTCCTGGCCACCAGGAGGTGGTCGACTTCACTCCACTTAACCCTTCCACCATGAGCCTACTGGAACCACAAACCAAAATATAACCTTCCTGTTCCGGCTGTTCCTCAGGAATCCCGTCAGCATGCTGAAACCACCCTTGATGTAATGGCAGAAAACTTAAGTATCTGCTAAAAACCACAGGGTGGTCTCAATAGGTGTGTGGAACTCAACTGGTATCCAGGACAGACAATTACACACACCACCAACCGTCTATTAGATGGTCAGAGCCTCTGGTAACCAACGTATATGGAATATCCACATGCCAGGAATTTCCTAGGCCAAAGTTTATAAACTGTGGGTTGAGACTCAACATGGGGTAGTCAAACAACTGAATGGGAAGGGCCACCAAAAAAAAACTGGCAACAATAGTTTCTGAAAGAACAACTACTAAAAAAAAAAAAAAAAAAACCTAAAAAACCAAGTATGTAATAAACCCACAGTGCTCCCAGCTGCACTCAACCATGATGGATCATAGCACTTGTTACAACCTTGGTTCCAGACACACAGCACGTGCACTTGACACTGTGCATGGTGTCACTGGTTCAGATTCACTACTGTACGCTGCCGCAGGTGTATCTGTACTGCACTGTGCCCACCTCCTACAGAAACACCGAGGTTTAGAGTGAACAAGTCTGTAGGCATGTGAATACCAAATTATATCTTGGAATGTGGTTTTGATTTTTAAAATTGCTGTTTGGGCTAGGGACGTAGCTCAGTAGAGTGCTAGGCTAGCAGGAAGTAAGCTCTGGGTGGATATC
The DNA here is from genome assembly GCF_963924665.1 of Micromys minutus. Lineage (NCBI taxonomy): Eukaryota > Metazoa > Chordata > Mammalia > Rodentia > Muridae > Micromys > Micromys minutus. The sequence goes on from NC_137971.1 coordinate 83,800,345, forward strand.
GTGGATCACTGAGCAGACCCTCTGGGTAAACCCCATCACCGGGACTGGGAGTAGGGATAATGGGGTCAAGAGGACCAGAAGCTCGAGCCGTCCTCGGTGTATGTTACATGACCTCCACCCACCCATCAAGAACACATATATAAGTACAGTCTGTTGACTGAGATAAAATAGTCCTAAAATATTTCTACCATTAAAAAAAAATTGTGTGTGAGTTTATATGGACCCCACATACACAGGTACCCACAGAAGACAGAGGGCATCAGACCCCTGGAACCGCAGTCACGGCCGATCATGTATGTTCTAGGAGCCAAGCTCTCACTAGCCACACTCTATCACGTGGTACTAAATACTTATGGAAAACCACGTTCTCAGTGTATTCAGCAAATATTTGAGCTGCACACTCATTTTATAGCCCAGGGACACTGAAGAATTTTTTGGATGAAAAGGGAGTCATACCAAAAAAAACAAAAAAAAACAAAAAACAAAAACAAAAAAAAGGTGAGATACAAACACATAGGCTTCAGAAAGACAAAATATCTCTTTAAAAGGTGAAGGAAGTGACTAATCCAAACAAATAAAAGACCTTCTGCAATGTATTCGCATGAGCTATTTCTAAAATTTAGTAAGTAAATACAAACCTGATGATGAAAGACTGGAGAAAACATCTTTTTAAAAAAAGAACAAGAAATGAATGAATGTTAGATATTAAAATACTAGACAGCACCAACCAGCCAGATATAGCTCAGCAGGAGTGAGGTTAGGGATGAAACTTGATGCCTGGTCTCCTGACAGAGGTGACATTTTCTCCACTGACTTCCCTCATGCACCCCATGCCAAATTCAATATATTCTATTATCATTGTCAGTTAATTACAGTAGTTCTGTAATACGTTTATTTAGTTAGTGTGTGTGTGTGTGTGTGTGTGTGTGTGTGTGTGTGTGTGTGTGCGCGAGCGCACATGTGCATGTACGTGTGCGTGCACACATGGTAACTGTGGAAATCTGTCTCCTCCCTGTATGAGTCCCTGGACTTTTACAGTTGAAACCTCCAATAGTAAAACTCACTGAATTTCAAAGGCTCTGACACAGGAAGCCTCGGCACGTGTGCGCTGCATACTTATACAATTGATCACAGGCAAGCACTTGCCAAAGGCTTCTAGAACATTTCTTCCATATTGCTCAGAGATGGAATGAAGCAAGGGGAGGGGCCACCAGGCAGGACGCTCAGGTCTAATGACACACCTGGCTCACCTCGTTTGCCAGATGCTCAGCTAACCAGAACACTCTATGGTGCCCCAAGGCAGACTGGAAAAATTCCTAACCCGCCAAGTACTCTGGAACCACACTCTGCACAGCCTCAACCCAATCTATCCATAGAGTTGACAGTCAGCAGAGGGTGAAGGCAGGAGACTGGCAGTGCAAGTCAGAGCCAGTTCCAATCCCCTTGGTTGTTATGGAGATTTGGGGGTGAGGGGTCCTCAATGATGTCCCTTAGATCAAATGGGAGAACAAGGATGAAGGCAGAACATCTTGGGGACACAGCTGTCTAATGAAGCTGCCTTTCCAACACACTCCATAAGACATATTATTTGCCCACAAGTCTGTTGACCAAACAGCCTTTGACTCCATTAGCAGAACCCACTCCAGCTCCCCTAAGGTATGGAAGGGAAGGATACATGTTCATTATAAAAAAAGTCTCCCAGAGACCCTGAATCTCTCCAGAAAGATGGACAGCAGGAAACAGGAAATGCCAGCCTTCCCAACCTTCCCAAGGTCTTTCCGGTCTTCTGCACAAGCCTTCTGTCAGCCCCTCAGCCGCACAGCTTCACTCAAGCTCCTCTGAACACAAGGGACAACTCCCCAGGTAGTAGCATCCGCCTGAACAGTGTGTGCCTTAGCTCCACTGCATGCACATCAAAGCTGGAAATGCCGCTTTAAGTCCCAAGAGTTTGGGAAGCAGGTGTCCAAGCCTGGGTCTGTGGGCTCTCTGAGCATTTGCTTGTTGGGTGTGATGGTGAAAACATCGACATCAATGACATCAGCTGAAGGATCCAAACTCTGCTGTCAGCCCAAGTTTTGTAAGGGTGTCAATCCTGTAATTTATCAACTGTCCAAGGAGGACTCACTCTACCCTCAAAAGACAGGTAGAGACATCTTTTTAGCTTGTAAGTTCAAGGAGAACATTTGTTATTAAATGGTGATCTATTTCTGGCTCCTCTTTGTCTCCTTAGAGGAAGGTTCTCAGCAGGGATCTTGTCTGGGAAGAAACAGATCCCAGCCAATACATTCAAAGATCCTAGAAACCTTTGGAAAGGGACACACACATCACACATGACAATCATGACTCACAAACAGTGCATATGACACACAAGGTGTAACATACAACACACACAAAACTTACCAGAAAATATCTAAGATACAAACCAAAACCCCACAACATATATAAAACATACAGAACACACAAAGCTGGAACACTCTGGAACAATATCAGGAATAATTTCCTGCAATAGGAAGAAATCTGAAGAAGAGGTTATAGGCCAGGGCCCCATCCTGACAAACAGAGACCCTTTCAGAGTCTATCTTTGCTGCACCTCCAGAAACAAACACATTCCTCACAGATCATGGGCTGCTCCGCTCCGTGAGATAGCTAATAAAATAATCTGTTACAGGAGGCTTACAAATCCATTTAAGTTGATTTTAATTAATGAATCAATCCCTGACCCAATGAAAAACTAGGTTCCACAGATAGTAAGCAATACAAAGATTTCATCTCTAACCCCAGCCTTGAATCTGCATTTAAAAGGGTGGTTTTTGCTCAATGCAAAACAATAGTAATGAAAACAAATTGAATCTCAGTTCAGTACCCAAGCAACCTGAGGGAAAGCCCCTCTGTGGTTAGATAGTACCCACCCCTCCTGAGTAAAAGAAATAGATTTCAGAATGGTTTCCACACACCTCACCTAACATGAAGCAGGTGGGGGTAGTGTCACGTACCAGGCTGATATCCAGAACATCTAAGTTCAAATAAACCCGTCTCTCTCAAAGCCTATCAGAGTCCGTCACTCTGAACGCACAAGTAATCAACAAGCATGAAACAGCCCTTCGCCCAGCGGCGTGCTAAGCAGTAAGCCCTTCGCCCAGCGGCGTGCTAAGCAGTAAGCCCTGGGTCCCAGTTCCCAGCACCAAAAATAAAACAAAATACAAATCTAGGCGAACTTTCTCATTTGCTCCAGTTTTATTCTTTCTGGGGGCTTACAGAGCATCTGGCCTTTCAGAATGGTTTCTGGGGATGAGCTGGAAACAGTCCCCACTTAAAGACAGGGTTTATGACTGGCCTCTGCTCCCCCCTTCTCTCTCTCTCTCTTCCTTTCTTTCTTTCTCAGTGGCTTCTCACTGGCCTGCTGACCCACTCTATTTTTAGAATCCAATCAGAATTTCCAAGGACAGACTACTCCATAAAACCTTTAGCAGGGGGGCAGAGGTCCCCTTCGGGTCCTTTTTTCCCCCTGCAACCAACACCAATTACCACGAAAGGCTCCAAAACAGGCAAGCTCATCATTTAAACACTTTCCAAAGTTTAAGAGCATCTTACTAAGGCACACTAACACACAAAGTGAGTCCCTGCCCGGCATGAACACTGGCTCTGTGCAGAGGGAAGGCTGCTTGAGAAAGAAATGCAAGTTGCAGTCGCAGAGCCAAGGCACCTAGAGACGACTGCTCCATGTTTCTCCTTCACTCCTTCAAGATAGTTCACAAAAACACTTCGGTTCTGCAAGCCAGAAACAAGCGGAGGACTGGCTGGAACACTGCAAAAGGAAAGGAACAGCCACAAAAGACTGCATGCACATCAGGAAGTCAACTGCAGGAAAAATCAGGATACAGGCCAGAGCTTAGCCAGAGAGGCTGTTGGGCTAACTCCACGAGGGGGGGGGGGCGCGTGTGCATGCGTGTGGGGGGATATGTCTGTCTGCCTGTCTCCCTCTCTGTGTCTGTGTGTTTCTCTGTGGCCATCAGTCTCTCCCCCACAAGCGGAATAAACAAAAGAACTCTGCTCCTGAGCCCACAGGTTAGAGGACCATGGGCCGTGAGTGTACTGCAGCAATTCTGGGGACTTAGTCTGTGCCTTTGGGGCGGGGCTGCAGGGCTCTACAGCAAATCAGGGAGTGTCAATACAGCCCGAGATTCAGAGCGAGACCACAAATTATAAACAGTTTCAGCAAATTGACTTGAGAGCCTTTGTTCCTCAGACACCCATGCGGGCAGCAGAACCTCCCCACCGCTACAGCGCGGACTGGGAAAGGAAGTCGTTGAAGCCTGGATTTCCTGCTTTTACTTGTAGCCAAGAACTATGAGGCTTGTAGTGGTTTCAGGAACTGACTCATCCCGTGATTCATGGATAAGATACTGCCTTTAATATGTTTCTGACCCAAAGACTGGGAAACTTCAAAACCAACCTGAAGTCACACTCCATTCTTACAGTACAAATGACTATTTAGGGCAAAATAAACATGCACCAGATTACCAGATTAGGCAGAGGCGGGGAAGTAAAGCACATCACGTGGCAATGGTGACCAGAGCTTAATCCACAGGCTGTGACTTGACAACAGCCCAACCTCCCCAAAGTGGATAACAGGTGGGATGGGTTATTTTCAGACACCATTCCCCTAGATGTAAAAATAGATTTAGCAGAGCAATATTTTAATTTAGACCCATGTGAGGTTGAGACTCCATATACCCAAGACATACAGAAGCACGTGGCTGGATGGAATTGTTTGAGGGAGAAACCAGGAGGCCAGCTGACCAATGAACAATGGGTAACAAACACTCCGCAGTGTTTGCAGGAAGACTGCAAATTAATTCCTCCCCTTACTAACCAGACTTCTTTCTCTTCTGCACATACACAGGCACTTATACATACACGTGCTTAAACACACACACACACACACACACACACACACACACACACACACACAAGCAAACATGCAGTCCCGGACTTCATACACAGGCACTTATACATACACATGCTTAGACACACACACACACAAGCAAACATGCAGTCCCGGACTTAAGAGCAACATTCTGCAAAAGAACAGCCCCCATACTCATACAAGTAACTCCAATTAAACTTTGTGGGTCACAAAAGTAGGGGGGGGGCTTTCTAGGAAGAAAGCCTCTGGTGAATATGAAGGGTGTTTTGAGGGTTTGATAGAAGGTGCAGATGATCTACATTATAGATGCTTGGGACTGTCCAAGAATAGACTCTAAAATGGTTAGCTCTGGAACCTGCACTTCTGGATGCTCCTCTAACGATCTCTATCCGTTTAACAGCACAAACAAGTCCACTGGGGGGAAATCCCCAACTCCATGCCCAATAACCCGTGGATCCTGGGGTGTCCTCTCCAACGCCAAGACAGAACAAGAAGCACAAGACAAGTTTCAAGAATGGTTTTCATAGGCGCTTACAGACCTCAAGACAAGCTGGGTTGCAGGGGGGGGGGGAGGAAAACAAGAACACAGGCTGGATGGGAGAGCTCAGAGAAGAGGTGACCAGGGGAGCCTAGAGTGCAGGGGCCGGCAGGCGCTGGGCAGCAGCGATTTACTGACATGACATCAGTGGCTCCTACCCAGAGGTCTTTGACAGCTTTCAGCAGTGCCTCCTGTAACTTCCACTGTGCTAGGAAGCCACAGGGTGGCAAGTAAAATTCCCTCCAGGCAGAAACTTGCCTTGTGAATTAAGAGGGTCTGCACCTAATTTCTGGGTACACGTGGAGCAAAAGGGTGGAGAAAAACCCCGTAGCACTGTTGGGACAATAAATGCATATGATTTCCCAGGCCAGGGAGGTCCCGCCAGTGGAGCTAGAAGATGGTAACTTCAACTTCGGATTACTCGCTCACACTGGTTCTAGGCTGTGTGTGTTCATGGCTTTGTTTTGCAAACAAGAAAGAATCCGCTAAAGCTGAAAGCCCAAGTGCCAGCTGAACTTCTAAAAAGACTATAGCTAGTACTTCTAAAATTCTAAAAAATGAGCCTCCCCCACCTTTTTCTACCTAAGTGATGTACCAACATGGGCCTGAAACTATTCCCAAGAAGCAGAGGCAGGAATAACTATAAATAAGTAACAGACTTGTTAAACCAAAAATGCTCACTTGTGACATATAGGGCTTTGCTGGCACATTCCCATAATGTAGAAAGCAATGGACCTGCTCCTTGTGGAACCAGCCAGGAACTACAAAGGCAACATTATTTTACTTATAAAGATAATAAATTTGTGATAAATTCTTTAAGTGACTGAAACATTAAATATATTCTATTTAAATACTTTGACCAGAAGACTTACAGACTTAATTATTTGCTGAACAGATGTATATAAATGACCCCAGTAGCATCTTCAAATAAAACCTGCAGAACGCAGGACCCAGAGTCACCATGTCCCCCAGGGCTTGGTTCTGTAGACAAGAGGTGAGACACTACTTAACCAGGCCAACATGGGGAAGGAGCTTTGGTGTTTGAAGTCAAACCATAACCACAGTGGGGGAAAAAAAAGGGGGGGTTAGTCTTCAATTTGGGGACTGCTTGTTAAATTTGGAAACTGGAAGTGTGTTAGGGGTAAGGAGGGATTACTATATAGCCCCAGGCAGGTCTCCTGGCTATCCTACTGCCTCAGTCTCAGAAGTGCTGGGACTTCGGGCACATGCTGTGGCTGACTATAGAGTTTTTCTTTAGAAAAACACAGGATAACCAGCAGATCTGAGGAAATGGCAAAGGAGACCCAAAAGAGCCAGGAACAGGAACGTACACAAAACAATCTAAGACTACAAAAATCACAGAACAACAGAGAATGGCAGGTACAGCAGAAGACTGGGAGCCGGGGGCTGGGGGGCAGGGGGGGGGACTACCTTCCTTTTAAGGAAATGAAAGGCAAGGTTAAACAAACAGCTGTCAAAAGTCTCTCCTTGCAATAGCATTCTAACCGAGAAAAAGTAAGTGAAATACGGATATGGAGCCGGGATATGGAGTGTCCGTTTGTAAAGTCAGCAAGCACAGCCAATTATGTTCCCATCTGACAGCAGACATTATGTGCACGTCGAACAAAAAAATTAAACAACTGGGGCTGGAGCGGCCTCGGCCATCCGACTCAAGTCAGTTCACAACCACCTGTAACTCAAGCTCCCAATATCCAATACCTCGGCACCTGCACACACTCACGTATGTCCCAGAAGGAGTTCAAGGATCAGACAATCCTTACCTTCTCCCTTGTCTGAGCAGGACCCTTGCTCACTGGTATATCCTCTAGGCTAGCTGACCTATGATCTTCTAGAGATTCTCCTGCCTCCAACCCTCAGGTCGCTATGAGAATGCTGGGTTTCCAGGCACTTGTGCTTCCTCCTCCAGCTTCCTGTGGCCTCTAAAGATCCTGTGACCACTCAGGTCCTGGTGCTTGTGTGGCAAGTGCTGTACCCACCCAGGCATCCCCACAACCCCACAGAGTTTTAAGAAGCAGCAACCAGGCCTGACCTGTTGGTCCTGCTTGAACCCTGATTTGAACAATGTAACTAGAGGAAACATTCATGAGGCAATCAAGGAGCTCTGAGTGGTGATGCCAAGCAGTTATCAAGGTGTCAGTGTGACTGTGATATTGTGCTTGGTGAGGTTTAAGGCTTTTATTTTTTTAATGTTTAGGTGTGGGAGGGATTGGGTGTACTTTTATACATGCAAGTGTGTGTGTGTGTGTGTGTGTGTGTGTGTGTGTGTGTCTGTGTGGGGGGGGAGATTGGGTATACTTTTATACATGCAAGTGTGTGTGTGTCTGTGTGTGGGGGGGGGAGGAGATTGGGTATACTTTTATACATGCAAGTGTGTGTGGGGGCATATATGTATGTGTGTGTGTGTGTGTGTGTGTGTGTGTGTGTGTGTGTGTTCGATCATGTGGTAATGGGGTATATGTACCTGAGCATAAGTGTTTGTAGAGGCCAGAAGAGGGGGTCAGACCCCCTAGAACTGGAATTACAAGCCAGACAGGAGTAGTGGGAACAGAACTCTTGTCCTCTCCTGAGAGAGCAGCAAGTACTCTTAACTTCACTGCCATCTCTCCAGCTCCACCCACCCCACACCCAGTGTTTCTTAAAAGCAATCGCTATAGGAACACATACTGAAACTTCATAGATGTACTTGTACGGCATCCAGAAATGCTTCAAGATAGAGTTGGAGGAGAAGGTGCCAGAACAGGGCTGCTGCTGAGAAGTAGAAATGCGAAGCAGTAGAGAGGGGGGCTTTCCCTGACCTCTGCTAGGCTGCACTTTCTCATGACTGAAAATCTAAAACAGAATAGAAACAAGACAGTCAGACAGCAAAGGCAATGGGCAGCAGAGCTTCATGGTGATGGTGATCACAGTCCTAACTACAATAGTCCAGGAGGCACCATGCCAATCCTTGAAATCGCATAACGGTCCATGCCACAGGTAAAAACCAATGTTCCTCAGGATCAACAAGGCCCCCAAAGTGGAACATTAGTCAAACTCCCAAGTGCAAGGGCTGATAAAAATCACAAGTTGGCGTCTTTACAAAAACATTGACCTATAAGTGCTGTGACCTATAAGCCAAGAACTCCACTAAACAGAAAGAGAGTATACTGGCTGGTTTTGTGTGTCAACTTGACACAAGCTGGAGTTATCACAGAGAAAAGGAGCCTGAGTTGAGGAAATGCCTCCATGAGATCCAGATGTAAGGCATTTTCTCAACTAGTGATCAAGGGGGGAGGGCCCAGCCCATTGTGGGTGGTGCCATCCCTGGGCTGGTAGACCTGGGTTCTATAAGAAAGCAGGCTGAGCAAGCCAGGAGAAGCAAGCCAGTAAGTGACATCCCTCCATGGCCTCTGGATCAGCTCCTGCCTCCTGACCTGCTTGAGTTCCAGTCCTGACTCCCTTTGGTGATGAACATCGATGTGGAAGTGTCAGCTGAATAAACCTTTTTCTCCCGCTTTTTGGTCATGATGTTTGTGCAGGAATAGAAACCCTGACTAAGACAGAGAGAGAGATGTATCCCCCATGGCCATTTTTGGTAAGGAGAGACGGACAGGCAGGCAGACAGACAGAGGGACCAAAAAAAAAAAAAAAAAAAAAACCCACTGAAATGGGAGAAAAGACAGGCCTGGCCATCTGTAATCCCAGAGCTCAGAGACAGAGGGAAAAGGATGCACACTTGAATAGGAACTCCAGCAAAGGGGAAAGGTTCCATGCAGGCAGTCCTGAGACCTGTGATGGAGGGGCCAGAAGCCTGGGCAAGGTTGGAAGGACACACAGAGAAGCTCCCTGAAGGCTGGTTGTGAGATCATGGGCCTTATACTCACAAGCACTGCTGCCTCCCCTACTTTTCAGGGGAGGACACAGTGCCCTGGCCTGGGTCACACGGTCAATAGTAGAAGGGATTGGGCTTATGTCTGATGGCGAGGACATTCTGCCAAGCTAATCTGCAGACACCCAATAGTGAACTAAGCTGGGGTCACACCAAAACTCTACAATACAAGCATCTAAAAAGACCAGGAAGAGGGCTGGCTGTGACAGAGGGAAAGACAAGAACCCACAACACAACTGGCAAGCAGGGGACCCCCCCCCCTCCCCAACCACCAACAGACCTAAGAATGGAGCGAAACAATTACAAACTTTTCTCTTAAAACCAATGTGTCAGAGATGGATACTACCCTTGTCCCCACCCCCATCTCAAAGCTCCACCTCTGACAAGGTGATATGATAGCCCTATGGGAAGGTGGGAGTGGAATTCATCAGGAAGGTTACCTGGGGGTACCCTTATCCTAGCAATGGTCATTTGCATCAAGGAGCCATGGGGGAACTGAAGGCAAACTTCTTGACTGCCAGTCTAGAGACCAGTGGGGCAGAGCAGCCTCCAGCTTCCCACCCAGACCTGCCCCTCCCCCACAGACAGAAGACCCCTTGCTCTCACTTCCAGTGGCCAGTCTCTGGTCCTCACAGTACTAAGAAGCTAAAGCCAAAAGCTAGAGCTGACCTTTGCTCTTTCCCGGCCAGACAAATAGAAGGCTCCTCTGGGCCACACCCAACTGTTTTAAGACCTCAAGCACACGTTTATACTCCAGATGGAGAAAATGGAACTTACAGAGATAAAGTATCCATCCTCTTTCCAAGGCTAAACCATTAACAAAAAAGTCTCTTTGTTTCCACATCAAGGACTACCTTAACTCGTTCAAATTCCACAATAAAACCTGATAGGTGAGTTAATCCTAAATCCTTTGTTAGCAAGCATATCTAAGAACTGACAGTCTGGCCGCCTCTAGGAGCTTCTTCATGAGTATCAATAACAATGGAGCTTTTACATTTGAATGGCTGCAGTTTAAGAACGAGTTTAAAACAGAGCCTACCTCCTCTTTCTGCCCAAATTCCAACTGGGAAGACCAGGAATTACAAGTGTGGGCTCAGTGGGCTCCCAGATGCATCTCACATACTCAGATAGCATCAGGGGCAGATACCCCAACACCACCCCGACCTAAAGCCTTGTAGTTGGGAGGCCATAGAAAAACCAGTAACAGAGGCTTCCCACCACAGCTCCCTATACCACCACCAGCCAGGGAGCAGAAGGACCAAACCCCAAACTCCCTGAATACCTCCGATGCCCTGTAAACAGCCCCAACAGAGGACAGGTTCCTGGGCTCAAAGATCAAACCCAGAGGCTCCAGTCTCCCTCAAACCTCGAGGACACTGAATTGAATACTGCATCAAGACAGCACAGGCAAGATAAGCCCCCAGCATTGCCGGGCGTGGTAGCCCACCCCTTTAATCCCAAAGCTCCAGAGGCAGAGGGATCTCTGAATTCAGAGGCAAGCCTAGTCTGCAGAGTTCTCTCCCTATCTCAAAGACAAACACAAAAGACCCACTGGCACTAAATGATTCATACTATTGGGGCAAACATTTCTTCCAAACATTCCTCAGACTCCAACCCATTTTTCTCCACCCACGTGTGGGACACTAGTGGGCTCTTCTTAAGAAACAAAGAAGGTACTAGAAGCCTAAGGACCCCTACTTCTCCGAAGAACTACAGGCTCCAAAAGCGGATCTGAAACACACACAGATACTGACATACTCTCACACACACTCCCTCTCCTCCCCCCCTCACACATACACACACACACACACACACACACACACACACACACATACACACACACACACACACACATACACACACAACTATACTGACATTCAAACCTCCTATCCAGTTACCACTGTCCTTTCTACCTAGTAACAGGGAGTTGGCCAGTCTCTTATTAGAAATGCTATCTACCACATCCTATGAACTGAGGCTCTCAAAGTAAAACAGGATGCCAAGACAAGCAACCCTAAGCAGAAGTATGAAACTACGAACAGTGGCCACCTTGTTGAGGAAGACAATCAGGATGAGATTGGAGGATGTGGGAGCAAGAAACATCCTGTCTGCGAACGTCGAGAAAACCGGACAGTGCAGAGGTTGAAAGCTCGGCTATCAATTAAAATGACTTAGACTTCCCCCACCACCACCTTACAGTTTACAAACTACATGGTAATGGGCAAGCTGCCCATGTGCTGTCCAGAGGTGACTTCATCTACTTGATTCTTCATGATGTCATTTCACTAGACGCATCAAGCCTAAGAGCAGCTGACAAGAGTGTTTGCCTAGCAGGCACAATCCCCTGGTTTAGATCACAGACACAAGGCAGAGGCAGATCAGAAGCTCAAGGTTATCCTTAGCCATACAGTAAGCAAGCTTGATGCCTGCCTGGGCTACATAAGACCCTGTCTCAAACAAACAATAAAAAAGTAGATCAGTAACTACAAGGGCACTCATCGTTTGGGAGCCAAAAACTCAACATTACTAGGATTTAGTTAGTGAAAGATTTCCCACACTTTGTTTTGAGACAGGGTCTCATTATATGTAGCTCGAGTTGGCTTGGAACTTGGAGATCTGCTGGCTTCTGACTTGCAGGGCACAGATTACACTAGAAGAACCCAGGTCTTTGGCATATGCTGGGCCAGGACTACTACTGGGCTAACTCAACCCAAGATGCTCCATTTGAAATATACCCGTGGCTCCCTCTCAACCTATATGAGCCAAGTCCCCTTTGCAGTTGCACATCAGATATTTATATTACAACTCATATAATAGTAGCAAAATTACAGTAATGAAGTAGCAAGAAAATCATTTTATGGCTGGGGGTCAGCACCAAAAACCTGCTTAATGGGTCACAGCATCAGGGAGGTTGAGGGCCGCTGCATTAAAGGATCTCTCTGGGTCTTCCTGTCCCTTCTTCCCTAAACCCAGCAAACTGATATAAACTCCTTTATTAGGTCTAAATACTAACTGCTTGAACCACCACCAAAATTCCTGGGACATGGCAGGGGTGCAACAGAGGGCAGTCAGGCTCATTACTGAGAACACACAATTGACACGCTGTAAAACTGAACCTACGAAAGTATACAACACTGTCTTCAGGAAAGCCGAGAGGGCACCTTCCGGTTTTGAAATCTTGCTGTCCCTCTGCCCACCCCACCGCTCTCCTCCCGAGACATTTTTTAGTTTTAACTTGTTCAGACTGGGAAACCTGACTGAGCACACTCTTCCACGAATGGCTTCTTAAGAGATAAGGAAAGAAAGCCGATAAAATGCAGGTGGTCCCAGGCCGGGGCTCCCACAGAGTAATCTTTAACTGCACAGCCTGTTCAGCCAGAGTGACCTAAAAACTCAGGGTCGATGACACACCCTGAGCAGGAGCAGAGAATCTGAGCAGGCCAGAACCAGTTAGAACAGCTGACTTCAAAAACTACACGGGTGAAGATGGTGAAAGGATTCAAAAGAATAAAGAACACCTCGACGGGAAAAATAGGCAGTCAGCACACTTACCCAGGAAATACCTGGAATTAGACATTCATCACTTAGGTTAACACAAGTCCAATCCCCTTAAATATGCAAATAGCAACCAAACAGAGGGGGAAAGGCTGCACCCCCACCTCCACAAGCACCTGAATTAGCATGTGAAATGTACGTGATCCAGAAAAAGGGAGGCTTAGAAGAGCAAAGACCGACGGTGCAGTCGACAGCCTTAGGAAGCACTGGGGCCAGCCTGCTGAGAGCAGTCAATGACCAGGGAAGCATCACTCCAAAGCCTAACCCCATTTTCAGGGTCAGGAAGTGGAAGACAGCCTGCCTTAAGCAGTCAGAGTTTCAATGGAGAGGCGGCGTTTGGGGCTAGCCTGGTCTACATAAGAGATCCAGGTCAGCCATAGCTACTTTAGTAAAAACTAAAATCACAGTGAGAATAATGAGGTTAGTTAGACATGAGCTGTGTGTGACCTTATCTGCCTCCCAAAACTGGGTTCCAGGTCCAAGAACCTTTGCACTGTCTCCCTAAGGAAATGGTCCCTGCCAACAATCACCAAAACAATTTATAGACACCAAGCTCAGAATCAAGAAAAAAGCCCCAGAAAGGCCTTTCTTTTGGAAAGATATAAATGACCTAATTTCTGACAAATTTTCATTTAATTCTTTACTCTCACTTTGCAAAGGTAACCCCAACTATTATATGTCTACTGATGGGTTCCTCCACTTATGATACTGGGGAGCATGGCTCCAAGTCATGAAGGCAGAAACTTTAGGGCTGCTTAAAATCCTTGCAGAAGAGCTACCTTGCAGGGTGACTCCCAGAAAGTCTGATCTGCCAAGTCAAGACTCCAGTGACCACTTCACAGTTATGATCCAGTGAACCTTCTCTACAGATTGACAGATAGGAAGGCAGACAAGCATCTCAAGAGCTGAGGCAAAAGGATCATGAATTCCAGAACAACTTGGGGTGTAGTAAAAGACTCTGCCCTAAAGGGGGGGAGGGGGTTGACAGGAAAGAGGAGAAAAATTCGAGATGAAGATAGCAAAGCCCAAGGACAGAAAATGACTGGCTCAAGGTCACTGTAGCCAAGGCAGCCTAGAATGACCAAAGTCCACACAATTCACTCCTGGTGATATGACATTCTTAAGTGGGACTGCATGTGGTCTAAAGGCTCTGAAGAGTGTCTGAAGTCATGTGGAAGATCAGGACACTGCACGGCCGCCACAAGAATCTCCCTTTTGCACACATCCCAACTCCAGAACACTCAGGCCATCTGGGAATGTATAGCTCAGTGTCTGCATTTCAAAAGGACATCCAGGGTTCCACTGTCAACACCATATAAACCCAGCACAGGGACACATGCCCGTGATCCCAGCACTCAGGAGGTGGAACAGGACGGTCAGTTCAAAAGTCATCCTCAGGTTACAGAGTGAGTTCCAGGCCAGCCTGGGGATGTGAAATAAGAAAGTATGAGAGAAAAAGAAGGGGGGGGGGGGGGTTGATGCTTAGTGCCACAAAAGTGAAAAGAAAATAAAGATTTGCCCTTTAGAACTCAGGAAATAAAATACACATACCTTCCCTACTGGCTTCTCATTCCCTCAGCCTTGGAGGGGCCCAGAGACTGTTCACTGGGCTGTCTTTTCCTGATCAAGTCGCTGTCACTGCTTAAATACACAGCTGCAAGCAGCAGCTCGGAGAAAGATCGGGAGCATCTGAATGCCCAAGTGCCCCAGAGTTAGGGAAAGAAGCATGAGGACCGGAAGTCTGATTCAGAGCTGCTCCTAGGCTTGCCCCTGAACCCTCAGCGCTCAAATGCACAGGAGGGGCTCTAGAGCACATCCCACTCAGAGTAGGACCTCAGCAGCCAGAGCACAACTCTGCTCTAAGCCCTGCGAATCACATCTGGAAACAACTAACACTAAAGCCTCTCCAGGGGAGTTGGTGATGCCAGAGTCCGATCTGCTTCTTTAGTACAAAAAGATGGGCCGGAAAGATGGCACACACACAATTAATAATAATAAACATTTCTTTACAAGGTAGGACTTTCTGCACAGTGTTTTTTAATTCCAGGAAGATTGCTCTAAATTTCTAGACACAGATAACTGAGAAACCATTTACCCTGACTCTATCACAGGGTAAAAAAAAAAAAAAAAAACAAATACAACATAGTCCCTCTCCTGAGGAGATGCCTTCAGAGGTCTTCTGGTGTCTCAGAACTCTAAGGAACCCAGCCCTTCAGGCTCTGTGACTGCTGCTCATGGTACAGGCAGAAATAGAGGCCGACCAGGGTCTGAACCAGAAGTCAGCCTCTAAATGGGTCTGTGTGCCCTCAGTTACAAACCCAATGTCAAGATGTGAAAACAGGTGAGGACCCCAAGGGTGAAAGTGCATACACAGGTGGGGAGGTGAGGAGGGGGTGTCTCACCGTAACTTCCCAGGCCTGCTCGGCAGCTGATAAGCCGGTGGTCATGTACATGGACAAACACCCAATCCATCTAAAGTGTGCACAGAGCCCGGCAGCAGCTCCAGCGAGCTCATCAATGCAGTGATTCTGGCTTGCATTCAGCTTTGCTGGACACCTAAGTGATATTCTAGGGGCATTAACCATTCCTGATTAAGAAAATAAGCCACTTCCTGTCTCCAAATCACTGGCTCTTTCCAGACATACTTATCAATCAGACACACTTGTCAATCAGACATACTTGTCAATCTGACATACTTATCAATCAGACACACTTGTCAATCAGACATACATGTCAATCCGACATACTTATCAGACATATATGTCAATCAGACATACATGTCAATCCGACATACTTATCAGACATATATGTCAATCAGACATACTTGTCAATCAGACACACTTGTCAGACACACTTGTCAATCAGACATACTTGTCAATCTGACATACTTATCAATCAGACACACTTGTCAATCAGACACACTTGTCAATGAGACATACTTGTCAATCTGACATACTTATCAATCAGACATACATGTCAATTGTTTTTTCACTTCATGATGAAGGTGAAAGGAGATTCAGGGAAGTTTTCAGGATGTTTAAGAAACCTTTTACCATACTAGAAACATCCGCAATGTTATCTCATCAATAGGTAAAACAAAAGCTGACTCTGAATTAAGGGAACTCTTAGCTCTACCCGTGTGAGAATGAACACTAGCATCCTGTTCTCTGCTGGTCTGCCAATGGCACTCGGGCAGCACCCTTGTCCCTTTCAGCTGATGGGAAACTGACTTGAACCACTATTGTCTCTGAGGCTCTGAGGTGAGGGGGCGGTAAGGAGGAAAGGACTGAAAGAAATCCTTCCAAAGGAAACACGGGCTCACAATGGTTTAGGAATCAGGCCTCAGCACACCCCAGCCTGGGTGATGGAGGATCTGAAAAACAAGGCGTATCAAAGTGCCATTGATAAGCTGACTCGGTAGACAGCTTATCTGAGGCCCTCGTGGACCATATGGTGCCCCAACTTCTGCTGCCTGTTGCTGCCACAACAATAGGCTTGCCTGCCCAGAAAGCACTGTGGTGGGACAGAAGCTCAGCAGCAGAGGCATGTCGCCTGGCTATGGTGTTTACATTTTATTTTGTGCTGTTAGCTTTGGGTCCCCCAGTACCATACACGCTTCTTGTCAGACACCAGGGCTATTTGCAGAATGCACATGGATGTGCACCATGTATGTGCTTATGGATGGGGAGAGATCAGGTGAACAAGAAAAGCAGATGTCAACTCCAGGATCAGAACATGGCTGGTGGGGGAGGGGGAGCAGGCAGGCTCCCAGCTAGTGCAGGAGCAGACAATGCTCTTTTCTCAAAAAAACACTCTGGCCAGGCGGGCCTCGGGGAGTGGCTATTTAAAACACTTGGCTTCTTTTATTCCACCACCATGGAAGTGAATTCAGGTCTTGGGAGCCAGAGCAAATGAAGTCATTTGGTTTCTGTGGGTTCTCTAAGCACTTCGGCAGTAGGACTCCAGCCCTCTAAGTTATCCCTTCCTCATTAACCCTGTCTTCCGTGAAAAAGGCAGTAAGGTCATAGCACAAGTCTAGGCCATGGGGCAGGCACTGGAGTGGATACTGCCAAAGCCATCAGGAGGTCATGGTGCCAAGGCAAACAGGTACCACCTTCCAACGACTAGCACTGGCATGAAAGATTGTAGGGGACTTTTGTCAAATCAATTCATAAGTATTCTGTGTGCCTTCTGCGAGATCTCCCTGTCTTTACAGATGATCATAAAATATTCATTCATCTAGTTGACTTCCTAGTAGAGAAAAGACACTGGTTTCCAACAAGAACTCTGTAGCTACAGTATCAGGTGATATAAAGGCTGCCCTGCAATGCAGGTTCCCAAGGTGCTCCAAAGCAAAAATGGAGACAGAAGGCTCTCCCTCAATACCCACAACAGAGCTTCTGCAGAAAGAAACTGGCTTCATCTGTGACACCATCCCTGAACCTAAGTGGACAACGTTCTTGGATGAACTTCTCAAATTTTCTTAAACAGTCTCAGATTTTTAAAAAACAAAAAAATCTCCTTTCAAGTTAAAATGAGATTGCACTTGAACTCTAGCCAAGAGCTAAGCTGAACTGAATTATGATAATTAGAAAGCTGTGCCTATAATTTTTTTAAGAAGGCAGCAGAATTGATGTATTTTTTTTTAAAGTTCATGCCAGAGAATATAAGTTCAGTATGTTCTCACATAATTAACATTTTCCACCATTATGAGCAGTTTTTCAATTTACCTCTCCGTATTGCTGTGTATTCCCAGGCCTCAGTGCATACAAACCTGTCAGATGCCTAGAAGTTCCCAGAACTTTCCCCTTCCTCAGTAACTTAGTCTAAGCTCATTTCCCAACACTCTTGTCTTTCCCCATTAAAAAATGTTAATATGGGGTTGACATGTGGCTCAGCTGTTACGGGGGGGGGGGGGGGTGCCTATCATCCATGAGGCCGGAGTGTGACCCCGAGCAAGGGTAGAATATAAACGCCAGCATTCGGGCAGCAGAAGAATGAAGACCGTGAGTCCAGGGTCATGCTCAGCTAAAGAGTAAGTGGAAGGCCCGGTACATGGAACCTGGTTCAAAAAAACAAACAAAAATCTAATGAAATCGCAGGCAGAGCCTTAAAAACTAGTGTGAATGAGAAACGAACACAGAAAATACGAGCTTGAAAAGAGGGGGGTGGGGGATACAAAGCCTTCTCTTGGACCGTACAAAACCGAAAAGACAGCTTCTCTGAAATACCATTTCCATTATCCAATCAGAAGAGGGGCGTGTGTGTGTGTGTGTGTGTGTGTGTGTGTGTGTGTCATATCCATTATCCCCCCCCTCAGCCTGAGATACCCAGTTGTGTAGGTGAACAAAATGGGAACCTGGGATAAGGGAGCAGCCCACCTGCAGGGCAACACTGACCTAATTCCTGCCCTGCAAAACCAAAGCCTGCCATTTGCTGGGTCCAAGTGAAAGAAAAATGCACATTTCAGAACTCTCCTAACTCTGCCCCAATGCAAAGTTGAATCATTTCTAAAGAAATGATCCCATTCCAACCTCAAGTTCAAAGGTGGACCAGCATTAAGGAGAACCGTAAGAGAGAATCTCAAAGAACTGGCAACACACTTCACATCTTTGAAACTGAACAACAACTAAAGAAATCCTCCAAAAATGGAGACCCAGATGTGCCAACTTTACACACTATGTCGTAGAAACCAGGAGGGTGGAACTACACCCTGCTCAGATATGCACAGCAGGCACACAACAGGGTCTAAATGAGTGTCTACCAAAAAGCCCAGCCCTGAGCCAGTGCTAAGGACTGACCTGAATTGCTTTATTTTATTACCTCGATGAATAACAAATAATATGCATGACTTAGGTTCCTGCATAAAAATAAGAAGATCTGAAGCCTCTACAGCTAATAGGAGAAAAGGCAGCACGCAGCTACAGATCATAATGGCAGCCACCACCCGTGCCCAGGCAGGCAAGTACAGCATATAAGGTGGCCAATGAGGGTGAGCAACAATGTATTTTTCTCACAGAATCCAGAAGCAGGATATAAGCGGTCTGCAATTCCAGTCACAAAACTCTAGTAAAAGAGAAGCCTGCCTTAATTAACAAAAATGATGAAGGTTTTCTTGCAGTTTGGGGGAGAAAGCTAAGCACTTGCTTTAGCCAGTATTTCTTAAGCCTATGGGAGTGGGGGACACTACTCAAAAGTTGTACCACTAGACAGAGCCCAAACGGCTGTTACTCAGAAACACACACATATATTTCTAATTTCATACTTTCTTTTTGGGGAAACAGAACCGAAGACCTAAAATGGTAGCTTCAAAGCTAGGGCCCCAATTTCTCTGCATAGATATGGTTTATTCCTTGTAAGCCCACTGGGTCCTACACAGCTACCTACATGGACCTCTGGAGTGATTAAGACACCATCACAATCTCCATTTGCAAGCAGTTTAATTATACTCACAATTAACCCATAACGCATGGGATTAGAGAGGATAATAATCCTACAGATGTCCAAGCTCTTCTTGTACAAGCATGGCTTGGGGACAGAGGAGGGGACCTATCTATTTCCAAAGCTGGCAACAACTTCCCGATGCTGCTAATGAACCAGTCTCACGGTTCGGGTCTCCATCCCCTCAACTGCCCTTGCTATGTACCTTTCTACAGACAATATGATGCAAACACGGTGTAGACAAAGATAGTCCCATAAAGATAGACCTTCTTACATTTGCTTCTGCGTATCATCGGAACCAACTAAAATCAAAACTCAGTTACGCGCTACTGAACTTTAAAAAAAAAAAAAAAACTATCTTTTTCTTAGTTTTCTGTCTTCTTCCCAGATCAGAAGATGCCAGAATCCAAAGGAAGTATGTGAACATTTAAGCTCAGCTGTATACAGCAAAGGGGGAGAGAAAGCAGGAGGGGAATGAAACCAGCTCCCCACCATGTGACCCTTGCAACCCCACCCTCATGATTTCACAGGGCTATAAGTAAAGCACACCACACGCTGTGTGTGCCACGGTGCAAGCGAGAGTGGGGGGGCGCACACTGTGTGAACCGTACAAGCAAGAGTCACTCATTCCGTTTACTGCAGCCTGGGTCAGACTATGCTGCAATGTCTGCCTGCTTCACATTAAAGGTAACTAAGGACACGTCCTGGGAGTCCTGGAGAGTCCTGGCCTTTGCTTGTTCAAAATCTCCAATAATCCCAGAATGTTCCCTAAAATTTATAAAGAACCCCAGGAAGAAGGAACTTACACAAAGATTCTTTCTCCTCCTCCCAACCCCCCCCCCTTTTTTCCCACTCTTTTGTAAAGGCAAAGTATCTCTCTGGCTTTGTTTCAAATTTGTCTAAAAAAAATTAAAATAGCATTCTACTATTCCCCTAAATCTTTAAACAATACTTGCCATTAAACAGAAAATAAAGTGGTTTACTAAAGACATGAACAAGACTCCGTAATGGAGGCAGCGTATCAGCTCATTTTTTTTATACAAACAACAAATAAAAGAATTGCAAACTCTGCTGAAAACCTGTAACCTAAGAGTCCGACACAAGGTTGCACATCCAAAAAAATACTACATAAAAATATCTTATGACCATTTATGGAAATACTGAGATTAGGAAAAAAATACGCCTTTCCCCCTTAAAATCATCAACAATTTAAAAGCTTGCTGTTGACAAAGGTTCAGCTAAACTCATTTGTCCTTCCGGAGTCATGCTATAACTGGGTCTACTGTTTCCTTCTAAAGAGGAAAGATTCTTACCAAAGTTGGATCTAAGTCTGGCTCTTATAAGCATTCAGATGTGCCTGGGCCCAAAAATCCTGCTATTCACAGAAAAGCGCAGACTCGCTGAAAGGCGGAAGCCCCTGGCACAGTCTGTACAGCCTAAAGACTATTCCCAGCCCCAGTCTCAAGGCAGATCAGCCCCCACCCAAGGGCTCAGGCTTGCACAGACAAGCTACCCCTTGGCTCCGGGTAAATTCAGTCTCCCTAACGGGAAGGATCTGTCCACCCGGGGAACCACCTGCAAGCACTAAGCACACGCTAAGCCACCAGACCACCTAAACTTCCAGAACGAATCCAGGCCACGAGACGTGGAGGAAACGGAGATTCTGTTACTTTGCATTATCTGTAGGAATTGAAATATTTTCCTTTCACTATTTTGAAATATGATCGTATTTACAGACCTTTTTTGTTCCAAGGACCTCAGCTCCTTTCAAATGGCGCTATTTAAAAACCTGTCCTTTCTACACTCCCGATTCCTGGAATATCTGTCTGTAAGTTTCCAGCGCTGAGATCAATTTGCATTTCTGTAAATCACAGACAGCTTCTAAGAACTTAACAAGCCTCCAGAGAAACGCTGGTGGCTGGTATTTCATTGTTTCATAAATATTTTTATACCGGTGACACCATTCAACTTTAAATAAATCCTTAAAAAGAAAGACGATTAAGACCGAGGAAACTAGTCTGGTTTTTTTCACGGGAAGAAGTGAAGTGTGATTCTTTCACTGTTTTCCACTTCTTAAAATGTGGCTTTGATATTTTTTTTTTTAAAGAAAAGCACTAAAAAACAAAAAGGAAACTCCTAGAAGTTGAACTTTCTTTCAAACGGGCCTCTAGACTTTGAAAACAAGTGGTGCTGCCGCGAACAAAGACTAAAAGTGTCCCCAGATTTTTTTTTTTTTTTTTTTTTTTTTGCCCTCCTGGGGATCGTTTCTCCTCCAATAAACAAACAAATCCCCCAGTATTTCCTACGGAGGGGAAGTTTTCCAGGGAGAGTCTACTCCGGGGTTTGGTGGTGAGTGCGACTCAGTCTTTTTTGGACACAATGTTTCTGCTGACTCCTGAAAATTTTCCACTTGAATGTGCACTGGAGCAGCGGCGGCGGCGGCGGCGGCAGCTCTGGAGAGGCGGCAACGGGGAGAGAGCCCTCTTTCATCTCCCGGGAGGAGGAGCCCGGATCGGCGCGGACCCCGAAGGGGCCGGGCGCCGGGGGAGTCACCCGGCTGCAGGCTCCAGGCTGCGCGCCGGACGCTCTCCCCACCCGCGGTCGCGTTCCCAGACAAGGAGCGAGGTGCGCGGGAGAGGGACGCGGGAGAGAGGGGCGCGCAGGAAAGGCAAGAGGGGCCGCCTGTTGCCGCGCGAGGTTGCGGCCCAACTTGCAGGGCGGCGGGGCCGCTCCCCTCCGGGAGCCGCACACAAAGCGCCGATCGCGGTAACGCCTAGACAGCCCGCGCCCCCGAGTCCGCCCCGCGCGCAACTTACCTCGGCCGCCCGAGCGGGCGCGGCAAACTTCGGGGCGCTGGGCCGCCGCCCCCGCGCTACTCCAGCCGGTACTCCCCGCGGTACTCCCGCGCCGGGCTGCCCCCAGCCCGGCCTCGCCGGCTCCCGGGACGGGCAGGGTTCGTCGGGGCAGCTGCCCGCGCTCCGGCGACGTTGCGCGCTGGGGGGTCAGCGCATGGCCTGCGCCCCGCCGCGGCCGCCCCGGGCCCGGGCCCCGGCGCGCGGACTCCCCGCGAGCTGGAAGCGAGTGTGCGAAGTACTGGGGGGCGCCCGCGGCGGGCGGCGGGGCCGCGGAGGCTCGGCTCGGCTCGGGCGGCGCGGCGCGGCGCGAGCGATGCGAAGAATGTGCGGAATGAGGACAGGAATGAAATGAACGCCAGGACCGAACTCGCTCCGGAGGGGTGGGGCCTCGGTGACGTCATGCCGCCGGACCCGGGGCGGGGCGGGGCTTGCCGCCGCGGTGACGTCATGGTACGGGGCGGGGCGCGTGGGGCGGGACTTGGCGCCCACGGGGGAGCGAGCGGCGCGACTGTGGCGCGCTCTCAGGGCTTTGTGCGGTCCGAGGCGGGGCGCACGGGGACTGGGAAGGCCGGGTGTGAGCCCTCCGCCTGCTGTGCCTCAGTTTACTCCCTCCTGGTGTGCGAAGGCAACGACGCTCCCGGGCTGGAAGGGAGGTTGCTCTTCAGGAAACTGAGGCCAGAGTGGGCGGCTCCCCCAGCCCCGCCACTCCTCCTGAAGCCGTTTCGCTTTTCCCAACTTCGCGGTGCTCGCGCAAATTCTGGGCTTTGCAGACTCCGGGTTGGAGTGTCGCAGAGTCCTCGCCCGCCCTCCTGCCCTGTCTTTCTAGAAGAAGTGAAGTTCACTCGTGCTGCGAATTGAGTCTACAGAAATCCTGCACCCAGTTAAATAAAGTCTTGCCTGGCTGCAAAAAGCAGCTTCGCGCCGTCCCTTTATGGAGAACATGGGAATCGATCATAAACGGTTTGAACTCTTGTTTTTGGAGTGGACGACGCCGTAGTACTTCAGAAACTCGGGTAAAGTTAACGGGGGCTGGGACAGACGTGCTGGCAGTTTGGGCCGGTTGCAGTCGGTAGTTTCCCAGAAAGGAGATGGCCCTTCCCGCACCGGGACTTCCTTCTTTCAGCTCTGGCTTCGGAACAAACTAATGGCGCCTGTTTTGTACCGAGGATTCCTGGAGTGTGCATAATCAGGAAAGCTAATGGGACTGACTATGCGTGTTTGCCCGGAAACAACGTTTACCAGTGCGTTTTTAGGGCAAAAATACCTTTCACTGATGCATTTTTAAATTTTTATGTCAAGAGAATTGATTCCCATGCTTTGTAAAAAGTAATACAGAGACATTCTTTGTTCAGTTTGCCCAGCTCTTCCCCAAGCCATGTCAACCAAAATTATACCCCAGGCGGGGTATTAATTTCAGGCAGATTTTCCAGATCAACTTGTGCACATCAGTGTGTATTTGTTTCACCTGCGTAGATGTCCGCCACAATCAAGTACAAATGTGTAATATTTCTAGTTAATATGCAGTAATGTGACAGGCTGACAGAACCTCATACACCTAGGCAGAGTATTAGAAAATACACTATTTTCCCTTTAAAACTCTGGAGGTGTAACTCTTCTCCAGATAACCTCCCATAACACCACCAAATAAAGTTGGAGAGCAAAAGCTGGAGAGATAGTTCACCTGTGAAAAGATGATCGGGCTCCTGTTAGGTTCCCAACCCCCATCAGGTCGTTTTCAACAGTCTATAACTCCACTTCTGGGAGCACCAGGCTCAAACATGGTGTACATCCATGCAGGTAAAACATTAGTATATATAAATAAGTAAGTGTTTTTTGTTTTTTGTTTTGTTTTTTAAGTCTGATAGCAGAGCCAGCTTACCAGTGGGTAAATCTAAACCAGTATTTATCTTGCCCATAACAAACCCGTTACCCTTCAGAATCTAGTTGCTCGTGGCAACTTGGGGTTCTCTCATTTCTACTTAGGGAAGATTCCTTGGCCAAACTTCCAAAGCTATCCATGATATGCTGTAAGTCCTTGGCCTATACTTTCTACAATGCATTTCCATCCTCACGTACGTTCTTCGATATGTGTGCTAAAAACCTTTTCTCCAAGAAAGTCTGTTAAGCTGGAGCCTGGCACAGTGGCGGCAATATAATCCTGGCATTCAGGAGGCTGAGGCAGGAGGATTGGTGTGAGTTTGAGGAAATCCTGAACTAAAGAATTAGATCCTGTCTGGAAGACAAGGAGAAGGGAGAGAAAAAAAGAAAAGGAGAGGCAGGAGGGGGAAAAGAGCTTGGGGGGCGGGGGCGGGGGGGGAACTGGTTAACTAGAGGTCTCCTTCCCAGGACCCCGAAGCCACTTGGTCCAGCTTTGTCCTGTGTATTTGGTTAGCTCACAGCGTCTGTGCGTTACTGGTCAGACTCACCTGTATGAGGCAGTGGCTACGTCTCATTCAGCTGAGGTTATTCTGTCTAGGACCCACTCACAAATAGGAAGTCTGGCGTCATCTCTCTACCCATCTATCCCACTGTGTGCTCTCCTCATCTCCCCATTGGTCAACACACAGGACCTACGAGTTTTGAGCTATGAGTAGTTGAACCCATCTGAGGGTGGAAACAGCAGCAGTTTTCCATGAGTCGGATTCATTCTTAGCCTCTAGTATTTTGCGTTTACCATCTCAATTAATCCCCACTGCCCCTGTACAAAATAGTAATTCTTACCCCACTCTATACAGGCGAGAGACAAAATGCAGGCATTAGATAATAAAGCCTAAATTCAAATTTATAGTTGAGTCCTGTGTATCTAACTTCTGAAAGAAACGGGAAGCGCTACTCTGCCCGTGCGTTACCTCATCTGACCCACGATGGCATAGGTCCTGTTTTTTAAGATTTGATTTTAAAGTATGTGCGTATGGAAGGGGGCTGTTAATGTGAGTGCAGTACCTACAGGGACCAGAAAAGGGAGTGAGATTTTTCCCAGCACTGGAGTAAAACAGCCATAAGCTGCACCACTTGGGTACTAGAAAAAGAGCCGGAAGCACTCTCAACTGCTGAACCATCTCTCCCAGCCTTGAGTTAAGTACTTTTATTTTTATCATTGTATAGGCCGACTAGCTGAGGACTAGAGAAATAAGATAATTTGGCCTGGGTTGTGTGCTTAGTAAACAGAGACCAAGGATGTAAACCCAGGCAGTTCCACATAAGACTCTATGCTCTTAGCCATGCCTCTCAGCATCTCCAGCCCAGCACTCCAAGGAACTTCAAAGACCAGCGGCCCCTGACCCTAGATGTAGCAACCTTATGCTATCTAATGGTACTAGAAATCCATTTCGCCTAAGCCTTCCCCAGAACGAATCTAACTAACTTGTAACACATAAGCGAGACTTAAATTAAGACAACTCCCTGAGAAAGAGGTTCCCAGTCCTCTGAGTTGGTAGAACCCTGAGGAAAGGCATGGCCAAGAAAGATACTTCTTTCCAAGCTAAGATACATTGTAACAATAATTTGTTTCTACTAATTATGCTTTCTTTCTTCCTTTCTTCTTTCTTCCATTCTTTTCCTTTCCTTTCCTTTTTTAAGACTGGATGTCACTATATAGCTCTGGCTGACCTGGAGTTCACTGTGTAGACTAGACTGGTTTCAAACTCACAAAGACCCACCTGCCTCTGCCTCACCCCACCACCTTACCACCCCAGTAATGGGATTAAAACATGCATCACACATATATCACATCCAACTTTTTCCTTTTTTCTTTCCTTCTTTCTTTCTTTCTGTCTTCTTTTTTCTTTTCTTTTTCTTTTTCTTTTTTTTTTTTTTTTTTTTTTTTTTTTTTTTTTTGAGACAATATTTTAAATAGACTGAGGTGGCCTCAAACTTGCTAATGACCTTGAATTTGAGATCCTCCTGCCCTCTGCCGCCCAAGTGCTGGGATTAGAGGTTTACACTAGTACTCAGCTATTTTATTTTGTATGTCTGGTGTTTTGCCTTGCACGTATGTCTGTGTACCACTTGAGGGCCTCGTGATTAAAAACACCAGAAGAGGGCATCCAATCCCCTGGAACTGGTTATGAGCTACGGTGTGAGTGCTGGGAACTGAACCCAGGTCCTCTGGAACAAATGCTCTTACCACTGAGCCATCTCTCCAGCTCTAGATCCATACTTTTTAAGAACTTTAATTACATACTTATATCCATTCCCCTCAGGGACCAGCAGCTTTACTGGGCTCTGAGTCTCGGCCCTCCTGATTCCAAAACGTCCTTTCTGCACCCACTACTCTGACTCTTCAGTTCCAGATAGGTTTTTTTCCCTTCAGCATTCCTGTCCTCTTTTCACTGCTGGCCTTGTGAACAGAGCTGCCAGTCACACTGTCCCTTATCCTCACCTCCCACTGGTTCCTCAGCCTCTGCAGCTGGGCTCTCTGCTCACCTCCTCCATCCGTTTATGGTCCCTCGCCTCATCCAGGCTACTAGTCAGTTGTGATTGCCACCTCCCTGCGACCACTTCCTCCTTTTCTTCCTATTCCCAGGGATTTTTCTGCTCCCTTTCCTCCAAGGATCCATTTTCTTGTAGTTAGCTTCACAGTTTGTAGTTGTGCGTTGTGGACTTCCTGCTGGTCTTGCTTTATATCCCTTATTTCACTCCCATGGTCTCAGTTACTATGTTTGTTGTCATTTCACCCTACGGGTGTCCTTTCTCTCTCTCTCTCCCACCCTCCTTCCTCCCCTCCCTCCCCCCTCTCTCCCTCCTTCTCTCTCCCTCTCCCTCCCTCCCTTCTTCTCTCCTCTCTCTCCCTCCCTCCCTCCCTCCTTCCCTCCCCCCTCCCTCCTTTCCCCCCTCTCTTTTATTTATTCTGGAGTGTTAAAGGTGTCTACCAAATCTCTTGCTTGACCCCACCATCTGAACACCTCAAAAACACCTCAAACAACCTGAACAGAACGACATCCTTCCACTGTAGACTCTGCCTTCCCTAGGCATTTGTCACCTCCTAGACAATTCACAGAAAACTAGATGGCAGGTTTGATACAGCCCCTCCCATCTAAAACTCTTCTAGAGTACCTGAGCACTCTTGGAATAAAAGGTTCCTCTAAGGCCCTGAATGACCTGACCTCCCAGTGTACATATTCAGGCATCATACATTCCTTCCTCCTTCTATATGTTTGTTCCATGATGGGTCACTTTTATTTCCTCAGATTTGTCATTGATTGGCTCCTTAAATTAGCTTTCCCTCTTTTACCTAAGGAATCCTGTCCAAATGTTGCTTCATCAAAGCAAGTCTTTCTATTTTGTCTCCTGATGACCTGTTGTATTGCTTACTTAAGGTTATATGACAAAATATCTCTAAAACTTACTATTTTTGAAGCAATAATAATAATAATCACTTATTATCAATTCCTGTTTGTGGGATGGGTGTTTAGAAATGACTCAGCTAGGTGATTCTGGTTGGTGGTCTCATGAAAAACTGTTGGGAAACGTGTGTGTGTGTGTGTGTGTGTGTGTGTGTGTGTGTGTGTATGTGTGTGTGTGTGAGAGAGAGAGGGGGGGAGGGAGGGAGAGAGAGAGAGAGAGAGAGAGAGGGAGGGAGGGAGAGAAGCGGGGAGAGAGAGAGAGAAGCGGGGAGAGGGCTTACTGTTAGTTTAAATGTGTGGACATTCTCATGTACATGTGTGTTCCAGTGGAGAACAGAGGTGTCGTCTCTCATTATTCCCTACTTTTATTTTTTTTGAAAGTCTCTCACTGAACTGAAACACCTCAGTTTAGCTGGGCTGGCTGGTCAGTGAGCGTCAGAGACCTTCCAGTCTCTACCCATTCCACCCCCAACTGCCTAGGACTGATGCTGCAGCCACATTTCCCTGTGCCTGGACTTTTCAAGAGGACCTAGGGATTCAAACTCAGGTCTTTATGCTTTCCTGGCAGACATTTTATTAACTGAGCCATGGTCATCGTGGCTTGGTGCTGACGTTTCTAGAGCCAGATTGTTCATCTATGTGGCAGGCACCTCTTGGCCATTATGAAGGACCCAGTTACTCTCTGCATTGGCCTCTGCACATTTCCTGAGCATCCACACTTGTTGAATTGACTTTGAAATAAAGAAATGGGCAGATAGGGTAGAGGTAAATGGAGGGAGAGGAGGAGGGAAGGGAGGAGGGAAGGGAGGAGGGAGGGAGGAAGAGAGGAAGGGAGGGAGGGAGGGAGGGAGCAGGAAAGGGCTGCATCCTTTTAGATGCGCTAACTCCAGAAGCTGCGGAACTTTATTTCTGCAACCTTGTGTTCAGTAGGAAGAAGTGGTCACTTAGTCTCTGATCACATCCAGTGAGAGGGAGCAAAGTCCACCTCTTAGCGGGAGAGTGTGGGGTTTAGATAGGAGACTTTTTCCTGGAATGCGTAAGTCTCTGTTCCATGCCCAGTGCACGTGAGTGTACACACACACATACACACACTTTTTTTTACACACACAATTTTTAAAAAATACTTTTTAGTGCTGGATGAGAGATGACTCAGTGGTTAAGAGCACTGATTGCTCTCCCAGAGGTCCTGAGTTCAAATCCCAGCAACCACATAGTGGCTCACAACCATCTGTAATAAGATCTGCTGCCCTCTTCCGGTGTGTCTTAAGTCAGCTACAGTATACTTATATATAATGGATAAATAAATCTTTTTTAAAAAATACTTCTCAAATAATTCATTACAAAGACTTTTATCTATTTTACCACCAAGATTTTATTCTCCAGTTCCTAATGGAACACTTGGCACCCTGGATAATATAACTAAAAGAATGTTCTAGCTATATGCAACACCCGAAACAGCCAATAGATACTGATGTATAAGTATCACTTAGAGCTCAAAGCCAGCTTGGGCTATAGGACACAGATGGACCGCTAAAGGACTGTGTTTTCTCCTCCTCTCAGTCTTCTGAGATAATGGTCTCACTTTAGTCTCTAAGCCAAACAATCACCTGCACAAAACCGACTGCACATAGGACTATCCCAGGATAACATGTCTCTTACCTTCCCCTCTGGCTCAGAGTAACTCATCCCAGCAGTGGGAAGTCAGTACAATACAGTACTCACCAGAGCAGGCTGCCTGGCTAGACTAGCTACAGAGCACCAGCTTAAAGTAAGAGACACTGCCTCAAAGAAAACAGTGTGGAGCAATCCTAAGCAGGGTAGCACAGAGATAAAAAGTATGCCCACATTTATCCATAGTACCTAAGAACAAAATCAACCTCACCTTCATCAGTGGGTGAATGGATAAAGGAGCGTGATATATATACACAGTGAAATATGAAGGAGACCCTCTCATTTACAGTAAGATAATCTTAGCATTCAGGGAGGTAGGTGGATCTCTGTAAGGTTTGGGGCCAGCGTGATCTTCATAGCAAGTTCCAGACCAACCTGAGATCCACAATGAGAACCTATTTAAAAAAAAAAAAAAAAGATGAAAGAAATAGGCAACCCCTCAAAAAAACAAAACCACCACCACCACCACCAACAGTGGATTGGGATGTAGACTGATGATCACTATAGAATGGGAAAGGTAGCTGGGCATTGGTGGTACAAATTTAATCCCAGCACTTGGGAGGCAGAGGCAGGCAGATCCCTGAGTTCAAGGCCAGCCTGGTCTACAGAGCAAGTTCCAAGACAACCAGAGCTACACAGAGAAACCCTGTCTCAAACAAAACAAGCAACAACAGCAAAAGAATGGGAAAGGTACAGACAGGCCTGGTCAGTGTACACTCATACACATGCCAAAATATCACACCAGACCCCACTGGTGAGAATGTATACAGAATAATAAAAAAGCCAATGTCAGGGGCTAAGAGGTGACTTGGTGGTTTAAAGCACTTGCTGCTTTTCGGTTTTCAGCATCCACATAGGGTGGCTCACAGCCACCTGAAACCCCAGCTCCAGGGGACCCAACATTCTTTTCTGGCCTCCATGGGCACCTGTGCTCATGTGCACATACCCAAACACAGACATACACATATGTAAAAATAAAAAGTAATATATATTTTTTAAAGTCATTAACTCAAGTCAGTTAGCTCTCAAATACCATATTTTACTGGGCAAAGCAAGTCACAGTGATGGGCTGGCTGGAACTCATAATAGCCTGCTGTGCATTTTGTAAAAACCTAGGTTGGACAACCTGAAGGCTCCAAATGCAAAGAAATGGTAAGGAGATCGAAATACTCACTCTGCGCTGACCGGGATACTGAATACGCAAGCTGCAACAACACAGGGCATCTTGCAAATACAGACATGCATTAATATATGCATTACGTATTTTCAAAACGTAGTCATTAATTTTTGAGGCACGTTCTCTTGTAGTTCATGTCACGTTGTATGGCTAAAACTAGATCCTTCTCACATTCTCCTTTACTTTCCAGTCCACCCCCCAGCCCACCTTACTGGCTACTTGCAGAGCCTGTGGATGGCTGATGGGGCCTGTTTGGTCAGTTTTTCTTTAAATATTTGAATGCTTACACAAGTCCACACTAGTACCAGCTGTTCAAAAACATCTTCATTTCAACATAGTCTTTTCTCTTTTTTTCTTTTGTGAGGGCTTTCTTCTACCTCTTTATTTCAAGGAAAGGAAGTGTTAAATATTTTCAGTTTTTAGGTAACTGAGAAAAGCATACATAGGAAAATGAATACCATCCATCAGACATTAGTAGTTAATTAGACTGTTCCTACCGCACAACACATAGATCACGATAACCAAGCCTGGGTTCACTACTCAGGATTGCACATTGCTAGTATCTTGTCATATTTACTTCTAGACAATTGCTTATATTTCCTTTTGTGTCTATTTTAAAAGATTTATTCATTTAAATATTTATTTTACTCGTGTGTATAAAATTTTTACGTGGTATATACCACATGCATGTCTGTTGCATCACCTGGAACAGGGGTTATGGATGGTTGAGAGCCATCATGTTAGTGATGAGAATTGAATCCAGGTCCTGTGCAAGAGCAACATGTGCTCTTAACCACTAAGCCATCTCTGCATCCCTGTGTGCTCATATATTCTGAGCCCACTACAGAACACAAAGGAAAGACCACATATTGCGTGGCTAACTTTGTAAGATAAAGATCAATGCCGTTTTCCAATATTGACAAATACGTGGTCGGGATGAAAATTTCAAATCGCTTTCTGTTTTTGTTTGTTTGTTTTAGGCAGGGTTTCTCTGCCTTGGCTTGGCTGTCCTGGAACTTGCTCTGTAACTAGGCTGGCCTCAAACTCACAGAGATCCTCCTGCCTCTGCCTCCCTAGTGCTGGGATTAAAGATGTATGCCACCACCGACACCCTGCTCAAATCAACATTTTTTTGAGACTAGGTCTTATGCAACTCAGATTTGCCTCAAACTCAATGTGTTGTCAAAGATGACTTAGGATTTCTTGTTCTTCTGACTGTTCCTTCCAAGTGCTAGGCTGACAGACATGTAACTCCTAAGGGAAATTGTCTTAAGTTTTTGTTTTTGTTTTTGATATTTACTAATTTGTGGTGGGTAAGGGTGTACAGGACACCCTTGTGGTGGTCAGACAACAACTTTCTGGGATTGTTCCTTTCTTTCCACCATGTGAGTCCCAGGTCAGCAAATTTGTGTGGCAGGTACCTTTACCCACTGGGTCATCTTACCACCCCTAAAGGAATAATTTTTTGAGACTAAATTTACCCCTATGGGAACGATTTTCTCCATCTGATTGGTAGGGACGTGCCGGAAGTGTCGTGCTGTTCCAGTTTGGTATACTTCTCCACATCTAGCTGTTTCTGTTAAGTGTCCATTGGATTTTGATCTTTCTTACTTATTATTTTGCAAACATAAATCATCTACTATAAAACAGTGATGCCTGAGTAAATAACGTCTCTGTGAGTTATTTTATACACATTGACAAACTGGTACTTTACTTTTTAGAATGTCTTAGTTAGGGTTTTATTGCTGTGAAGAGACACCATGACCACAGCAACTCTTATAAAGGAAAACATTTAGCTGGGGCTGGCTTACGTTTCAGAGATCTACTCCATTGTCATAATGGTGGGAAGCATGGTAGCATACAGGCAAACATGGTGCTGGAGATGTAGCTGAGAGTTCTACATCTGTCAGGCAGCAGGAAGAGAGAGACACTGGGCCTAGCTTGAGCATATGAAACCTCAAAGCACACACCCAGTGACACTTCCTCCAAAAAAGCCACACCCCCTAATAGTGCCACTCCCTATGAGTTGACAGGGGCTATTTTCTTTAAACCACCACAAAAAATATTTCCTTTGAGCAGGTATAGTGGCTCATGCCTTTAATCCTAGCACTCAAGAGGCAGGGGGAGAGTGGATCTCTGACTTTGTAAGCCAGCCTGGTCTACCAAATGAGTTTCAGGACAGCCAGGGCTACACAGAGAAACCCTGTCGCAAAGAAACAAACCAAAAAGTTGTTTTTAAGTATGTATATACGAAGCAGGGATATGCACATGAGTATAGATGGCCAAGGAAGCCTGTATAGGGCATTGGATTCTCTAGAGCTGGTATTACAGGCAGTTTTGAGCCATTCTATGTGGGCACTGGGAGTCAAATTCTAGTCCTCTGCGAGAGCAGTATTGGTACTTCACCACTGAGCCATGTCTTGAGTGCCAACAAACAGATTCTAAAGTTAATGTGGATAAATGGCCCACAGTATCCAACACTACAGAAAAGATGGACACTACCTATAGGGGACAGATAACCCTCACACTATGTAATGGTCTAAATCAGAATGACCCCATAGGCACTTATGTTGGAATATTTGGTGCCCGGTTGGTTGAATTGTTTGGGAAGGATTAGAAGGTGTGGTGTTGTTGAAGGAGATGTGTCAATGGCTGGCTTTGAGGTAAAAAAATATATATATGCACACTATTTTGAGCTAGTGTTCTCTTATCTCATGCCTGAGATTGGAGGTATAAGCTCTCAACTGTTCCTGCCATGATGTATTTGTTCTGCTGTGATGGACAATAATGCTCTGAAACTGTAAGCCCAACTAAACACTTCTTTTCATAAGTTACCTTAGTCCTGGTATTTTATAAACAGCTATCAAAAAGTAACACAACTTATGACAACTTCAAAGCTTCCTGTAAGGCTATAGTAATCAAGGCAGTAAGGTGTTGGTGAAAAATAAGGAAGGTAGTACCAAACCAGACCCGGGTAAAGGTGATCAGTCTGTCTTTGACAAAGATGCCAAGTCCTCGGGATGGAATGAAAGACCAGGATAAATCCTGATCCCCTAACAGGTAAAGTAGAAGACCCCTAGCAGGTAGAGTAGAGCCAAAAATGTGGGATAGCAGGTTCAGTGACTCTGTTTCAGGAACTGACTGACCATAAAGAATTTATGGGCTTAAGGTCAGGGTGACTCTGTTTCAGAAACTGACTGATCATAAAAACATAAAAGTTAAATAACACATCATAAACAATCTTGAGAAACCGGATGTTCCCCTTACAATTCTTCACTGGTAATTTTCACCTTATAGGCAATCTTGAGAAACCAGGTATTTCCCTTACAATTCTTCACTGGTATTTTTGGTATTCTCCAATGACTTACTCCCCCAGCCCGGGGGTTGTGGTTTGTTTCCTTTAAAACCCCCTTCTCCCAGCCACTCGGGATATGAGTCTCGACCCCAGTGCACTGGTTCATTAAAAAACCTCGTGTAATTGCAGCAAGGACAGTCTCTCGTGAGTTCTTGGGGGGGTCATGTTATCCTGAGACTTGACTGAGGGTCTCCCCTCTGTGGGGGTCTTCCAGGAGAAAATATGGACTTTCAACAAATGAAGCTCGAATCTTTGAACAGTCATATGCAAAAGAAGCCTATCAGGCTGGAGATTCAGAGACTGGAAAGAAAGGAGTAAAGTCATTCCAAAGGAAGTGGGGGAAATAGTTTATAGGGCAGAAAATTCTTGGAGCAGAAGTTGACCTATAAATAAATCCCTGCATTTGTTGCCAGAGTTAACGAGAGTTAAGGACATTGAAGACCAGAATTCAGTTCCTAGCACACTCCTGATGCCTTCAGAATCTGCCTTTTTTTACTTCTAATATGGTGTGTTTGGGGGGTTTAGGGAGAGAAAGAGGGTCTTACTCTGTGACCCTAGCTTTCAACTCACAACACCTCAGCTTCCAGAGTGCTGACATCACAGCAATAAAGCAATATGCCCAGTTTGTAACTCACACACAAATACACACACACACACACACACACACACACACACACACACACACATACATGCATCTTATGTATCCCTGGTGCCTGAGGTCAGAAGAAGGTGTTGAATCCGCAGAACTGGGTGTTACAGACAGATTTGAGTAGCCATGGGAATTAAACCAGGTCCTTTAAAAGAAAGGCTCAGCCACTGAGCTGTGTCTTCAGGCTCTGTAATTTTTTTCTTTTTTTAGTACAGAATAGAGTTTATTCAGGGCATGGGGGTGGGGGGATTAAGAGGGTGGTAGAGGCAGAGAGAGAGAAGAGCGGAATAGAGGAGTAAAAAAGTAGAGGAAGGAGTAGAGGAGTAGAGGCTGGCCATGAATATGTGGAGGGGGGGAGGGAAGGGGGAGAGGAGGGGCAAGGGTGGGAGAGTAAGAGAGCAAGAGAGTGTAATTCTTTTCTTGATAGTTGGAGTTGCAGATGATGTCTAGGTAGAAGGGACGGTCACTCTAGTTCTCTCAGAAGTGGTGGAAAGGATCTGGGTATGATGCAGTACTCTCTAGGCTTGGACAAGAGACAGGAGTGGGCTGGGTATGGTTCTTTCTTGTCCATGTGCAGAATTAGAAGGAGCGGGAACTCAGTATTTCTTTTCTTCCCCATGGAAGGCAAGAGCCAGCTGGAGTCGAGTGTCTCCCTTTTTCCTGTCATTTCTGCTCTGCTAAACCTCCAGCTGGTTCGGCTCTAGTTAAATCATTTCTCCCGGGGGCAGAAGTTGCTAAGAAGATTGGAATGTGCCTGGTATTTCAACATGGTTTCTCTTCTCTCTCTACCAGAAGCACTGGGGGTGGGGGTGGCATTTCTCGGACAATCACCATGAGAACCTATCAGAGCTCCAGGATGCAAAATTCACAGGAGTCTGGGAGGCCCAAAAATGGAGGTGTCCCTGGAGTTTTTATCTCCCAGCCTTGCCCAGGCGGAGCCTGCAGTATTTTATCAACCTAGTGCAGATGTGCTCAATGCTGGCAGAACCGCTAGGGAAGTTTCAGCTTTTGGATTGCAGACCTGGTAAAATGTGTTTGCACATAAGTCTCTCCAGTTTGGGAGCAAAGGCTTGCTATATGACCTCACTTCTCTAATGGACCTTGGAAGAAGGGGCTTGAATTTCCAGTTTATTTAGCATTTGTCATTGTTAGGAGGGAGGTTTCTGGCTTTTTACATGCCAGACCGGAAACTCACCTTTTACTGTTGGATGCTTATGTGGATTACAGTCTGCTCTCATAATTCAGGAAGTTTACATTGCTCCGCATTCAGCTAGGCTCTCAGAACTTGAAAGCTTCCTCTCTGAGGGCTCCATAGAGGTTGAAGTCCTGTGTATGAATGTACAGTCTTCCAGACTTCCAGTGGTTTAGTGAGACTTTTATCTTTAAGCTCAGCCTCTTAGTAGCTGTCCCTCTGGGGCAGAGGAACTTATTACTCAGGCTGGCTCTAAGCAGCTTATCCAAGGGAAACTTCACGTTGTATTGATGGCCTGTGTTGACGCCCAGGGGTATCCTTCAAGTCTAGCCCACACCCTGCATGCATGTGGGGTAGCCTTCAGCATGTGCAGTGCCTTCTGGATTGTCATATTGACTCAATCCCAGCAGGCCTTTTGCCCACGTTCTGTTTGACTTCTATTGGTTCTGTTGTTTTGCTCATTTTACCGAGCAAACAGCCTCCTCTTCATCATCCTTCACCTCAGCTTCAAGGTTTTCATGTTCTCAGGTGGTGTAAAGGTTTGAATGAGAACCTTTAGGCTTGTATAGTTGCATGCTTAGTCATGAGTTGGTAAAAGTTTGGGAAGAATTAGGAGGTGTGGCCTTGTTGGAGGAGTTGTATCACTGCTGGTAGGCTTTGCGGTTTCCAAAAAGCTCGCTCCAGGCCCCTTCTCTCTTCCTACCCTCCACTCCCTCTGCCTACAGATGAGGATGTAGAGTTCTCAGCTGCTACTTGTGTGTCTATTCCTTAGCATGATGTTAATGGACTGACCCTCTAAAACTATAAGCAAGCCCCCAGTTAAATGAAACTCTTCTTTCATAAGAGTTGCCTTGGTCATGGTGTCTCTTCACAGCAATAGAACAGTGACTAAGACAGGCAGGTGTAAAGGTTTCCACTCTCTGTTCCAGACAGTTCCTCCCACATGGCCCCCACAGAACTTTCTTCTTCCTGTGTATAGCCTCTGTTCTATTGCATCAAAACTGGGATGGAGACCCACTTTGAAAGTTGGCCATGCCTTTTTATATGGAGAAGGAACAGGAGGGTAGTTGTCTCTCTTTTCCTGTTGCAACGCTTTCTACATGGAAAACTCACCCTAAGGGCACATGAAGTAGGGTGGTGTGGGTTTAGGGTAGTGGCAGCTTATCTGGTATTCGTAGCTTACCGTGAGGGGACGATGTTGAACGTGGAAGTATATGCTGAATGAAAGGAAAACCGTGGTCCTCTTGTTATATAGCAGAGCCTCTAATACTAGGTTGCCCACATTGCCTGCAATAAGAAGGTGAAAGGGAGTCTTATTATTTGTTTCTTTTTGGGGGGGTATCTGTGAGACAAAGCAACTTAGGGGAGAAAAGAAAAGAAAAGAAGGGGCTGGGGCTATTCTGGCTCACAGTTTAAGTGGATACAGTATGGGGGAAGGCATGGCTGCAGAAATGTTATGTGGCTAGTCACATTGTGTCCCAGTTAGCCAGCAGAAAGTGATGCTCAGCTCTCTGTCATTTCTCTTATTCATACCAGTACCCTAGCCGATGGGATGGTACTACCCATATTCAGAAGAGTCTTCTGAGTTCTTTGGTTAGACTGCTCAGGAAACATCCTCCCAGAAACACCCAGAAATGTGTCTCCTAGACGACTTTACGTCCTACCAAGTTAATGGTGAGGAGTAGACATCCCCGGTGTCTTGAAGGAGCCCTGACTGGTTTGGAACTCCCTAAGAAGATCAGCAGGGCCTCAAGTCTTCTGCTCCTCCTCTGCCGGCCAAATGCTAGGAGTTTCGGTGTCCATTGCTATGCCCTGTCTACTTGATTAACAGCTATGTCTCCCTGTAGTAGAGAACCACAGAGTAGGAGTGGATATAAGAGAGTGTGCAAGCCGTTCAAGATTTACATTCTTTTGTTAGGCATGGTAGTTCACATCCTAGCACCCTGAAGGCTAAGGCATTAAGATCAGGAGTTCAAGGCCAGCCTGGGCTACATAACAAGTTCTAGATCTGCCTGAGTTACTTAATGGGACCTTTTGTAGAAAAGCTGGAATGGAAGAAAAAGAAGGAGAAGAAGAAGAGGAGGAGGGAGAAGAAAAACAGAGGAAGAAGAGAAAAGGCAAAGTGTGTGTCGAAGAAGGGTCAGTAGTTGAAGGCTGGCCTAAGCTGTATAAGACTGTTTCAAAAACAACAAACAAACAGAAAACCAAAACCAAACCAAACATACAAAACTTCCAGAGATGCCCGTGTGTAGTTAGATGTTACAGTTGGGGTTGTCTCTATCATCTTGTCCCTGCATGTGAGGGTGTGAAGGCTCTGCCTCGCAGCTGCAGCCACTGCCTTGGGAGAGTGGAGCCCTTAGAGTGCAGGAACCAACTGGCAGAGATATTTGGTCCTCCTAAAAATAGCGCAGGATCCAGGGGAGGACTCTGCTCCGCAGTTCCAAGTGAGGAAGGCAAGCAGGCTAACTATCTGTCACATGCTGTGAGCAGAACCAGCTAGGGAAGGGCTGGTAGGAGCCTGTGACAGTATCCAGGGCAGGGCTGGGAAGGAATGCTAGATAAGAAGTCAAGAGACCGGATGCCCAGTCACCCAGAGGAGAGGGCTCCTGGAAGGAGGTGGGGGGCTGTGCTTAAATTCCAGCAATCACTGCTAGTTGGGTGTAGGATTTTAGCATGGAGCCTTTTAAGCACTGGAAAACTCAAACACTAACTATTTTTTAAAAAGAGTAAACAACAAAGAAGAAGAAGAAGAAGAAGAAGAAGAAGAAGAAGAAGAAGAAGAAGAAGAAGAAGAAGAAGAAGAAGAAGAAGAAGAAGAAAAACAAACAAAGAAGCAGGAAGAGGAAATTCAGTTTTGTTGTCCTGGGTTCTCCCTCCAGG
The DNA here is from genome assembly GCF_963924665.1 of Micromys minutus. NCBI lineage: Eukaryota > Metazoa > Chordata > Mammalia > Rodentia > Muridae > Micromys > Micromys minutus. Next base: position 83,838,816 of record NC_137971.1, read on the forward strand.
AGCCCCTCTGGAAGATAAACTGTGGGGTGGGGCCTAATTCTCTTTAAGGCAGCTCTGCAGGCCCCAGCTTGGTCCTTGCAGACCAAGGAAACCGCATGTGTGAAAAGGACTGCACCCCCAATTTCCGCACCCTGCCTGGGGACAGGAGCTCTGACAAAAGCCCGTGTGCATCTGACAGAAACTATATGACAGAGCTGTGATAAAGCTATAGAATCAGCTGCCCAAGGAACTTGCTCTGGGCTGTAGGATGAACTAGCACAGGCCTCCCAGCCAGGCAGCTGCTGGCTTGCAAGCTACGACCACCACGTCAGGGGAGAGGCCGGGGACTGCAGAAGTCTATTAATGCAGAAGGCTGTGAGGATAATGGCACCTTGGTGTGACCCCAAGTTCATTTAGGGCTCATTAAAGATGCTCCCTGTAGGCAGCTTTGGTAGTTGTTTAGATTAGAAACAGCTATTTAAAAATGATGGTTATCACTTTGGTGGAATGAAGTGGGGGGGGCAATGATGGCCACAGGCACAAATCATGCATTTATTTATGAATCTTTCCCCTCTTCCTTCTTCCTTCCTTTCTTCCTTCCTTTTTTTTTTTTTTTTTTTTTTTTTTTTTTTTTTTCTTCTTTCTTTGTTATAGTTGGTTTTGCTTTTTTTTTTGAGATAGAGTCTCTCTGTGTAGCCCTGGCTGGTCTGAAACTCACTGTGTAGATCAGGCTGGCTTTGAACTCACTGCCAGCCTCTGCCTTAAAAGTGTTAGAATTAAAGGTGTGTACCACCATGCCTGGCTTTTTTTGCTTGTTTGTTTGTTTGTTTGTTTGTTTGTTTTGGACTGGGACTCACGTAGCCCAGGCTTATTTGAATAATTTGTTAGGAAGAGGATGAAGAGAGTGGGTGGATATGGCCCATGAGGTGCAGGGAGGCCTGGGGCAAGGGAGATGCCTATGTGGGCCCATGTTGGGAATCCCTTCCCCTTGAGGGATCAGCCACACAACGGTATAGTACAGAATAGAGTTTATTCAGGTCATGGAGAGTTAAGAGGGTAGTAGAGGCAGAGAGAGACACAGAGAGAGAGAGAGACACACACACAGAGAGAGACACACACAGAGAGAGAGAGACTGAGAGAGAGAGACAGAGACAGAGAGACAGAGAGAGAGAGAGAGAGAGAAGAGAGGAGTTGAGGCTGGCTGTGAGCATGTGGAGAGGGGGGACAGGAAAGGGAAGAGGAGGGGTAAGGGGGATGGCAGGCAAGGCTGCAAGAGCACAAGAGGCCAAGAGAGAGAGGAGGGGGCAAGCAGCTCCTTTTATAGTGTCAGGTCACTGGGGTGGAACATACCTGGCTATTGCCAGGGGTGGGGTTTACAGAATCCCAACATAATTGGCATTCACCAATTTGCCTAATTAACGTGGTGCTGAGGATGGAGCCCAGGACTCCTTTTAAACATTTAAGATTTAATTATTTTATGTATGTAAATGTTTTGCCTGAGTCTATGTGCGGTGCATGCTCTATGTCCTTAGAATCCCGTAGAGGTCACTGGATCCCTTGAAACTGGAGTTGTAAATGGTTGTGAGCTGAGTACTAGGAACGGAACCTGGCTGGGTCCTCTTCCAGAGCAACAATTGTTCTTAACCGCTGGACTTTTTGCATACAGCCTACCAGTCTTCCTAAATACACAAGGAGAAACTAACATCTCCGGTAAGAAGAGGGGCAGAAATGAGAACAGTGACGGACTAAAACTTAGACTCCAGAACACCGCGTTATTTTGATTGACAACTAACTGTTCAATTCAGTAGCTTAAAATCATGGGCTAAAGACACAGTTAGTAGAAGCCGCTGAGCACTAAGCCCTGGCTTCCATCCCTAGCCCTGCCTAAACAGGACGTGGGTGGTAGCATAAACCTCTGCAGTCAGGAAGTGGAGACAGGAGGATCAGCCTTCACATTCTATGTGAGACCCTGCCTCAAAAAATGAAAAAGAAGCAGAGATAGTAGCCCAGCGAGTAAGAGTGCTTGCAGGTCAAGTGTGAGAACCCAGGTTCAAATCCCCAGAAGCTTCATAAGGAAAAGCCGAGCATCACTGTGTATGCCTGCAATCCCAGAACTGGGGGATGAAGACAGGTGGATCTTGGGGAGCTCACTAGCCAGCCAGTCCAGCTGAAATGGGGATCATAAAGTTCAGTTAGAGATCCAGCCCCATGGAACCAAGGCAGGGCAGGATAGAAAAGATACCAGTATACTCCTTTGGCTTCTGTGGGTGCTCACATTGCCTTACCATGTATATTCACATACATGTATACCATACATACATACATATTTAAGAAGCAAGCAGGCAAACAAACAACCCACAATATGAATTGGGGGTGCTAGAAACTGCCCCTAAATAGAGCTAAGCAGGGATGGCCAGCACAGAGTGTGTGAAGCTCTCAGATTCGGAGGATGACATCCTATGTCAGACTTCACATTAGACTACTCTCCCAGGCAGCCAGAGGATTATACTGGACAGATGTGTCTCCCTCGGATCTTCACAAATGCTGGATGGGAGAACTCATGGGTCTTCCCTGTACCTTAGATGTATTAGAGAAGATGCTTCCTATGTGGGCCTCATTCAGGTTTCTGGTTTGCCCAATTCTGAGAACTACCTGGTACTATGTGTGGATTTCAAGGCAATTATTTAGACCTAGAGACTTCATTAAGCAGAAATTGAAGTCCAACTCTGCAAGCCTCCCTGCCCCAGTGACGACGTTGTTCAGTCCTGACTAATGCTCCCATGTGTTCTCTCCCAGCTTGGGTGGCAAGACTGTGTGATGGGCCATATTTGACTGTTCCTATTCTAGGCACTGTGTGTGTGTGTGTGTGTGTGTGTGTGTGTGTGTGTGTGTGTGTGTGTGTGAAGCGTGTGCATGCACATTCATGCAGACTTACTCATGGATATTATATATACTATTATCCCTCACAATCCTTGGTGAAATACTAATACAGCTCCTCAGGAGGAGATGACTCAGTGTATAAAGTCCTGGCTGTGTAAGCATGAAGACTTGGGCTCAGATCTCCAGAACATATACAAAAGCCGGACACGGATCATTAACATCTACAATCCCAGTGCCTGTTGTGGAGACAGAATCCCCAAGATCTCCTGGTCAAGATGGCCTGGCACATACAGTAGAAAAACAAGAGAGCCTGCCCCAAACGAGGTGAAAGGCAAGGGGTGTCACCCCAAGCTGTGCTCAGATGTCTACATGCATGCCATGGTTTGTGAGTATCTGCACAGGCAGACACAGACACACAGATGGGGGGTGGGGCACAAAGTGCTTTTAGCTACATTCACCATCAAGGTGGGAAAAGCCTTGTTCAGTGAGGGAAAAATATAGTTAAAATGAGTCAACAGCCTTGTGCTATACAGTCTTTTAAAAATATGGATTGATGTTTCTACATCCCATAGTTACTTTTTGCATTGTGTGTGTGTTTGGGTATTTTGCCTGCCAGTGTGTCTGTGCATTATGTAGAAGCCTGTGTCCACAGAGGCCAGAAGAGGCATTGAATCCCATGGAAATGGAGTTCCAGGTGGCCGTGGGCCACAACATGAATGCAGGGAATCAAACATGGGTCTTCTAGAATAATTACCACTCTTTTTTTTTTTTTTTAAGATTTATTTATTATTTATATGACTACACTGTCACTGTCCTCAGACACACCAGAAGAGGGCATCATAACCCATTACAGATGGTTGTGAGCCACCATGTGGTTGCTGGGAATTGAACTCAGGACCTTTAGAAGAGCAGTCAGTGCTCTTAACCACTGAACCATCTCTCCAGCCCCAATACTCACCACTCTTAAAGGCTAACCCGTCTCTCTACTGTCACACAGTAAAGATTTTAAAACAATGCTTTTAACCAACCAAATTGCAGATTCAAAAAGAGCTTGATTTGACCCGGGTTCCTATTAGGTGACCCTTGCTATCCTTAGGGCTAAACAATGACGCTGACAACATAAGTTATGATCTATAGTGTGTGCCTTCCTATTTCCCACCAACCCATGGCGAGGCCGAGTTGAACTCTGCATTCCACAGACAAGGATATGAAGACACTTTCAAAATACTCTTCAAGGGAGGCTGGACTCAGAACCAAGTCTGTGCTGCACCAAAGTCCTCCCATTACCCCATGCTGTTGCCTTGGGGGAGGACGCAGCTGTGTCAGGGAGCCCCATTGGTCCAGCATCACTGCCAGCTGTAATGTCAATCAATGGATGCTAAGAGGCTGAGCAGAGGAGGGAGTGGGGTGGAGGTGGGAGGCACGGAGTCTGGAGGAGTGGGCGCACGTGGGGAGGTATGACGGTCTGATAGAAGTTATCGGCAGATAAGGAGCCTGAAGAAACTGTGTCAGCTCACTTGTTGATGACATGTCACATGCTTGTACAAGCCTCTTAGCTACCAGGGTACTGGGCTGTTTGGCTTCGTTTTCCCGGAGTGAGATTGATAAGCACATTCCATTGAGACCAGACACAGCCAGGAGAGGCCAGAAGCCAAACAGACCGTGTGGGGAGAGCGGCAAGAAGTCTGCAGCTTTCTAACGCTGCTTGGGGCTTCCGTGAAAGGTCAGGGGAGGGAGAAACGAAGGGAATGTTCCGTGAAAATTGGGCTCAAGTTGCAAGTCCTGGCTACTGAGAAGGAGAGAGGGCCTGAATGTGTGCGTGTGTGTGAAGCACATGCTCTCACATGAGCTCCTGTGTGTGTTTGGGCCACAAAGAAAATGACAGACAAGCTTTGGAACAAGTGGTTGTTGACAAGTATTTACAATTTGTTCTCAATCTTTATCCTTGCTTTGTTTAATGTGGCCTGATGATATTTTTAAATTTTACATAAATGTATGAGTATGTTGCTCTCATGTGTGTGTGTGTGTGTGTGTGTGTGTGTGTGTGTGTGTGCACCGTGTGTGCAGTGTCTGTGGAGGCCAGAAGAAGGCATCAGATCTGTTATATGGGTTCTGGGACTCGATTCTGATCAGCTGCAAGATCTTGCAGCAAGTTCTAAACCACTGAGCCATTGCTTTAGCCTCCTGACTCACGTTTTTAACCCGATTTCTTTATCAGATGATAATGTGAGTAGTTTCGATAGGTCCAGAGAAGAGGGAAGAGAGAGCATATAGGAAAGTAGGAGAGGCCTTGGGATACCACAAATCTCATTTTGAACCTATATTTAGCCCCTTATAAGAACAATGGCTAAGCAATTATGGAACATTTTGTGCATTTACCATCTGTGCTCGGTGCGTATACATATCATTTAGTGTGTTATGTGTTGCTTGGTCTTAATTGTTATTGTCGCTCTTTTGTTTTAGTTTTTTTTTTTTTTTTTTTTTTTTGTAGTACAAGATTGAACGTAAGCCTCACTTATACCTCGAAAACAACCTTCTTCTGCGCTACAATCCCCAGACAGCCCTGAGCTCACTCTGTAGCCCAGCCTGGCCTCAAGTTTGCAAGTCCTCCTGTGTAATTGCTTGAATATGCTCGGCCCAGGGAGTGGCAGGAGTAGAAGGTGTGGTCCTGTTGGAGTAGCTGTGCTACTGTAGATGTGGATTATAAATTTCTCATCCTAGCTGCCTGGAAGCCAGAATTCTGCTAGCAGCCTCCAGATGAAGATGTAGAACTCTCAGCTCCTCCTGCACCATGCCTGCCTGGACTCTGCCGTCCTCCTGCCTTGATGATAATGGACTGAACCTCTGAACCTGTAAGACAGCCCCAGTTAAATGTTCTTTTTAAAAGTTGCTTTGGTCATGGTGTTTGTTCACAGCAGTAAAACCCTAACCCAGACATTCCGTTTCAGCCTCCCAAGTAATTAGCTGGGATTACAGGCCTTTACTGCCAAGCACAGGTTCATTTACTTTTCAGAGTTGCTCCACGATTCCATTTGGTCTACTATTGGGCAGAAGGAACTGAAAATTTAGGTGCTGAAGGAATTTTCTAGAGATCTCCCAAAAATTGAGGGACAGATTTAAACCCCAGGCCCATAATAATTTTATAGTTATAGTCTTTTTGTTTGTTTGTTTTATAAGGGTCCATGATACACCAAAGAGTGATATCCCCAACTCAAATAGTATGTAAATGCCAAGAGTATTTTATTCTGCAGAAGTCTGGCATGCTGGGGTCTCCCATTACCAAGATAGAGAGACAACCAAGTGAGTTCACATTGGAATTCTGAGGTAGGTGAGCGTTATCTTACTCTATCTCTCCGGCATTCTGGAACTATTATCAGGGCGTGGAGGCTGGAGCCTGGGTTTTTTTCTATTAGTAATTGACTTGGCTTGGCTTGCCTGGACTTGCCTAGTTCTTAGGCCTAGTTTCCTTAGCTGCCAATGTGAAGTCTGTCATGGAATCTGCCTTGCCTTCTTTGTTTGTTTGTTTGTTTGTATTTTTGAGACAGGGTTTCTTTGTAGCGTTGGCTGTCCTGGAACTCAGTGTATAGATCAGGCTAGCCTCAAGCTTACAGATCGTCTGCTTCTGACTCCCAGATGCTGGCATCAAAGGAAATACCACCACTGTCTAGCCTTACAATTATACTTTTAACGGAACGTGGAAGGACTTTTTAAAGACACACTTTAGTTTACTTTCCATTAAAGTAGAAATAAGTTCACATAGGGTATGTATGGCATTATCTGAAGGTCTAAATTAAAGGTGGTAGTTTAGGTTCTGCTTTGTTCTCTTTCCCCAGGGATTTTCAGTGGTGCCAAGGAGTTGGGGGTGGGGAACCAAGCCAACAAATAGTCCAAAGCCTTGTGGTGATTTGAATAAGGGGTCTCCTCAGAAGCTCAGGTAGGGAGAGTATGGCAGCTTTATTTATTTATTTTATGTATATAAGTTCTCTGTCTTCATGCAAACTAGAAGAGGAAATCAGATTCCACTAGAGATGGTTGTGAGCTATCTTACGGTGGGTGGGAATTGAACTCAGGACCTCTGGAAGAGCAGCCAGTGCTCTTAACCACTGAGCCACCTCTCCAGCCCTGAGCTTCCTGCTCTTCTTGCTGCCATGTTCTCCCTGCTCGTTACCACACCTCTCCCACCATGATTGACTCTATCCCCCTGGAATCATTAGCCAACATAGACCTTTTCTTCCTTAAGTAGGTCTTTGTTATGGCATTTCAGCACAGCAGTAGAAAAATAGTGAATACAAGTCCACAGATTCAAACACATACAGTCTGAGGCTAGATTAGACAGAGAACATACTGTGAGGCTGAGGAACTTCATCTTTACTAGACAGCAACAGAACTTTGTAAAAAGGGTAACTCGGCTCTAACTGGAAAATGAGCAAAGAATGCTGCACTGGCTAATTGTATATCAACGTGACCCAAGCTGGAGTTATCTGAAAAGAGAGAAACTCAATTGAGAAGATGCTTCTGTAAGATCTAGCTGTAAGCATTTTCTTAATTAGTGATTGGTGACATCCCCAGCCCATTGAGGGTGAGGGGGGACTCTTCAGCTGGTGGTCACAGGTTCTGTAAGAGAGCAGGCTTAGCAAGCCATGTGGAGCAAGTCAGTAAGCAGCACTCCTCCATGGTGTCTGCATCAGCTCCTGCCTCCAGGTTCCTGCCCTGTTTGAGTTCTTGTCCTGACTCCCTTCGATGATGAACAGGTCAGTGGAGGTATAAGCCAAATAAACTCTTTCTTTTCCAAGTTGCTTTGATCATGGTATTTGTCACAGCAGTGATAAGCTAACTAAGAAAAATGCTCTCCCAGACAGACACTCACCTGCATCACATCATCACATTTCGGGAGTTACCTCCAAAGGGTATGATGGTCTCTAGGTTCTAAATTATTTTATTTTTAATGTGTGTAGGTGTTTTGCTCACACATATGTCTGTGCATGTTATGTGTGCAGTGCCCTTAGAGTCCACAGAGGGCACTGGACATCCTACAACTGGAGTTATAGATGACTAGGGCCTTTGTGGTGGATGCTGGAAATTGAACCCAGCTTCTCTGGAACAGGTAGTACTCTTCGTTACTGAGACATTTCTCTAGCTCCTCTTTTTGTATTGTAGTCATAAGAAGTTACCGAAATTAACATTCAATGGTTTTTAGCATGCCTACAGAGAAACATATTGGCCACTGCTGTGCAACTACTTAATTCCAGAATATTCTCCTTGCCCCAAAGAGAATGCTGTAGCCATTAATAGATACTCACTACCCAGTCTTTTCTCTCTGCACCAGATTACTGGTATTCTGCTGTCGGTCTCTATGGGTTTGCCTTCTTTGCCTACTTCATATAAAATAGGACCATGTGATATGAGGTCTTCTGTGTCTGGATTCTTTTCCTGTAGTGTGCTGCTTTAAGAGTGGTCCATGTGTAACATCTGTCAGTGGATCCACGATGCACCCTGGTACAGATGTGTGCATCTTTCTTTATCCATTCGTTACCTGATGAAAGTTTCGGCTGTTTCTGCTTCAGAGCTTATTATAAATAAAGACAGTATGAACATTGGCATGCATGCCTAAGTGAAGACATGTGTTTCCATTTCCCTTGGGTATCTACCTAGGATTACAATGACCAGTTCATGTGATCATTTTGTGGCAAACTTTTTGAGGAATTACCAAATGGTTTTGCAATTTAACCACCCCATATTTATATTCCCCAAACCAGTATACAAGGTCTCCAGTTTCCTCACAGCTTTATCAATATATTATTGTTTGTCTTTTTCGTGGTAGACTTTTTAGTGACTGTGAAGCGATATCTCATGGTGATTTTGACTTGAATTTCCCTAAAAACAAAAGACAATGAATATCTTTTGGTTACTGTTGGTTGTGTGTGTGTTTATATGTGTGTATGTGTGAGTCATATTTATTTTACTTTAAAATTATCTATGTATATGTGCAAATGAGTGTCAGTGCTTGTGAGGTCAGAAGTGTTGGATTACCTGAGGTTAGAGCTACTGGCAGTCGTAACCATTGATGTGGGTGCTGGGAACCAAACATCCTTTGCATGTTCAGAGTGTGCTTTAGTCACTAAACCACCTCTTCAGCACTCCTACCCAGTACATGCGTTTTGTTTTGTTTTTTTCCTTTTAGGAATTTATTTTGCTTATTTATTTTTGAGACAAGTGCTCACTGTGTAGCCCAGGTTAGCCTTGAACTTATGATCTCCTGCCTCACCCTCTTATATGTTGGGATTGCAAGAGTATGTCACCATGCCCTCTCTGCCCACTTTTACACTGATGTACTTATCTGCCTTCTGAGAGATCCTTATACTCTATATAGGAGAGATTTACCAGATATGTGGCTTCCTGTGCTTGTCCCACTCTCTGGGTCATGCCTTCCCCTTCTCACTAATGTCCTCTGATGCTATGCTCTAATGCTGAAGATGTATATATACTTCAACAAGTTTTTGGCCTTGGTGCCCCATCCTTTGTTTGTGGGGAGCCATGAAAAGCCTCTTCCACCCAGGTCTGAGTGTCTCCAAAGAGTTTAGCCTCCACACCAGTCAAACAGAACTGTTCCATAGGCAAGAAATAAATTGCTATGGAAAGCCACTAAGATCAGGATGTTGGTGGCCTCACCAATCGGTGGCCTAACCGATTTGAGCTGTTATAAGCAATGGCAAAGGATGGCGTTTTATAAAAAGGAGATTTGATCTTGGGTTTGGTTAGAGGTAAAACCTGGAAGAAAGAGAAAGGCCTGAATCAGGCCTTTGCCTGTGAGAACCCAGGGCAGTGGTAAAGACAAGCTCTCCTGCTGGATGAACACCATTAATCCCAGCGCTGGGGAGGTAGAGGCATGCAGACTTCAGAGGGAGTTCCAGGACAGCCAGGGAGGGCTACATAGAGAACCCTTGTTTCCAAAAACAAACAAACAAACAAAAAACCCAAAAGCCAAAAATACCATGTCTCTCCCCGGGCTTCTGCCTGCCACCAACACAGGGGAACTTGAAGCTGTTCTTGCCCTCAGTGCAACTCCCCGGCAGTGACTGGGCCCTGCCATCAAGTATATTTTTAAAATCGATTGTTTGAGATAAGACTTTGGTTGATAGCACAGGTTGGCCTTGAAGTCCTGGTCCTCTTTCTTCTGCCTCTAGAGAGTTGGGGTTATAGGTGCATGCTACCATAAATAGATTTAAAAGCAAAAACCCAAACCAAACAAAAACAAGACAAAACTAAGGCTAATTATGTTTACTGAGTTAGTACTGTGGACTACTTGTTGACTGGACGGTGTCTCCATTGACAGGATATCTTCCTGTAGTGCAGATCCAAGTCTCTAACACAGTAATCTGACTGGACAATACCATGTTCAATCTATTTTGAAAACAATCATTCTCTGACATCACACATTTCTCTTTGTAGTCAGTAGAAGGTTGTTCTATTTTCATTATAACAGAAATATTCATTTTAGGAGTGAGAACGGAAAGATAAGGCCCCCACAGAGACACTGTTTGCAGAGGAAGCTGATTGGAGCCCACAAGCTGTGCTCTTTGTCTGACACCACAGAGCGGGGTGCCAAGGCCGGGTTCGAAGATAAAACTGCTGCTGTTAAATACAAGCACGACACCTGTGAGAATTACAGAGCAAGCCAGGTGCTTCCTAGGTTTCAGAGGAATCAGTACCACTGGCTTATCCTGTGAATCACACAGGGGACAAAAGCCTTTATAGAAAACCAGTGGTGGCAGGGGTGGGGAGTGGGGGTTGCATTTCTCAGTAGTGTAGCTGCCCCTGCTAATGTCAATAGCCCCAACTCATGTTCATACACGCAACCCTAATAAATGCTGATCACACACACGCATACAAAAGAATGTACATGTACAAGAGTAGCTTGTTGGGAGGAAGGGGGGTGAAGTGGGAGGGAATAAGAGATAAGAACAGCGGATGTGGTGGTTTGAATAGGTATGGACCTCTAGACTCATGTATTTGAATGCTTGAACCATAAGGAGAGGCACTATTTGGAAGTATGGCCTTGTTGGAGTAGGTGTGACCTTGTTGGAGGAAGTGTTTTACTGGGGGCGGGCTTTGATGTCTTATAAACTCATAAACTCAAGTCTGGCCAGTGTGACACAGTCACTGGCTGCCTGCGGATCAAGATGTAGAACTCTCAGTTCCTTCTCCAGCACGGTGTCTGCTTGCATACCACCAAGTCTTGCCATCATGATAATGGACTGAACCTCTGAAACTGTAAGCCAGCCCAAATTAAATGTTTTCCCGTGTAAGAGTTGCTGTGGTCATGGTGTCTCTTCATAGTAATAAAACCCTAAGATATGGGATATGGACATATTACTTAAAAATATATGTATGTATGTATGTATGTATGTGTGTGTGTATGTATATATGGAATAAAAAAAGAAAGAAAGAAGGAAGGAAGAAAGGAAGGAAAAAACAAGGAAAGAAAGGAGGAAAAATAAAAGAAAGAAATGTAAAAACTTCACTTTTCGAGAATCCAATTGTTGCTTCCCAAGTCACTAATAGCATACAGGAGAGTCTTAGTCATTTGATGAGGTAATATTTGTTATTTAAAAAAAAATTACAAACAGAACTGGGTGATTAAAGTCAAATCAGCAAATGTTTCCCAAGCACTCAACATTTCCATTTGTGATCAACAAACCCCTTCATTGTGATGCTGAGGTTTTTTGATAGCAAGGGACAAGAGCATGAAGGGACATTCCTACCTGGATCTCTCTCTGCACTGACATTTTCCAGCTCCGGTTTGGAAATGTAATTGTTCCATAGTTTCATTTTATTTTAAACGTTTTATTGATGCATGGTTAATCTGTCCAGCACACCCCCATTCCCAGCCCTGTTTTGAAGCAGAATACCTTATCTTGTATCCCACCTAGACTGGGCTTGAACTCACTATGTAACTGAAGATGATCTTGAACTCCTGACCCACCTTCTGAGTTCTGGAAGTACGGAAAGCAGAACTTTATGCTACCAAATACTCTGCCAACTGAGCTACATCCCCAGCCCCGTGTTTCCTAACTTTGTTCTTCCTTTCTTTTCCCAGGTTGAATTTGGCTTTTCTTGGCTTTTTAATATTCTATATGCATTTTGGATCAACTTGTCAATTTCCATTTATAAAACATCGCTGACACAAAATTTATCAAGATTACACATAGTTTAGGTACAGATTTGGAGAAAATTACTGTTTTCTTAAAAAATTTGTAAACATGATATGTCCCCTCCCATTTACTTAGATTTTTAAAAAAAGATCTTCTTACTTAATGTATGCCTATCTGCCCAAGATCTCATTACAGGTGGTTGTGAGCCACCATGTGGTTGCTGGGAATTGAACTCAGGACCTCTGGAAGAGCAGTTAGTGCTCTTAACCGCTGAGCCATCTCTCTAGCCCTCTCAGTATAAAAATCTTACACGTCTCATTGCTATATATTTTGTATACTTTTGTTTTGTTATTTATTTATTTATTTATTTTTGAGACAGGGTTTTTCTGTGTAGCCCTGGCTGTCCTTGGAATTCACTACACAAACCAGACTGGCTGGCTTTGAACTCAGGTGTCCTCCCGTCCTTGTCTTCTGGGTGCTGGGATTGACGTTATACCTGGCTATTTGATATTTTCTAATATTACTTTTGAAACGGTAAAAAATGACTCCTAAGGGTTGGGTGGGGTCACGCCTTTAATGCCAGCACTTTTGAGGCTCCGGGCATCAGTCGACACCTGGATCTCTCTGCACCTGTAGACAGAGCATTGAAGTTTTCAGTTACATGACTCAATAAACACTTCTCTTGGCTTTAGGTATTTTGAATTCTGTTTACTTAGCAGCGATTGAGTCTTACATGGATAATTAGCAAGAGCGAGGACATAGCAGCACTCACTCAATCCGCCTTCTATGCCCGTGGTTATGTTGTCTGAGTTTTAGTCATTATGAGTCACGTAATTCTTAGGGTTGGTCGAGGGGGTGGAAGGAAGAGGTTAGGTAAATGGAAGGACCCGGGTTTCCTGAGAGAAATCCTGGCTTTCAGAAGAAGAGTAAAAGCATCAAGGGGGCAACTCTGAGCCTCAGAGCTGAGTCAGGGAGAGGGGACTGTTTCATAGGTCTCAGCTTCTGAGGGGTCTGGAAGGACATGGGTGGGGGAGCTAGGTTCTTAAGCCTGGTGACAAGTGCTTTACCCATTGAGACATCTTTCTGGCCTCTATTTTTAATCTACAAAAAAAAAAAAAAAAATTAACAAACGCTTTATATAACTGTGATTTTTTTTGGGGGGGGTTAGGAGTGTGTATGTGTGTGTGTGTGGTTTGTGTGTGTGTGTGTGTGTGTGTGTGTGAGAGAGAGAGAGAGAGAGAGAGAGAGAGAGAGAGCGAGAGAGAGAGAGAAAGAGAGGGACAGGGAGTGTGTTGCTCATGCACTTGTGTATAGATGCCCATAGAGGCCAGCAGAGGGCACTAGATGAGTGGAGCTGGTTGTAGGCAGTTGGAAGCTACCCCACACGGGTGCTGGGGACTAAACTTAGGTCCTCTAGGAAAGCTGCAGCCATTTAACCAGTTACTCGTCTCTCCAGCTCTGATTTCAACGGGGTACTATTTGGCTGAATAAAATGGAAAGGAGCCAACAAATGTTTTCCTAAGCCTTCATTGGGTGAGGCACATCTCCGTTCTCATGGCTGGGCAAAGCTGGACAACTTTAACTCTGTGACTGTAGGGCACAGGTTGGTATGAGAAGACCACCAGGGAAAACCCTGTCAGGTCAAGTGGAAATACGAAGATGTTCCTTTGCCCATTTGCTTCCGCTATTTTCCTCCTCTCCACAACATTCTCCACATGCTGGTCTATGTAGCACAATCACAATCATCTTAGGCGCTGACCTAAGACCATGTCAAGTCACTACCACAACTAAGGCCCCCAGCCCTGCATTTCCACCGGCTTCTGGGACGGCTCCCCCTAGTGGTTGCTCTGAAAACACATCCAGCGCCAAGTGGGTCAGGAAATCTAGGCTCAGATGGAGGAGAAGGGCCAAGAACACAGGATGGCAGCTCCCCATATTTCCTAAACCCAAGTAGAACAAACACTTCACAGAACGTTCCCAGTCTGTGATGCAATCCTTCCCCAGGGGGAGAACACTCCTCTCTGCTTGGGTGACTCTAGGGCCTGGAGGATAAACAGTGGGGGATGGGGACAGAACCCAGAGCCTCCAGAAGAAAGGATTGATGAATGGGGCTGAGGGTCTAAAGACTTTTCTGACCCTATTCAAGTAGTACTTAAGTAGTAATCCACCTGAGCAGCAGCTATAGGGCCACAGTGATCCCAGACAGCTTGCTGAAGGAACATTCTGGAACAATCTGAACCTGTCCCCAGAAGGCTGGCTTTGAGCTGGATCAAGCATTTACTCAAGTACTAGAGTTTCAGAAGCCTTTCTTTGAGATTTGCACAGGTTTGGGAGAAAGCCTGTTCTGAGCACTAGCTGTTACATCCTGAATGCTGGGCTGTCTTGATCCTGGGATTGGGGAAAGGGAGACAGGCATACACTGATCCAGCATCTCCTGCCAAGGACGGAGCAAACACATGGAAGCGTTGGCATGGACAATCCCTATGCCTCCGAAATGAAAGTCTCCCTTGCTCTGATCACAGCGATTATTTGTCACGACAGACGTCATGGATCACGGAACTTCTCTGCAGCTTTGCTGCTGCTGCTTCTGTCTCAGCCCCTGTCCTTTGGGCTCTCCCTGACACTTGCTTGGTGGTTTTGCTCTACAAGCCTTCTTTTTATCTAAGAACCACTGCCAAGCTGCGGTTTCCTGTGTTTTGTCTGATTATCCAGGCAAAAAAATACTGTCTGTGGGCTGTATCTGTCACTAAGGGTCGTAATTATTCCTAGACTCTTTGGATGCAAAGGCTGCCTGAACATCTCTCAGGAATACCACAGTGTCCCTGTTCTTTCTTTCCTTTGATGGGGCTACATAGAGGCAAATAACATTATTGGAACTATATACTGAACCCGTGCGTGGATCCCACTATGTGAATTTACTTTGCTCCAGGCAGACCCTTAGGATACAGCAAGGAAACTTAAGACAGAGAGATCAAGGGATTGTGATCTGTTGAGGTCACATCTCTGAGATACCAGACAGGACAGGAGCCCAGTTTGTCTCACCACCAGCCCGCCATCTATCTCCTACATTTGATTTCTTTATTGTTTAAAAAAGGTTGTTTTAGGCTGGGCACAGTGGCACTTGTCTTTAATCCCAGCTCTTGGTAGGCAGAAGCAGGTAGACCAGATCTCCGAGTTTGAAACTAGCCTAGCCTCAGACGAGGGCAAACAAGTGTATGCAACAGTACCCTGTTTTAACAACCAGCCAACCTACCGAACTGACCATAGGCACTGAGGCCTACTGCTGGGCTGTCAGTTTTGTTCTTTGGCATCCTGTTCTGGCTGTTGTAGCAGGAAGGTGTGGATGCTTGCTCAAATTTTAGTGGACCAGAAAAGCAGAGAGAGAAAATTCTGGTGCTTATCCAGGTTTCCCTCTCTTGACTCATTCTGGGCTTCAAATTCATGAGATGATGTTACCCATGGTTAGAGTAGGTCTTCCCTCCTGACTTAAGTCCCTGGGAATGCCTTCACAGACACATCAAGAGATGCCTTCTCTAGGTGACTCTAAATCCAGATCGATTTGTAACAAAGATGAACCATCACAATCATTTTGAACATATCTTGTATTCTGTGGTGTCATCTATGTGTTTTAAGTATCTGCTTGGGTGTATGTATGTGCACCACATGCTTGAAGGAGCCTATAGAGGTCAGAAGAAAGGTATCAGATCCTCTGGAACTGGTGTTGAAGTCGGTGTGAGCTCTCATTTGAGAACTGGAAACCAAAAGCTTTGCAGGAGCAGTGAGTGCTCTTAAGGATTGAGCATTTCTCTAGCTCTTGTGTTATCTCTGTGTAACTATTCTTTATATTTTCTTTGTGCTAAATGACATTAATATTAAATATTAGTATGATATTTTGTATTTTATGAAGTCTCAAGAAATTATTCAAATAGCCAACAATATTTTGAAGATTCTTAAAACACCACGTGTGCGTGTGTGTGTTTGTGGATGTTTGTATGTATTTTGTGTTTCTGTTTATTTGTAGGTGTGTTTCTGTGTGTGTGTGCGTGGGAGAGAGAAAACTGTGCACATAAGAGGAGTTTGAGTTCATAGTCTCTAATCATCAGCAGGCAGATCAGCCAACACCTCCTCTTGGGAGGAGTCTCTGAAAGTCCAGCTCACCCCTCTCTACCTTTCCTCTGCTTCTCCATCACTGTGCACACCCACATTGTATCATAATATTTTAAAAGCTGCCTAGAGCTCTGCTTGCCTACAGCAGTCTGCATTTTTTGACAATAGGCCCTTGTCTTCTCTGGCATCTTGCACAATGCCTGACATATAGAAATCGTTGAATAAGTTTTTGTCGAGCAAATGAGGGAACAAAGGCCCTTCTTGCCCCTGGAGTGCTCCAAAACATTCAGAACATATGTACTAATCTGTGTGCTCTGCTGAGCTCGGCTTCGGAGAATTAGCATGCGGGCCAATTCTGGTTTTTAAATGCATTCAAAATGGACAATGTTCAGCATGTGTTGTGAGTTACTGCTTTTCCTCAGTAGGGGCCGGAATCAATCGATATCCATGACCCAATAGCAAGTGGCTAAGACCGTCCCTCATCTTTCATTCTCTCATTTGTCACCGGAGGAAAGAGCAAGCCCAAACCCAGTTCCTGCTAGCTCTGTTTATCCTTGGAGGTGGGGACTGCCTACCAGGAAAGGGGCCTGTTTCAGAGATGCTGAAGTTAGATTTTTTTTTTTTAACCTAAGAGCAATTTCCCTAAACTCCAGCCAGATCAATTTGTGCCCCCTCCCTGGGCTATTATCCCAGCGCCTTTGCCAAAGCTCTCAGCAAGTCTTTCTAATCTCTAACATGCCTCATTCTCTGTGGAGTTTTCCAGGCACTTGCCTACCCATTATCCTTGCTAATGTCACACCAGCTGTTATGTATTCCGGAGGGCACCAGAAGAGGGGCAGAGATCACATCACATGGATTCAGCTCCTGCTCTGCCATTTACCAGAATGTTGTGGAAGGTAGGTGGCATCCTCCCCCAACCCTCGGTCTCTAGTTCTCACCGGAAGGATGATGCTCACCTGGAAGGCACCTTCAAGGTGTCACCACTTGGCCCAGTGGTGGGCCTAGGGCAGGAGCTGGATTTATGGAGGTCGTGAATATTAGTGTTTCTATGTTCTAGCAATGTTGTGATTATTTTGGATTCCTGTGGCAAGCCGTGTGTTAAAATAGTTCGAATGAGGCTGAGGAGATGGCTCCGTTGGTAAAAAGGGCTCATCACATGACCCTTATGTCATGAGTTCAATTCCTGGGACCCACTGAAAACGGAATGCAGTAGTGCACATCTGGAATTCCAGCACTCTTATGGTGCGATGTGCACATCTGGAATTCCAGCACTCCTGTGGTAAGATGTGCACATCTGGAATCCCAGCACTCCTGTGGTGAGATGGGAGGAGGAGGCAGGAGAATTGTAGGAAGCTGGTAGGGCAGCTAGCCTGGAGTAAACAGCACAGGGACAGAAACAAGGAAGATCCTGCCTCAGCAAGGTGGGCGCTGACTTCTGCAGGCTGTCCCCTGGTCTCCATGCGGGCGTTGTACTACAGCATCTGCTCTGCTGTGGCTAAGTTGTTGAAACAAGTACTAAGTTGTCCTACAAATACTTGAAAGTCAAGAGGAGGAGGAACTGAAAAAAATAAATCAAAAGTTAGGGGGCTCAGTGGTCAAGGGCCCTGGCTGCTCTTTCAGAGGACCTGGGATTGATCCCCAGTACCACATGGTGCCCAACAACCATCTGTAACCACGGTTCTCAGGAATCATTTTCTCCTGTCTGGTTTCTGTAGGTACCAGGCATGCACATGGTGACAGCCATACATGCAGAAAGAGGAAAAAAGAACACCCATGCACATAAAAATAGTTACATCCAAAACCAAAACAAACAAAAAGTCACCCAAGAACTAAGACCTGGAAACACAATAGAGCAAAAGCAGGGCCTTGAGCCTTCGGTATTACTGGAGGTCGGCTCTGTCCATTCATGATCAACCGAGAAAATCTGGTAAAGAGACCTCCTTGGGGGAAATTGGAGTTATTTCATTCCCATAAATATAACAACAATACAACTGTTACCTAAGCCATGCTGGAGGAAAAATACAGAGAAATAAATGAATCAGTCAGCAACTGACCGAAGACGAAAGTCTGCACAAAGGGCACCGAGGGTGGAGACACACATCCTGTGCAGAGCATTAGGAGCCCTTTTAAGAAACACATTATGGGGCTGGAGAGTTGGAACAGTTATTACTCTAGCAGAGGACCTCGGTTTTGTTCCCCGCCCCCACAGACAGCTACAACTGTCTGTAACTCTACGTCCAGGGTATCTGATGCCCTCTTCTGGTCTCCATGGCCACTGCACACATGTGGTGTGAATATACATATGAAGGTAAATACATATACACCAATGATAAAGATACATCATTGGGCATCTTTAATCCCAAGCAAATCTCTGTAAACTCAAGGCCAGTTTGGTCTACAAAAGAGTTCCAGGGTTACACAGTGAGACTTTGTCTAAAAAACACCGCCCCCCAATATAAATAAATAAATGTTAGGTTTCCTGATCCATTACTTCAACACTAAACATACTTAGGAAGCCCAGGCAGAAATGGGGATTAGAGGTTCCCCCAAGAGTCTCTCTAAGCTGCTCCTCTAAGCTCTCTGTGACACTTAACAAGCAGGCTACAGTGCTTTCCTTTTCTAGGCAAGCAGACCAAAGAATACGGCAGGAAGTAGCTCATTCAACTAACCAAAGGGATGTGATCTCCCCAAGGGAAATGTGAAGATGCGCCAGGGTCCAAGACTCTTCCTCTACTGCAGAGCCTCCAGTCTATGTGGGAACATGAGGTAGCCTCCGATGACTATAGTCAAGACTTATCATAAGAAGAGAGACAGGACACTGTATATGGCTGGGTACAGTAAACATGTAACTCCATGTTCCAGGTCAACAGAGCCCTGGATATTACCTGGTATCCTCTCATGAACACACCAGCGAAGATATGCAAAAATACCAATACTGAGTGCTAATGAAAAGACCATATGCCTATACTGAAATTGAAATATGTTAGGATTGAAATTCTTTCCAAACACTTCTTCTTCCAATTAACAAAAGGGATGAGTGTCTCTCCCAAGGGAAATAACAGGGTTAAGGATAGTCACGCTGGTGATGCCAGGGTTAAGGATACCCATGCTGGTGATGTTCCATAGAGAGCATAGAATGAGGATTAGGAAAATGTCTCAGTAGGTAGGTGCTGACCATCCAACTTGACAGGCTCTTTCACAGCCAGTTCAGGACCTATATGGTAGAAAATAGGAACTTACTACTCACAAGTTGTCCTCCAATACAATATACACATGCATGCTATGTATGTGAAAACACACCCACACCCACACAGATACACACACACACCCCCCCCTCAAACAAGTATGATAACAACTTTTAAAAGGAAAGAAAACCATACGAAGCAGGCTACTGATGGAACATTCCTTTAAGCCCATCACTCAGGAGCCAGAGGCAGGCAGATCTGTGTGAGTTGGAGGCCAGCCTGGTCCACAGGGTGAGTCCCCGGACAGCTAGGGCTACACAGAGAAACCTTGCCTTGAAACAAAACAAAACAAAACAAAATATCAACAACAAAACCCCAAACCACAAACAACAACAAGAAGAAAACCATATAAAATTAGTACAAGCATAAATTAATTAGAGAAATATTTCAGAGGAAAACCTTAACTTTAAAAATTTATATTGCAGGGGCTGGAGAGGTGACTCAGCGGTTTAGAGCACTTGCCGCCTCTGCAGAGGACCAGGCTGGATTCCCAACATGTGACACAGCAGGTCACAGGCATCTGTCACTCCAGCTCCAATGCTGCCTTCTGGCCTCCACTGGCACCGCACACAGCTGATGCACTTACATGTAAACAACAACCTCACATACACACTTAAAATAAATAAATAATTAAAATAATTCATATTGCAGAAGTCAGAAAACCTTTCGGAGGCATTTTCTTGTTATGTTCAGTAAGCTTAAAGAAACTCTAAGCCACTAAGTGAGGCAGGAAATTTTAGGGACAAACTCCCGTGCTAACAGACTTTCACAGCAGTGTGAATTTTTGTTTCACTAAAACTCACAGAAGGGGGCTTGAGAGATGGCTCAGTGGTTAAGAGCATTGATTGCTCTTCCAGAGGTCCTGAGTTCAAATCCTAGCAACTACATGGTGTAATAGGATCTGATGCCCTCTTCTAGTGTTTCTGAAGACAGTTACAGTGTACTCATATAAATAAATAAATAAGTCTTAAAAAAAAAAAAAAAAACTCAGGGAAGAGACAAAGACAGCCAAAATCAGTAAGCCATCCCAATTCTTCTTTGAGGTCAGGGTTTCTTAAAAATTTCCCTCTGACAATCTCTTTTTTGTCAGATAATTGTTTTTTAAAAGATAGTGTCTCAATATGTAGTCCTAGCTAGCCTATAATTCTATGTAGATCAGGCTGTCTTGGAATTCACAGGGATCTGCCTACTTCTGCCTCTGAGTTCTGAATTTAAAGGTGTGTCCATTATGTCCAGCAAGCCAGAAAACTTTTTATAAGCTCCTCAGTATTTGGGTATATGATAGGTATACAGACCAAACATGACTATGAATAAGTCACAAAGAACTTTATCTGAAACAATTCCGTGTATATAATATACATGTAAGTTAGGACTTAGTAAAGTGTAAAGCAAATTTGTAGCAACGAGATGGATAGATTTGTTTATGTAACACAATCCAGTTCACTGACTGATAGTCTAACTTGATGTTCTTATGCTCAGTGATAAGGAGCAGAAATATTGAGTTTTTATTTCCTCTCATTAAACAGTGTTTCTCTAGGAAGCAGAAAACTCTATATATAGCATGAAAATACTACAATTTGTAACATGTAATAGTTTCTAAACTAATCAGGGCAAATCAGGCAGTGGTGACGGGCACTTGGTTGTGGGGCAGCATGCACATTCAAAGTGGGTATGTTGTATACTCAGAACCAAGGTGCAGTGAGGTTTCAAGTCACAACAGGGCTGAGATCTGTCACGAACACCCCCGATCCACTAAACATTGATTCTGACTTAACTTTCGGTCATTATGCCTTCAGAAACCATCTACCGTGGACAAATTCCTCAGGACCCGAGCAGCTGTCTCTTTGGAAATATTGACTGATTTAAGTTTGAAGGAATAAATACGAACCAAGAGTTGGTCAGAAAAACAATGGAGAGCTGATTTTAAGTACAGTCGAGAATGTTAAGTTGGCCATGGCAGGGCGATGCATGCCTCTGATTCCAGCACTCCTGAAGGGCAGGCGGGACAAACGGGTTCCACGTCTGTCTGAGCTGCACGGCGAGTTCAAGGGTTTGCTGTATTATATAGTGAGTTTAAGGTCAGCATGGTCTATGCAGAGAGACCTGTCTCAGAAAAAGCAAGTTAAACTGTAGGATAAGAATGGGTGACCATCTAGGTGTGCTGACTGAATTGGGATAGTTCAAACAGTAGGGAACTTGACACAAGCCATCTGTCACTTAGGAGATGATTTCCCTAGAGACACAGATGAGGCATTGTTTCTCAGACTTTAATGCATAATCAAATTATATTGGATATATATATGTATATATATTTATATTGGATTTTAAAAACATTGTTCTCCATTTAACTTTTTCCTTGTGTATGTGTGTGTGTGTGTGTGTGTGTGTGTGTGTGTAACATCCACATCCTCAGTCATGCCAGGCAAGTACTGGGCCCTGAGGTATACGCACCCGCTACACACACTTCTCTGACCCTCCTGCAGACTTTTAAGGCTGCAGATTCAAACCCAGTAGGATGAAAATCTCAAGATATTCCCAGAAAAAGCCATTACCACTAATCTCCGAATTGTTTTACCCTTAGACAGGATATCTTTGTGCAGCCCTTGGCTATCTCTGTAGATCAGGCTGTGTCAGGTATCTGCCTTTTTTCTCCGAAGTGCCAGGGTTAAAGGCATGTACCACCACTGCTTGGCTAACTCTGACTTTCTTTTGAACACACAGGAGAAGCCAAAGAAACCAGAGATAAACTATGGCAGAAATTGCAATTTACCTTAGGGCTGAAGGAACTCGGATGAGACTGTTGTTTTGGGTCCTGTGGAGTGGTGAGTGGCCTGTCTGCCTGCCTGCAGCCTGGAACCTTGGCCTGAGGAGGCTGCTATCTGCAGGGATTGGAATCATTTAGGAAGACCCACCTGCAGGCAGAGTTCCTGGGCAGTAGTTGGCTTCCAGCCTCTGATCTTCAAGTTTTTCCTAGGACTGTAGCTGAACTTTAATAGTGCAGAACACAGTCTCTTGGGCTGTCCCTCTCACTTACCCTTAAACATCATATTCATATACACATACATACATACACACATATATATACACACACATATACACATATATACACACACATACACATACACACATACACATACATATAGTGTTGGGAACTGAAACAGGTAGGCCTGCAAGGGGGACACACAAGCAGAATGGTAACTAACAGATTTTCTTTTGTGCTGTGGCTCTGTGTGGCTCCTGTGGAGAGTCTTGAGTGTACTGGGTTCTGAGGCCTTAGCCCAGGCTGATCTTTACTGTGCAATGCTTTTCCTCAGCTCTCTGGTCGGATAAATGGTGCTTATGACTTTGTGCTTAGCTTAAATATTTCCTTCTTTTCTTCCTTCTTTCCCTCTCTGACTCCTCCCCCTTCTTCTTCCCAACCTCTCTCCTTCCCTCCCTCCATCCCTCCCTTCCTTTCTAGGGTATTTTAGGGTTATTATTGCTATAATGAAACACCATGACCAAAAGTAAGTTGGGGAGGAAAGTATTTTGACTTTTACTTCCACACTGTAATTCATCAGTGAAGCAAGTCAGGACTGGAACTCAAGCAGGGGTGAAATCTGGAGGCAGGAGCTGATACAGAGGCCGTGGAGGGATGGTTTTTACTACCCTGCTCCTCATGGCCTGCCCACACTGCTTTCTTACAGAACCTATGACCACCGCCTGGCCTCGCCCACAATGGGCTGAGCCCTCCCACATCAATCACTAATTAAGAACATGTTCTACTACTTGCCAACCGCCCAGTTTTATGGAGGCATTTTCTCAGTTGAGGGTCCTTCCACTGATGACTCTAGCTTGTGTCAAGTTGACATAAAACTAGCTACAGGTTCTGTGTAGCTTGGGCTAGCCTGTAGCTTACTACAGAGCTGAGGGCGTCCTTGAACTCTGGCTCTCCTTCCTTCTCCATCCAAGTGTTAGGATTACAGGTGTGTTCTCCTTAGCCTAAGTTTTTCATGCCGAGGATCAAACCCAGGGGCCTTGGGCACGCTAGGCAAGCACGCCACCAACTGAGCCAGACCTGCAGCTCCTTAACTGTCCCCTTCTGACCCTAGGCTAGGTAAGGTCTACCTGGCATCATTTCTCATGCCACCTTCACCTTGCTCAGCCTAGCACTAATCACAGCGTGATCTCACGTGTTCATGAGACCGTGCTCTGTGCCCTAGTCCCCAGCTCGGTCATCGGTTCCACAAGGGTCCACACCATACCTTATTTTCTCAACCGCACTTCCTATGTGTACGAGACTAGACGAGGAAGTGGATGTACCCCTCGGGCTCATCAGTATTTGAAAGTCAGATGGGTATCTCAGTGACTTTAATATTGGAGTGCCGATATCAGGATAATGGGGCTTGGCTGTGGCTCGGTGGTAGGATAATGATCCGGTGCATCAGGATCTGCTATTACTCCAAACTCCTTTAAGCTGTATTGCGTATGCAGCCACATAAAAGTGGCCTTTCGAAGCAGATAATGACACCTACCATTCATTGGACACTTAGCCATGCCCAACGCTGCACTGTTTTATAGACATTATTTCATTTAATCTTCACAACCGCCCAGAAGGCTGCCGTCCTCATTTTATTAACTAGGAGCCTAGACCTCAGAGAGGCTGAAGGACGAGTTGGAGCTCATGAATGGTACATGGAGGGTGAGGGCTGAGGGTTTATGTTAACAATCAATTCTACCACTGCAAAAAACATGGTTTTTGAGACAGGGTCTTTAACTGAGACTGGCTTTGAACTCAACACATGGTCAAGGATGGTCTTGAACTCCTGATTCTCCTGTTTTACCTCTTAGGTGTAGGGTTTACAGGAATGTACTGTCAAACCTGCTTATGAGGTGCTGGGGTTTGAACACAGGGGTCTTGTGCATGCTGGGGGGGGGGGCAAACAGTGTAACAACTGAGCTATACTCTCAAGTCCATTCCCCACTTTTCTTTAGTTTTTCTTTTGCGTGTGTATGTATGTATGCATGTATGTATGTATGCATGTATGTATGTATACATATATGCATGTAAATTTCATCTGTGCACACAAGCCACAACATACATGTGAAGGTCAGAGAAAAACTCCTCCATATTGATTCTCTCTTTCCACCCTGGGATGGAACTCGGATCATCAGGTTTGTTGTTGGCCGGTGGTTTTGCCTTCTGAGCCATCTTGTTGGCTCCTTCTGTTTCCTAGCCTACAGAAAAGAAGGAAAGAGAAGACACAGGCTGGGACTGACAGAAGGCCCGGAGAGAGTGGGCAGAAGATAAGTGGTATACAGATCAGGGTGGGGCAGTCCTGCACGGAGTGTTTGTATCCCCGAGCTGCCAAAGCCAAGAGAAGTTCTTATGGGAAGTTAAGCTCAAACTGGAAAGTCTGGCAGGTTACAAGGGCTGATTGCTGAGATTTCTGGAATTTTGTTTGTTGGTTATTATAATACATAGTCGTTATTAAAAGCACAAGATTGTGGGTCCAGCAAGATGTCTTGGTTAGTGAAAGTCATTGCTAGGCAAACCTGGTACTCAAAGCAAATCCCAAAGGGCAAAGGACAGGGCAGATTAAAATATCACTGGTGGGCCTATGAAGGGGGTGTTTGCTGACAGAGAAACAAATAAGCCCCACAACCTGACTTCGATCTTCAGAAATCATGTAGCAGGAGAGAACTGATACTTACCAGTTGTCCCCTTGCACAAAAACACACAAAATAAATAAAGTTTAGAAAAAAGAGTGAGGGCCCAGAATAGCTTGGGGTACAGCTACTTCTAGCTGGGCTGCCTTGTCTGGCCTCAGTGGGAGAGGAAACTCCTAGCCTTGCAGAGACTTGAAGTATCAGGGTGTGGGGGGGGACCCCCACCTCTTCAAAGGAGAAGGGGAGAAAGGGGAAGAGGGAAAGATTATGGGAGGGGTGACTGGGAGGGGCGGTGATCGAGATATAAAGTGAATAAGTAAAAAATTAAATTAAATAAACAAAAAACAACAACAACAACAACAACAAAAAACCAAAGAAACAATAGTTGTAAGTTAATAGTGACATCTAGCCAGGGCATCTGAGTTTTGAGGAGGTGTCTGAAAAGTGGAAATTAAAACAAGACAAACAAAATTCCCAGTGACCTTACTTACTCTCATCTGATCCTTGGAAGAACTCTCCTTGGGGAACTGGAGAATGGACTTTTGGTATTTTATATACAGAAAACTTGACATGGGTGTTGTGTGGTTAAAAAAAGAAAAAGGAGGAGATTAGGCATGTTATATTAGGTATATAATATAATATATTAGGTACATTAGACAGTAGTTGGTATGGTGCCTGCTGTGTGAGCACAAGGATTTGAGTTCAAGCCCCCAAACCCATGTTGAAACAGGTTATGGCAGCCTGCACCTGTAAGCCTCATGTTGGGGTAGCAGAGACAGGAGGATCTCTGGGGTTGGCTACCCTAGGTTGCTAGGCCTTGATATCTCATGGGAGGTATCAATGAAAAAATATCTCATCACTATCTTGATAATCTCCCACCATTAATGAGATTTGCATTTCTACTTCGGAATCCAGGTTACTGTCTCTTGCTACTGTTGGCTGGCTTTGTGGGCGATGGGTAATTGACTTCAGGCCGAGCAGCAAGGATCACGCCTGCTGTTAAACTTTATAGTCTTGGTCATCTCATAAATACTTTATAGGATTTATGTTTTATGTTCAAAGCCAAACATCACGAAGAACTAGTTGGGGAATCAGCAAGTTTTCTTATCTCTTGGTGTTCTAGGTCGAGAAAAATGGATGCCCTCTGTTAGATTGTCCAATCAACAGACACAGGGACAACCTTGAAGCGCTAATGTCGTAGTGTAGAGACAAGACCCCAGAACCATGTGAGGCAGGGCAGGATGCTGGGATTGGCCCCTGACTTGTGGCCAGCTACAAAAACATAACTAGCTGCTCAGCAGGTGGGTCCCTCAGCCACACTTAAGCCCGGCAGAGAAGCCACACAGCCCTAGGTCCGTGGGGTGGGGGAGGAGTGAGCTCGAATTTCTGTCTTCTCTCTCTTACTATCAATGTCTGCTTTACTGGAATTGACTTTCCCTCACTTCTGGTTGGGGTTAACAGGCTTCCCAGCAAACCATGGGCAGCAATTGCTTCACCCCTTGGAAGGACATTTCTGCTGTGTGTGGAGACTGTGGGAGGGCCGATGTGGCTGATGAACCTAGAACAGCAGCGTCTCTTCGCTGAGGTAGTGAGCGAGGCAGACCAGACGATCACTTCCGGGGGAGAGGTGAGGTTGGGAGACCTTGAGGAGGACTTGATAGGTCAGCTGACCAGGCTACCAACAGCACTCAGCTGATGAAGAACTGTTAGCTGGAGAGCAATTCAGTTTATAATCCCCATACCCTGCCCCCGCCACTGCACTTTGTGAAATGCTTAGAAAAGTCCTCCCCATTCAGCTATTATAAAAATAGAATCCATCTGGATCGCATTTTACTGTAAGAAATGAGGTCAGAAGCATGCTTTATGTTTTCCCACATGACTTGACACCCGTCCAAGCACCACGTATGCAATAGTTCATATTTCTCCATTTGCTTTGAAGTTTGATTTATAACAGAACAGGTTTGTGTCTTTATTTGCTAATTTATTAGCCTTTGTATTTTCATGGGAGGATATGTAAGTTCTACTGCAGTGTGTCAGGATCATGGCTTTATGACAGTCAAGTGTTGCTGGACATTTCCATTTTTTTTCTTTGCATATTTTTTCCCTACAGAGGAGTTCCCTGCTTAATTTTATATAACTTTAGATAAAGTTAAGTTTTCTTTTCTTTCTTTATTTAATGTATATGAATACACTGTAGCTGTCTTCAGACACACCAGAAGAAGGCATCAGATCCCATTATAGATGGTTGTGAGCCACCATGTGGTTGCTGGGAATTGAACTCAGGACCTCTGGAAGAGCAGTCAGGGTCTTAACCGCTGAGCCACTTCTCCAGCCCCGAGTTTTCTTTTCTTGAAACCTCTTCTCCAAAATAAGAGATGGTGATGGGGTAAACAAAGAGAGAGAGAGAAATACTGCATGTTTTCTATCAGATGGGGAATCCATATTTTGATGTATAGAAATCTATGTTAAGTATTTTATTTAGCTAGATATGATGGTGCACACCTTTAATCCAGCATTTGGGGGAGGCAGAAACGTACAGACTTCTGTGATTTCCAGGCCTGCCTGCTCTACAGAGCAAGTTTCAGGGCCACATAGTGAGACTCAAAGACATTTTGTTTAACTGTCACTCTCTGAGTCCATTTCATGAGCTGCCTGAGGGTGGGGGGCAGAGGGGGGCATCTGCTGGAGCAGGGCTGCCGGGGGGGGGGGCATCTGCTGGAGCAGGGCAGCCTCTCAGGGACTGATCTCTGCCCCAGCAGCTCCTTACATAGGTGTGGGGCTTTGGGAACTGGGGCTTTGGCTGGCTTGATCTTGTGCAGGTCTTGAGCGAGCAGTTACAGCTGCTGAGGGTTTGTGTGCGACACCGCACTGTCATATCTGGCAAGTAGAGCTTAGTTCAGCCATCGGTCTCCTTCCGGCTCTTACAAGTTTTCTGATCTCTGAAGGAGTGTGATGTAGATGTCCCCTTGGAGCCGAGCATTCAGGAGTCTCTTATTTGTGGGGTCTGTACTAATTGCCATCTACAAAAAAACAAACAAACAAACAAACAAAACCCAAAAGCTTCTCTGATGAAGGTGAAGAGGTGCATATTAATCTATGAATATAAAATAAGAATATAATGTAGAGTTTATCACTGTGTCCATTTCACAGAACAATAATGCTGGTTTCTTCCCTGGAGCCCATGACTTAGCCAGACATGGGTTTGGTACCAGACACAGGTTTCATCTTAGGGAGTGGGCTGTACCACTGTTGTACCAACGGGCACACCTCACTGTCTAGTTGCTGTTGTATCTTGCGGGGTACAGAGCTGTTCCTGGCAAGGCCGTTGATGACATCTTTATGGTGGTAGTATGCATGGAACCTTCAAGCATCCTGAGAGCTAACCAGCAGTGATGGAGCTTCCAGTCAGCACCAGAGCGAGTAAAATCTAAATTTAAATGTGAGCTTGCGTGTGTGCTATAGAGGCAGAGGGGTATATTTAGGGGACAGACCACAAGGGAAGGCGAGGGATAATGTGAGCAAACTATACATGTTTGAAAATTTCCCAGTGAGACCTATTATCAGAAAAAATTAATAACAAATATAAAATTTAAAATAATTTATATTCTATGTAGACTTAGTTATGAACCATAAAACTTCTAACTTAAACTGTTCTGCTGGTAAAGTAGAGCCAGCCCTGAAAGGTGTCCTCTGCCCTCCACATGTGTACTTCTGCATACACACACACATGCACACACACATACACATACATATACACACACATACACACATATATACACACATACATACACATACACACACATGCACACACACATATACACACATATACACATACACACATACACACACATACACATACATACACACATACATACACACATATACACATACACACATACACACACATAAACACACATACACACATAATACACACACACATACACACACATATCCCCCCACCCTACACTCTACCCCCTCCCCATATTCACACTTTTCCCCATCCCATCCCCCATACCCCCACATATCTACACCCCCACACGCCCCACACACATGCACACACCCATACATCCACATATCTACACCCCCACTACTCCACCCCTATCCTTCTGTTCCACCCCCACAAACACATCCCTCCATCCCCCAATTTACCACATCTACACCCCATACTCCCCCCTACACCCACCCCACATAATTAAAACCAATACACTCTCTCCCTGTATTCATTCAAGGTTTAGTATTAATGGAATTTATTAATATTAATTACTATTAATACTAAAAATTTCCTGTGAGCACCAGGCATTTTTTGTATATTATTCCCAGATAACTTATGACTTCCTATAGCTGTATTAATTTTACTTGACTGTAGTTTAGACATCAGGAGCCTAATTACCTTTTGTTGTTTTTCTTTTTTTTGGAGACCGGGCCTTACTATGCATCCCTGAACAGCCTGGAACTCACTATGTAGGTTAGACTTGCCTTGAACTCACAGAAATCTACCTGCTTCTGCCTTCTGAGAGCTAGGATTGAAGTTGTAAGCCACAGTGGCTGGCTAGGAATCGATTACTTTTTAACTGTGATAATTTTACAGTTCCATTGGTTTGACTTGTACCCATTTCAGGGATGAAGTTCAATGACTTTTAGCAGTTTGATTCAGTTGGTGTAGCTATCACTGCAAATTTGTCTTAGGGTATCTTCCTTCTCCTGTAAGACCTTTCATGACGGTTCACCCTTAGTCTCTGTCCCTCTCATCCTAGGTTAATACCTGCCTCCAAAAACCAAACCAAACCAAAACAACAAACAAACCAAAACAAACCATCTTCCTTGGTCAGGCGGTGGTGACACACATCTTTAATCCCAGCAGTCTGGAGGCAGAGGCAGAGAGAAAGGGTGGTTTCTATGAATTTGGGGCCAACCTGATCTACAGACCTAGTTCCAGGACAGCCAGGGCTACACAGAGAAACCCTTTATTCCCTTCCCCTCCCTCCAACTCAGCTTCCCCTTTATGGGAAAAGGCTACATCTTAGATTCTTATTGATTTTTTATACTTTATACGGTGTGTGTTAATTATCTCTGCAGCAGGTTATCAGATGTTTAACCTCAATCTTTTGTAAGAATCTGGTGCGACCTGTGTTGAAGACACAGTAAGTTTGTTGACCTGTCTACATGATTACAGTAATTTTTCAGCTACATGGGATCCCCACATATAAAAACCCCATGAGGATGAGCTCACATCATTCATGAAATACCACGTTCAGACTCTGGGTCTCTTCGATGTTCCCAGGTCATGTACGGAGTCTGAATTTAGATCTTAAGTCTGTAGAAGGTGCTGTTTCATAGGTTAAATTGTCAAGAGAGACTTTTACTTTGTTGTAGTCCAGAGCCCACATTTGCCTGGAAGGCTCCAAGCTTCCTGTGGATATCTCAGTGTAACTCCCAGCACGACAAGGAGGTCTTGCTGTAATCTTACAGCTATGGAAATCCTAGATTCCTGGTTCTCAGCCTATGGGTTACAACCCCTTTGTGGGTCTAAGGATCCCTACACAGGGGTTGACTGTCAGATATCCTGCATATCAGGTATTTATATCATGGTTAATGATAGTAGCAAAACTATAGCTAGGATGTAGCAATAAAAATAACTTTATGGTCTGGTGTCATCACAAAATGAGGAACTGTATTGAAGGGTCATGGTGTTAGGAAGGTGGAGTATTGAATTCTGCATTTCCTCCTGTTCTCTATAAATCTAAAAATCAGTGTATACACACACACACATATGCACATATATATTTGTTATATATATTGTTGCTGCTGTGCTTTCAAATCTCCCACTTCTAAGATGCAGCCAAGTATATTTGTCCTAAATACATGTGTATGTAGGTACATGTGATTTTATACACGGAAAGGAAACCATATTCATATATAAAGAAAGGATGAGGCTATCTGTAAGGTTTTTATATATAGCTATAAAATCTATAAAATATGTAGCACGGAAAGATAGTTTACGTTTTTTAATGTGTGACTGGGGTTCCCAAGCAGGCAGAGAGCTGATTGACTTTATACTTTCTACCTCAGCCGTCCATGTTCCCTCCCTCAGGTGTATAAAACAGATAAGCTGTCTTTTGTTTGTCTATTTGAACAGTCTTGGGAGGCTCAGGCAGGTCTCGAACTTGGTAAATAACCAAGGATACCCCTGGGTGGACGACCCTGCATCCATCTCCCTGGTGCTAGGATTACAAGGTAATCCTACCCCCCAACATGATCTTGTTTGCTTTTTATGGATTTCTTGTTCTGTACTCACTGATCTGAAGTAAGTGTGACCCAGCACATATGTATGTGTGTTCATGGGCACACACAGTCTAACAGGGTGAGGACGATCCGAGTGTTATCCTCAGTCCTGACTGGGTTGGGAATTGACTGGAGACCTTTATGTAAGTAGTTTACTTCTGCTAGAAGGTGCAATCTCTCAGGGCTTTCAGGGAAGTTCCCACCATATCATATTTAAATGGCATGAAAAAGGTACTCCAAGTGGGACTGTTCACCTGGGGTCATAAACGTCCCTGCAGCTGTTGTGGGGTCTGCAGGAAGAAGTGTCACCTCCTCAACGGACTGAATAAAAGCAAATGGCTGATACACACTTGAAAAATAAATTCAAGTTCAACCTTCTTAGCCATCTGGGAAATGCAAATTACAATTGTTTTGAGGTTCTGTCTCACCTCAGACAGAAGGACCAGCATCAAGGAAACACTGGCAGAGAGATCTCTGTGAGCCAGCCTGGTCTATTTAGGGAGTTCCAGGACAGCCAGGGCTATAAAGTGAGACTTGTGTCAAAAAAAAAAAAAGAAAAAAAAAAAAAAACAACAGGGCTGGAGAGATGGCTCAGTGGTTAGAGCACTGACTGCTCTTCCAAAGGTCCTGAGTTCAAATCCCAGCAACCACATGGTAATGGGATCTGATGTCCTCTTCTGGTGTGTCTGAAGACAGCAACAGTGTGCTCATATAAATAAAATAAACAAAACAACAACAAAAACTGAAACCAAACCAAACCAAAAAAAAATTCCCACAAGGTAGGTGAGCCCAAGAGAAATTAAACTGGTGCAGCCATTATAGAAGTCAATGTGTAGATTTTTTTTTTTCCCAAAAAGCTAAAATTAGAGAAGTAACATATGTTCCAGCTAAACCTCTCCCGGGGATAGATCTGAAGGATTCCCAGTCAACAGGCCAGAGATGCTTGCACATCTGTGCCATAGTAGCCAAGATCAAACCACCCTAGTAGACAAAGACACTTTGATACAAGTTCTGAAAAGATGGATGGATGGCTCAGATAAGAGCACTAGTTGTTGCTGCCAAGGACCCAGCTTTACAGTTCCCTGCACCCACATGATGGCTCACAAGCATTTATAACTCCAGTTCCAGGGGATCCCACGCCCTCTCATGGTATACACACTCCTGCAGGCAAACATGCAGAATAAACCTAATGTGGTACACGCACAGAATGGGATTTTATGTAGCCACAGAGAAAACGAAGTCGTGACATTTGTAGTGAAATGGTTGCAACTGGAGATTATTAGGTTAAATGAACTAAACCCCACTCCAGAAAGACAAATAGCACATGGTTTCCCTTATGTGTGGAGCCTTGAATTAAAATTGTGGTGTGTGTGTGTGTGTGTGTTTAGGTTATGAAGGCAGCAGGAGGGGTGAGGAAGAGATTATAAGGGAGGTGAGAGATAAGATACTGGAATACTCGTAAGAAGGCAGAAAGTGCTGGGCTGTCTGGGGGGAAGGAAGGAAACCAGCTTGGGGGAGGGGAGGGGAGGGGAAGCAACATGAGGAAAGGAAGCAGCTGATAACAAGACATAATAACATCTATGATATGTCAGGATACTATAATGAAACCCACCACTTTGTA
The DNA here is from genome assembly GCF_963924665.1 of Micromys minutus. Lineage (NCBI taxonomy): Eukaryota > Metazoa > Chordata > Mammalia > Rodentia > Muridae > Micromys > Micromys minutus. Next base: position 83,871,731 of record NC_137971.1, read on the forward strand.
TGCTAATTTAAAATTTTTTCTAAATACAAACAAACAAAAAAATTACCCCCCAAATAACCTTCTCCCTTTGCTCCTCTTAATTGGTCCTATATGTAAATTGTTTCCTAGCCCATATTCCCAGAGTGGTGAAGCAACGAGGCCGGTCACAGAGCCAAAGTCCGCTCAGGGTGTGCAGTGGGTGGGCATGCTCTTTCCCAACCAGCGAGCTGGAACTGCTCCAGGCCATGCTTCCACGGAACTTGACTCTTCTTCCAGATGAGTGTGTCTCCGTCTCTCCCGAAAGTTTTTAGCCACACTCCGAGGCTTGGCCTCACCAAACACAAGCACGGCCTGGTAGTGCAAACAGACAGAAGAGCTGAAATACGGCTGTTTCCGGCGCCAGCTCTGTTCGGGGTGCATCATAAGGGATGGAAATCCCACAGTGTAAGAAAGATGGAGGGAAGCAGACTCGGCGCTTCAGAAATCTGGCTCCCTTATGCGATAATGAACTTCTTCAGAGGGTACATTTGGTTTCACTGCTGAACATAAGAGAAGATTGACAGCAGTTGCAAAACGGCCCACGTCAAGTGTGTTTCCAATATTGAGAAACCATCTGAGAGCAATGGTACTTGCGGTCTGCAAATATGCATGAAGATCGGCGTGCAGTTTCTCTTTCTCTTTCCCTCTTTCTCTCCTGAGGCTGTGGCATTGTCCCCCTCCCCCATACCTCTCTTTCCCTTTCCTTTTCCCTTTCCTTCTTCCTCCCTCCCCCTCTCTGAGGGGAGGCAGGATCTCAGGTAGCTTGGATTGTTCTCAAACTCACTACACAGCTGAGGATAACCAGGAGCTGCTGATCCCCCTGCCTCCCTTCGTCCTTCATTCACCACAATGTTCAGTTTCTGTAGCACTGGGGAATTGTATTCGTCAGGCAGACAGTCTATCAACTGAGCCACATTCCAGCCTACAGTCGTCTCTTGGTGTTAGTGACTCTCGTGGTCAGTATCTTTCTTGGGTGGCTATCTAATTCTCTCTTTTGGGGAAAGAAAGGGGTGACTCCTGTCTGTCCCCTACTATCTGATACAAAAGGTTCCTGGCTTGATCCTCAAAGGATTCAGCAATTTCCTTAGATAGCATCGTTGGCTTTGTATTCACATGGCCTCTGCTGCATGGAAGTGACCCTAAGCAAATGTGGCTGGATTCTTACCAAACTTTTACTGGTGGGGGCAGATATGCCTTTGGTGTGCCAACCCTGCTTTTGAACGTATTCTATAATGAAACACCCCTACCACATAAGTGGTTCTACATTGAAAGACATTCTTTGTGCACATTCAACTTCTAGACACAGTTTGGAGCTCTAGAGCAATTTCTTTTGAAGAAAAGTATTTTATGTGCATGAGTGTGTGAGGGTGCATACGTGTATGCCGTGTGTATGCAGGAGCCCACAGAGGTCAGGAGAAGCATCGGCTCCTCTGGATCTGGAGTTACAGACAGTTATGAACCTCCACATGGGTGCTGGGAATTGGACCTAGGTTCTCTGCAGGAGTAGCCAATACCTTTAGTGGTGGAGCCATCTCCCCAGCCTTTAGAGCTGCAGGATGAGGAGAATGAGAGGAAACTCATCCCCAAAGGCTGAAGTCAACAGAGAGTAAATGGTGTGGTATTGACCAGGGAACTTCTGTTAGGGCAGTAATCCTAGCCCACTGACTTTCTACGCATCCTTGACTTCTTAACAGTCAGTTGGGGCTGGGAAAATGACCAAGGCAAGGTTGAGTTTTTAAATATGTATTTCTATCATTTTAAGTGTGTGTGTCTGTGTCTGCCTGTATGTTGGTATGTGCACATACATGTGCCTGTAGAGGACAGAGGTTTCAGAACCCTTGAAGCTGGAGTTACAGGTGGTTGAGCTACCCGGTGAGGGTATAAGAACCAAAGGACAGCTGAGCTGTCTTCTAGCCCGTAAGACATTTTATATTGAAGGACATTATCTTTCTGCTCTCTAATAAGTTGGAAGCATTTTCCTTATTTTTCATTATCTTCTGTTATTTTGACAACTTGATAAATTAAATTTGACTTCAGTGATAATAAAGTTTTTTTTTTTTTTTTTTTTTTTTTTTTTTGCCTCAAGTATTTATTCAGTTTCACAGAAGTCAAATTTACCGTATTTACTTGTAACTTTCCGGTCTTTTAAAATTAAAAGTCTTTTTTATTTTAAGGTCATAAAGAAAATTTTTTTCCTCTGCTACTTTATTATTATTTTGTTCTGTATTTCCAGATCCAGTCTTCTAGAATCTGTGCCAAAGTGATGTATGGCTCTAACTGTAGTTTATCCTCATTAGGCACATATTCCATATTCATAAGTTTATGTTTTTGCATGTGCCTTCTGTGTAGTGTGAGTGCATGCTTACGTGTTTTCCTGTGCATGTATGCAAGTGTGAGCACACACATACATATTTATCTGCGTATGCTTAAGCCCAGGACTGACACTGAGAGTCTTCCTCAGTCATTAGCAGGGTGGGGTGCTCACCTTTAATCCAGCACCTGGGAGGCAGAGGCAATCGGATCTCTGTGAGTTCAAGTCCAGTCTGGTCTAGGACAGCCGGGGCTACACAGAGAAACCATATCTTGAAGAACCAAAATAAGTAAATAACAAACACACAAGCAAACAGATAAATAAGTAAAACTAAGAGAGTCTTTGTCACCTGCCTCTAGAGGCATTGCAGGTGTGGCTTCTGTTGTCACATGTGTGTTAGTAGGTGGCAGAGGGGACAGGGTGTGTGTGTGTTCAGTGTTCTGACCTGGGAACACCTGAATGATCAGTAGCCTAATAATCTCTGAAAAAAAGGCAAACCTGAGATGACCACCAACCCGTCCGGTGCCAGGAAGGCCCCTAACAGGTTCCCAGGGTGGGAAACAAGCTGGAGATTGGAGAATAGAGGAACCCAGCCTGGGACTGTAGCCTTAGATGTTTCAAGACTTACTTTAATGGGGGTTCTCAAATGCCTTGACCCCTCCTCCCTTCTTGCCCACTGTAGGGGAGAAAAGATGGGCAATCGAACCTGTTTAGAAGTCGTTTTTTGGGGTGATTCCAGTCTCCGTTGTTAGGATTTCATCAGTCCATATCAGTAGTGACAGGTACAGTGGCAGAAGCCAGAGGCCTTGTATCAGCCACAGGGTCATTGCAATGAACATTTACAAGCAAAGAAGTGTGGACAAAGGGTGTGCTGTGGGACACACTGACACACTGCAGCGTACACAATGAGGGTGTTTTCTTTCTTCCTTTGTGGGAGTAGAGGTTGAAGGAGTGGAGGGCAGGTACAAGGGGAAGGGGAGAGGAGTGGGATTGGGGTACATGATGTGGAATTCACAAAGAACCAATAAAAGTGAGAGAGAGAGAGAGAGAGAGAGAGAGAGAGAGAGAGAGAGAGAGAGAGAAAGCAAGCTTTCTGAATGTTTCTTGAAACAGATTTGCTTGAGAGGATAGACTGATTATGTTCATGGACGTGAAGATTCAACAGTATAGATAATAGGTAAGTACTTTTTGCCCCTTAAAGATAGCTACAAGTTGTCCTGGTGTGATCCTCTATGTAGCCCCTCTTTTCAGTTGATCTGGGTGTCCTTTCGTCACTGAGGTTCCTTCTCATTCTGTGCCGCACGTAAGTCAGGGAGCACCGTGTTTCACTCTCGAGATTTTAGGAGAAACTTCATCTGCTAAACTAGGCTGGCGGTGTGGCTCAATAGGTAGAGTGCTTGCTTAGCATGTGTGAAGCCCCAGGTTGATTTCTGGCACTGTGCGAACCAGTCTGGGCCTGCTCATCTGTAGTCTCAGCATTCAGGAGGTCAAAGCAGGAGGACCACAGGTTCAAGGTGAGTCTCAGCTACATGGCTAACCTAGGGCCCTTTACATTTATATTTATTTATTTATCTTTTTTTTTTTTTTCTTGAGGTAGGGTCTTTCTACATAGCCCTGGCTGTCCTGGAACTTACTCTGTAGACCAGGCTGGCTTTAAACTCGTAGAGATGCACCCATCTCTGTGTCCCCAGTGCTGAGCAACACCATGTTCAGAATGGCCTTAAACATTCTCTTAGGTTTAGTTCTTTCCACATTTAAGTTTTCTTCAATATTTTTGACTTTGTCATTTATATAAACTTCAGAATCACATTGTCTAACTCTGAAAAGTGTACATGTTTATTCTATGTATACATATATAATATAATACAGGCATATCTACATATTAAACCAAGGAAAAGTACCTATTTGCGATTGACTCGGCTCACCAGTGAATGCGGTCTGTCTTTTCCCTTAGGCAGATCTTCCGTATTCTGCAGAAGTCAGAATTTTACCTCATGTATGCCTTGAAAACTCTTTTACTTTTATTTATTTTTAAAAAATGATTTGTGCATGGGTGTGTCTGTGCTACCTCTGAGTACGGGTGCCCACAGAGCTCAGAAGAGGGCAGATCCTTTGGGGCTGGAGTCTTAGGATGTTTCCATCTGCCTGACATGGGGGCTGGGAAGGGCACTAGGGTTTTGGGTCATCTGTAACAGCAGCAAGTTCTCCCTTAACGACAAAGCCATTGCTCATGCCTGAAGATTTCTTTATTGATAAAGCAATTCCTTCTGTGAGCGTTATTTCTATGAGACAATCCGCTTGTGGGAGTTTGTGGAGGACGGGTGGGGGAGGGGAGCGGCATGTTCTGAGCCTGGTTGGTTTAAGTCAAGCCGCTTTTTCACAGGAACAAGCTGGGTTCTTATATGGAGTAGATAGAACGAGGAGATTAGTGAAGACTCAGGAAAGGCTTAAGGGCTCAATTGTTTCTTTTGTTCCAGCAATCTCTGCCAATGGTTCCAGAAGGTGTGAAGTCATTTTGCAATCATTAATTCCTCTCACCCCTTGACATCCTTGTGAGATGCATGGATCAGCATCATCCCCATGTTACAAATGAGGAAACTGAGATAGACAATGGCTTGGGGTTGCACAACTGGTTTGTTATGGGGCTAGTGGAGGGCACTGTGTACACATATTCCCCATACAGACAGATGCTTACATATAATAAAAAGGAAATGAATCTTAAATAGAAATCAACCAAAATGGTTAATGAAGAAAAGATTAAAAAACAAAACAAAAAGACACCATCCCCCCTCCCTGCCAAAAAAACCCCCAAAGCCCCCAAACCCCAAACCGACAGTGTGGTTCTTCCCTTCAGAGGACTAAGAAGAGCAGTCAGCCAGCCTTCCTTTATTGAGTTTCTATTATAGTCCCAGTTGGAGGGACACTGGGACAGTGTACGTCCCTACTCAGACAAGGACAGAGACAGGACTGGTGCTCTGGGTCAAAGACGCGCCACACATTTTTTTTCAGGGCCTTGGGTCATTTCCAGTGAGCCCCATAACTCCCACACATTTGCTTCTTAATGTCCCAAGGCTCTCCCTCCTGCAAGGTTCCCATAGGAATGTGGCCGCCTGCCAGGCGAACTCATGTGCATTCCATTCTTCTGGGAGGCAAGGGAGGCCAAAAGAAGGCCAAGAGGAGGCCAAGTTGGCCGGGCTGCTTAACTGTTTGGGCCCTAGCTCTGTGTAGTACTTTCCTGACGACTGGAGGTAAAACAGGGTAGAGAGATTTATGTATTCATAGAACATCTGGAAAACAACTGTTTTTGAGGGTAGCCCAATGGAAACCACATTCCTTGGTTTGTTATGAAACCGTCCTCCACCCGAAAGGCATTTTCAAGTCACAAGGCTTTGAGAGGTGTGACTAAAGCAGTGTGACTTTTTTTTTTTTTTTAGGTGAACACATCAAAACATAGCCATCTAAATGACGACTGCTCGACTGCTGTCACCCAACAATCCGACCAACCACTAGGTTGTTGCCTCACTCCAAGACACTGGAATGCCCCACCCATCCCCGCCAGGGAATTTGCTTTGCACGCATTGGATCTTGTGCTTGTTTGTTTGTTTATCGTTTGTGCAACACATGAGCGACTTCCTGTGTACTGAGCACTCTGCTGAACTCTGGAGACAGAAGGCAGAGGGATGGGTGGCCCCATGAGGGTTTGGATCATTCATCCAGCATCTATTAGACACTTGCCCTGAGCTGAGCATTCTGATAGAACTGTGAATCCGGAAGGCTCTTGTTGGAGTGCCCAGGTTCTTGTGTCCCACAGTTCTCTAGTTTCCTGTCTGGTCTGTGATAGAACACTCTAACCAAAACTCAATTAGGAAAGAACAGGGCTACAGTTTGGCTTACACTTCCAGGTCTGTCATTGAGGGACGTTGGGGCAGAAGCTCAGGGCAGGAACCACAGAGCATGCTGCTTGTTAGCTGGCTCAGAGGCAAGCCTATACTTCAGCTACCTTTCTTCTACAACCAAGCCCAAGGAATGGTGCTGCCCACAGTGGGCTGGACCTGTCCACGTCAGTTAACAAGTTAATCCCCACAGGCCAATCGTACCTAGGCAATCCCTCTTTTGAGACTTCCTTCTCAGGGGACTCTAGGATGTGTTAAGTTGATAGTTAAAGTTAACTAGGAGACATGGCAAACTGTATAACTATGAAAACATCATTAGAAATAGAGACAAGGCAGCTTGTCAAGAAAGGGAAAACACTCTCAAGAATGGTCGTGGTCTAGTGAGCTGCGGGATAGGCCACAAGTCACACACATTGACCTAGTGTCCTCCTCTCTCACACTGCTATAGCATGCTCCATTCATTGCATGAAGCCCAGGTAGGAAAAGATTACAGTCTTTCTCTGCCACCAGCTTCTCCCACAGCCTCCGAGTTGCCTTCTAGTCACACACCTTCTGCCTCTTGCCACACACCAGAGATCCAGTTTCACTGAGGGTCCTGGAAAATGAACCTGGCCTGAGTGTGATCCCAAGTGTGGTGGGGGCTGGATTGTATCAGGCAATTTTCCTAGACACTGCTGAGTCACAGGATTGCTTTGAGGGAAATAAAATCAGACAACACATGAGTAGCCTTGACCCAGAGGTCAGAGGTCAGCGGAGGGGGCTGTTCCATAATTGTTTCAGCTGTGCAGACAGTGCCACCATCGTTCTTTGCTGGACTAAATGCTGAATGAAGTTCCTTTTATATTGCTTTTATAATGCTTTTATAGTGCATATAAATGATGTTCAGTACTGGATTGAGAGTGCTCAAATACTGTGTGATGAAAATAAAATCTTCTTTCCTCGTTTCCTTCTGCTAGTCCCCCCTTCAGGGGCAAGTAATGAAGCCGGGATCTAGATTTCTTCACCATTCGTCCATACCAACATTGGCTGCTTATTGTTTTTCTTTTCTGCCATTTCTTGGTGGGAGTGACTGGCGACATTGTGCGTAGTTTAGGAATACAATGTAGCGAACAGCTATTAGTAAATACTGGAAAGTGGTTGTTGGTGGGAATGACCGGTAACATTGTGTGTACTTTAGGTTTACAGTGTAGTGATTGGCTGTAAGTAAACACGGGAGAGTGGTTGCCTCAATGAAGCCAATCATTATGATATAATGTCATAGCATTACTCTTATTTGTGTGTTGAAAATGCATGGCTTTAAAAATATTTATTACTTTATTATTTATTTATTGTTTTTTCAAGACAAGGTTTCTCTGTGTAGCCCTGATTATCTTTGCTTTGTTAGACCAGGCTGACCTTGAATTCAAAGATCTGCCTTACCTCTGCCTGCTTTCTCTTTTTTTCTTAAAGATTTATTTATTTATTTATTTATTTATTTATTTATTTATTTATTTATTTATTTAATGTATATGACTACACTGTCACTGTCTTTAGACACACCAGAAGAGGGCAGCAGATTTCATTACAGATAGTTGTGAGTCACCATGTGATCGCTGGGAATTGAACTTAAGACCTTTGGAAGAGCAGTCAGTGCTCTTAACCACTGAGCCATCTCTTCAACCTGTCTGCCTGCTTTTTCAATGCTGGGATTTCAAAGTGTGGGACACCAGGCCTGATATATTGTTTTTTGATCACATATCTGTGCGTGCACGTTAGTGTATGTGCTCTCAGGGGCCAGAAAGGGGCATCTGATTCCCTAGAGCTAATTGTGAGCTGCTTGATGTGGGTGCTGGAAAAAGAACTTTGGTCTTCTGTAGGATCAGTAAGTGTTCTAAACCATGGAGCCAGCTCTCTGGCCCCCACTTAGGAGTTCTTTCTAGGCCTTTCAAATATGCAGTACAGCATTACTAACTATAGGCATCAGCTGAACATCAGGCACCTTGAACACACTTCTTTATAAGAACAGATATGGCCCTTAACCAACATCTTCATTTGTGTGAGTGCCTGGCAACCCCATCACTGCCATTATACTTGCTGTTTCTATGAACTAGAGCTTCGTGCATATGTGAGCTCACATTGATTTTTCTCTCTGTGTCTGGTTTATTTCATTTAGCACATTGTCCCCCAGTGCAGTCTACATTGTCACAAATGGTGCGGTTTCTTTTTCATATGACTATTCTACTTTTCTCTCTATATCCCTTGGTGGACACTTAGGGTGTTCCCCTGCCTCAGCCATGATGTCCAATACTACAACGGACATGCCGTTGCCTCTTCAGTAATCTTGTTATGTATATTCCCAGAAGTGGGGTGGCTGGATCATATGTAGGTCTAATTTTAATTTACAAATAAATCATGTGCCTGTGTGCCTGTTTATCTGTATGTGTATTATGGGCATGAAATGTCTGCAGAAGCCAAAAGAGGGAATTATAGACAGTTGTGAAACTGTTTGGTTTGTGTTCCTTGACAACAGCATTATGCACTCTTAGCTACTGATTCACCCTTCTAGCCCCAACTTTTAATTTTTAAGGGACCTTTCATATTTTTTTTTAAATAATGGTTGTGTGTAAGGGTTTCCCTTTTATCCAGCCTCAACAACATCTATTTCATATCTTCTTGATAATAACAAGTGTAAGGTCATAATAGATGGAAGTTTTGATTAGCATTTTTCTGATGACTGGGCCCTTTCTTCTTCTTCTTCTTCTTCTTCTTCTTCTTCTTCTTCTTCTTCTTCTTCTTCTTCTTCTTCTTCCTCCTCTTCCTCCTCCTCCTCCTCCTCCTCCTCCTTCTTCTTCTTCTTTTTTGTATTTTACTTGTATTTGATAACATCCCAGTTTAATTCACAATCCTTACTAACATACATCCATATAAATCTGAGGTCCCTTTTCTGAAAATACACTAAAATTATTTATGCTTGCCTGTCACTTTATAAAATGTTGATAGAGAACACTCACAAACTCACACCACTATTTAAGCACACTTTTTTTTTTTTTAAAGCAAAGTGGCTCAAGTAGGAACAAAGCTCAAAAAACGACACAAAAACCAAGTAAGATTAAAGTTGTTAATTTTACCAATCTGTGGGTCCCATCTTTTATTACTTTTATTTATTTTCCAGACGGGTTGTCACTATATAGCATAGGATGGCCTGCTGGAGTTCCGGGCCCACCATCACATCCAGCTTCTCCCTCTCAAATACCTGATACGACTGGGTCCTTTCACATGCTACTTTCAAATGCTGCCTGTGTTTCCTCTTGGGGAAATATCTATTTCGACTGTTCAGAACTTTAAATTAGATTAGCTGGGTGTGATGCATATGCCTTTATTCCCAGCAGTTAGAAGGCAGAGGCGGGCAGATCTCCATGAGTTTCAAGGCCATCCTGGTCTACACATCAATTTTGAGGCAGCTAGAGCTACAGAGTGAGACCCTGTTTCAAAAACAAACAGACCCAAACCAAACCAAAACAACAGCAACAAAACAAGAAGCAATTGAAACCCCGTGTTTCAGGAGAAATAGCCATTTTTGTGAGGATCTTGGACTATTCCAATTTTATAGAAGAATGGAAAACCAAGGAAATGAAACGGGCTCTTTAAACCAGCACTGGTCACATCTCTGGAATGATAACTGCTTGGACGCAGAAGATGCGGATCTGATTGTGTGAATTCCGGGTGCTTTCTCTAAATACTGCACGACTCCACTCCAGAACTGCTCAAACCACCTCTGAATACTACATGGTTCAACAGTGCCAAGCTTATCATATAATAATATAAAAATGGTGACATCTTAGGGCTGGGATATGGCTTGGTCAGTATAACCAGAGTTCAACCCACAGAACCCATGTTTAAAGAAGCAAAGAAAAGCCAGCTGTAGGGGCGAGCTTAGTAGGTAAGGTCCTTGCTGCCAAGTCTGACTTCCTGGGTTCTATCCATGGTAGAAAAAGAGAACCGATTCCTGCAAGTTGTCCTCTGACTTCCATTATAGGTCAGTGGCATCCGGGTGCCTCTCCCAACCTTACACTTGTGTATACACACCACACACACACACACACACACACACACACACACACACACACACACCACACACACACACACATATACCACACACACACACATACACCATACACACACACACCACACACACACACACACACACCACACACATATACCACACACACACACACACACCATACACACACACACACCACATACACACATATACCACACACACACACACCATACACACACACACACACACACACACACACACACACACCACACATGCACACACACACCACACATAGTTACCACACACACACATAAATAAATAAAATTTTTATAAAGTCAGACTCCACAGCATGCATCGGCAACAGTCTGGGGAGGAGGGAGAGGTGGATCCTTTCCGCTCCCTGTCTATCTAGTTTAGCCTAATTGTTGAGTTCCAGGCAAAGCAGAAAATTCTGTGTCAAGGAAAAGGTAGAGAGAGCATTTACGGACTAACATCTGAGGTTGTTCTCAGGTGTGTATACATATATAGATAGATACCCGCACACGTGTGTTCCTATACACGTTTGAGAGTGTGAGCACACATGAAGGCACAAATGGAAACATTCTGAGCCAGGCATGGTGGCTGTCTTGAAACTTCTCCAGAACGTATAATTGATAGGCACATTTTTCTGCGGCTGGCACGAAGCATCAGGGATGTAGAGAAGATTCCAGACAGCCGCTCTAGAAGCAGCTGCTAAGATCTGTACTCTAATTTGCTGCCACAGCTCGACACAGTGAGATGCATTAAAATGTGCCACATTGGCTAATATGGGTTCAAGTAGACAAAGACTGCCAATTTGAAAGGAGGGTAAATGGCCTTTGGTGGCTCTCTTCATGACGCCCAGACAGCATGCGGTGGGAAATTACAGCGTGCTTATATGGGAAGTTCTGGCACAATCCAAGCACACATGAGACCCAAGGATTAGCTTTCCTGGATGAATAATTATTCCTGAATCATGAGACAGGCACCCGTGGAAAGAAGAGTGCTTGTCTTTCTAAGAAGTCTCCAAACACTGTCAGAGATTCATCTCCTCACATGAGTTCCATGCAAATGGGAACCGGTCCTTCACATCATCCTGAGCCAAAGAAAATTTTTGAATGGGATTGAAAAGAAAAAGTTAGATAAATAATTTCTTCTTACCTCTCAGAAGGCCACAGCTATCGCCGCGGTCCAGAGCTGGCCTCTAAGTGAGTCTGGCGGGTTTTGCTTGGACCAGCTGCTATGATGATCTTACAGTAATTCCAGGTTTTCCTCTACTCCAGACAGAGCCAAGGGCCATGTAAGCATCCGGCTTACTTCATAGCTCTCTTCAGTACCTGCTGACTACTGACTGTTCAGTTTTCTGACTTCTTTACTAAAACGGGTCCACAGGGAAAACTCCTTCCGGGCAGATGAGGAACCTAGCAAAGGTTTATTTCAAGTTAATTAAGGAAGCTGTGCTAAGCACCAAGGGAGTCTGTTTAGGTGGGCTGTGTGGTGTGACCGCTGCATCAAGGCTGAATCTTTTCATTCCCTATACCACAGACCTTCTGCATTTCACCATTAGTCTTAAGAGGTGGGGAATATTAATGAGGGAAAACTGAGCTCAGAAAGACCAACTCTTCCTTAGGGTGAACCGCTGGTAAACCAGAGTCTCAGAATTTGAACTTGGCTGTAGTCTGAAGATCAGCCCCTCTGTCTGTCTGCAGTCTCCCATAAGATGGCCATAAGCAAGGAAAGCCTCCAGGCAGAGCCCAAGAAGGGAGTTTGGGATGAGAACTCTAAGCGGAGGAAAGCAGAGAAACAGGCTAGGGATGTAGCTCTGGTGGAATGCTTGCCCAGCTGCACGAGGTTCTGGACTGGGCTCTCAGTACTATATAAACTGGGCATGTCTGTGATCCTCATATGAGGAGCAAGGACACAAGAAATTTAAGAGGACCCTTGGCGACACAGGTAGCCGGGACTACATGGGACTATCTCTGGAAAGACCCAAGTGGGGGAATGTGGAACTAGGCAGACAGGATATGTGGAAATGTGTGGAAACACAGCAGAAGCTGGGTTTGTGTTGATCCTAAGCCCAACTTCTGAAGATCTTAGGAATCCTGGAGCCCAGTGGGAGATAGTTGGACAGATTTGCTGGAACTTTGAGCAAATCTCTTTTTCTAAGGCAAACATTCAATATGAATAAACTCAAGTGCTTTTCTCCTAAGGCAAACATCCAATATGAATAAACTCGTGTGCTCCAGGGGTCTCAGGATCCTAGACATGGCCCTGGACACTGAGACCTGTAGTGTAAAGACTTTAAAATGAGTTTCCTGTGAAGGATGGGAGACTCATTGCCTTGTCCCCATCTCTTGATGGGCTGACAAGAAGGTTTGGAAGATATGCTTTAAGGGTAAAAAGGATTTTCAACCAAGAGTGGGAAACAGCCTCTGACTAGAGTTGCACCCCAGCACCCTGACGGGCCTGGAAGGTCTGACAATGTCTTCCATTTCTGCACGTGGTCTTTAGTCTCTTCTGCTGACCCTGAAGCAGCTCCATAGACCTGGGTGTTCCAGAAGTCACTTCCCGAGGTCCTGAGATGATGCTTGTGACAAAGGCCCGATGCTCAAAATGACCCATCAGAGATTCCGACATGAGAAAAATTCATTCTTAAAACCATCAAGGGAGAACTAGGGGGTTGGCTCACGTGGTTAAAATACTTGTCATAGAAGCATGGGACCTGGATAGCCCAGAACCCTGTGGACAAAAAAAAAAAAAAAAAAAAAAACCCAGGTCTGGTGGCACCTGCTCATAATGTCAGTGCTCAAGTGACACAGCGGGAGCCTGCCAGCCGACCTCGCCTAATGAGAGAGCTCCAGGACAAGAGCCTCTGTCTCAAAAGTAAAGTAGACAAGACATGGAGGGTTGACTTCTGGCTTCCATAGGCACATGCGTGTGCACACACACATGGGTGTACACACATGTGCACTTACATGAAGTCAAGAGAGAAGAATGATTCCACCCCTCTTCTTGATTGGGAATGAGGTTCTGATAAAGAGACAGGAGACACATTTATCTTTGAATTATTTGTTGGGAATTTAACATGAAGCCAACGGCCAGCAGAAGATGAGCTATTCACCAGCTTTGTGTCTCTTGGTAGGGGAAGGGCAGTCTCCACTGGGTGGAACGAAACAGACAAAGAAATGGACAGAAACTATCTATGGATAATAACTTCTGAGAACTATATATCCATGGACTGGCTTCACGGTGAGTCTCTTATTGTAATGTGGAACATTTCGTCGCTTGAGAGACAGAGCACATGACTCACAGAAAGGTGGTGGGCTCTAAATAGAGAGACCCTGTTCTTGGCTGGACACTGATAAATTGTGGGCAAACTATCCTGTCCTAAGACTCACTTTCCTGTCTTCCAAGTACAAAAATGCTCCTGAATCTTGACAGAGCTGCATGCATTTTGAAAGTGCAAAATTCATTATGTATGCTGAGTAAACGAGAGAGAATAAGAAGAGAAATATAAAATTAAATGGGTTATATAAAAATAGTAATATCCGGGGTTGGCAAGACAGCTCAGCAGGTAAGGGTGCTTGCCACCAAGACTGACAACTTGAGTTCAATTCCCAGAACCCATAAGGTGAAAGGGAGAACTAATTTCAGGAAGTTGTCTTCTGACTATCTCACAAGCATCATGGTGTGTGTGCACTCATTAAACAAATAGATGTAAGATTTAAAAATACTAACTGGGACTGGAGAGATGGCTCAGAGGTTAGGAGCACAGGTTCTTGCAGAAGACCCAGGTTGCACTCCCCACATCTACACCACAGCTCACAACCATCTGTAACTTCAGTTCCAGGGGATCTAATGCCCTCTTCTGACCTCAGAGAGTATCAGGTACATATGTGTGTGCTGTGTACATATATCTGAGCAAAACAATTATGCACCTAACATAAATTTATAAACCTAGGGCTGGGCATGGTGGCACATGTCTTTAATAATCCAAGCACTTGGGAGGCAGAGGCAGAGGCAGAGGCAGGGAGATCTCTGTGAGTTTGAGGCCATCATGGTCTACAAAGCAAGTCCAGGATAACCAGGGCTGTGTTTGGGACACAGGGAAACTTTGCCTCAAAAGCAAACAAACAAACAAACAAAATCTAAAAAATAAAGCCAAAACAACAACAACAAAAACAAAAAACAAATTAAAAAAATAGTAGCAACCAGAAATGGTAAGTTTAAGATGGGCAGACATATTCTTTTGCAATTAAGTCTCATTATGTAATCCAAATTGCCCTCGAACTTTATTCTCCTGCTTGAGCTTTGCAACAGCTAGAAAAACAGGCATACACCATATACTCCATGTAAGCTCAAAATATAAACAGTATCTTGCTCATGTTTGTACTCTAATGCCTTATTATATATAAATATTATTATATATTATATATACACACATGTAGATATATGTATATAATATATAATATATACTGTACTATACACTATATACACTATATAATGGCACATAGTAGCAACCCCTAAACATGTAAGCCTGGCTGGCTGTACCATGTATGTGCACGATCGTTTTCTATATTTTGGCATCTATAGAAATAAATGAGACTATGCTTAAACTCCAGCAGAGAAGTATTTCAAAATCTCAAGAAACTAAACAAGGAACAGAGAAGGAAGGACACTTCTTGTCTTGCTTGAAGGGTCACACAATGTAAGGACATTTTTGAAATGTCATTTGGGGAAAGCAGTGGCTTCTTTAGGAGTGAGCTCATGCTCATGCTCTGGTCGGTTCTGCTAAGTAGCACAACTCTTTTCTGCGTGGCTCAGAGGGGAAAGGCCACAGAGTCCCTTGGACAGAGACCTATTGACATCAGCTATTAATAGCCATTAAGTCCTTGGATGGAGCCCAATCTCCTCTCACCCCAGAGATATCCTTGTGTTCAGAATATGCCTGATAGAGCCTGAGATCTCTTGGAGTTTCCCAGTTAAGGATGTGTTTTCCCCTTTCCTTCCTTTCCTTTCCTTTCTTTTCCTTTTCTTTCTTTCCTTTCCTTCTCTTTCCTTTCATCTTTTTCTCCTCCTCCTCTTCCCCTTCCTTTTATTCCTTCTCCCCCTCTTCAAAGTCACACAAAGGACATTTGGCCTTCAGACTCCCTCTTCCTATGTAGTGTGCTAACATTTCTTTTTTCCACATAGAAGTCTAAGTGACTCCTGAGCTTTCAACAAGGCCACCAAATTTCCCAGTCATACTGGAAAGAAACAAATACTGTAAGGAGAAGCAAGCCAGCGAGCTGAGATGCACACTGGACGGGGGCTCAGGAGGAGCTGATGTTCCAGTCGGCACAGGTCCAGGGGTAAAGCATTACTGGCCATGGACAGGGCATTGCTTTTCTTGTCTCAGTGATTAAAAACCTGACAAGAAGCAACTTAATGGAGGAGGGGTTTGTTTTGGATCTCTGATTGAGGGGCTGTAGTCAGTCACGGCAGAAGGCGTGGTGACAGGTGGAAGAAGTAAGCATCACATTGCATGCATAGTCAGTGGGCAGAGGTGAATGAACGCTGGTACTTGCAATCCTTTCTGTGTTTTTTATTCTGATTCCCCATTCGTAGGATGGTGTCATTCACATTAAGGGTGCATTTTCCTTTCTGAGTGAAATGTCTAGGAAAACAAGCCTGACTCATGCTGACATGTGTCTCTTAGGGGACTCTAAATCTAGTCAGGTTGACAATGAAAACGCCTCATCCTAAGCAGCCCAGAAGCTGGTAGCAGGCATGGCCTCCTTTTCCCTCCTGCATGGTCACACTTGATATCACCATCCTTAACACTGGAGAATCTTTAATAATTGTGATTCCCCAATACAGGACTAAAACAGGCCCTGCAGTTTAATGTCAACTTAACTTCTGTCTTTCAAAACTTACCTCATATAGTATGTTACCACATAGATCCCTCTCTGAGGGGTCGGATGGTGTTCTCCTACTTAGCCTCAGTTGTCAAATTGACCCAGCCCAGAGTTATCTGAAGGAATCTCATTTTAGTAACTACCTTCATCAGACTGGCCTGTAGGCGTGTCCCTGGGGCATTTTCTTGATTTCTGGTTGATACAGACAGAGTCTAACCAACAGTGTCATCCCCATGCAGGGGTCCTGATATATAAGAAAGCTAGTCAGTGAGAAGGCAAGCCAGTAAGCAGCAGTTTTTCTGTGGCTTCTGCTTCGGGTTCCCAGTAAAACTTCCTTCGACAATGGCTTGTGGACTGGTAGTGTAAACAGAATCAGCCTTTTCCTCCGAGTTGCTTCGGGTGTTTATCACAGCACTTGGAAATTAAGACGCTATGTGTTAGCTACTTTTCCATTGCTGTGAATGAACACCACAAGCAAAGCGGCTTATTGAAGAGTTTTCTTGAGCTTAAGGCTCCAGAGAGACATCTGGACAAGGAGAGAGGAATGGCAGCCAGAGCAGGGACCTGAGAGCTCACATCCTCAACCGTAAGCAGGTAGCTAAAGAGAGTGGGTTGAAAGTGACTGAGTGTTTTAATCTCAAAGCCCACCTCCAGTGACACACTTTCTCCAGCAAGGCCTCCTCAGACATTGCCACCAGCTGACATGTTGAGCTGATGGGGGCATTCCCATTCAAGCCATTACAACATGTTTACGAAATAGTATGATGATTTGATTCATGTCTGTGTTTCGTCATCAGATCAAGTGGGTGATATTTCGATATCCTTACTGTTCAGGTTTTAGACACCAGAATAATATTAATGGTGCAGATTTGTGGGCTACAGTGCGATATTCCAATGCATGTGTGTGGCATGTCCTGCCACATGGGATTGGCATTCTTGTCTACTCCTTAGTCCTGATGCTTGGAGCTGTCACACCCTTCTCTTCAAGTCATTCATAGCTGGATGACAGGTCGCTGTGACCAGTGTCATCCCCACTGTGCTTGTATTTATGTCTCTTTCAGTATAATCCTTCTGACAGCTTCCTGTTACTTCCCCATCTATCCACGTCTTAGGTGTCACCCATTCTGAGTATAGAACACAAATACGACATTTCTGATATTTCTAGCTACATCCTTAGGGACAGCTGGACCTTTGGCTTGAATCCTGGCTCTCCATCCTCAGTGGGCCAAGGTTACAGTGACTGCCTGACAGAGCTGGCCTGAGAAATGTGTGGGAACCTGGCCTGCAAAACAAGTAGCTCACAGGGGGACATGGGCCTCCTACACAGAGGGTCTTTCTGGGATTCCTACCCTGCAATTGCTGGGGATTGGATCCACATAGATCCATTAGGGGTGATAAACCAGCCAGAGACCCCACATTCTCCAAAGAGACAGAGGTAAGGTATCATGGAAGAACATGGGCTTGGGGCAGAGATGTGGTCCATGAGAAATGCCAAAGCCAAGTGGTGTGGCCTCAGGCCATTCAATTAGCTACCCACCACCTCCAGAGATGTTTGGCCATTTGTAAGAAGGGGATGGAGGAGGGCTGGTGCTGTAGTTCAGTGGTAAAGCATTTGGTTAGCATGGGAGGTTCTAGGTTTAAGCTTTAGTGTGGTCAAAAGCAAGGAGAGAAAGAGAGACAGAAACAGAGACAGAGACAGACAGACAGACAGACAGACAGACAGACAGACGGAGAATATAATGGACTAGGTCTTCCTCTCAGGGTGGCTGCAGAGATCAGAGTCTATGCTTCTGCACTAAGAAGTTGTCCAAAAGGCCATCAGTTTTAATACTGACCCCAAAACAGAGGCCGGAAGAGCCAGAAGATTCTAATACCTGCCTCTTTACCTGGCAGCTTTGCCACCAGAGGCTGGCTGTGTCATTTATTTGGGGGCAGGGCTGGGCTAGCTTGTTGCTAGGACTCTTAGCAATGGGCTCCTGAAACTTGCCCTCTGCTTTTCTACTGGGCATGCTGATTCCAGGACAGTGGGCTGGGAGATGGAGCTGTCAGCAAGAGCTTGCTGGAAATTGAGGCACTAATGGGGAACAGCCCAAATGAGGCACACAGCCTTCCATGGGGAGCACTCACCACAGGAACATTTGTGGGGAGCACAGGTCACAGAAACCCTTATGGGAGCACAGCCAGTTGTGGGGAGCATCATCATAGGAGCACCTGTGGGAATATAGCCATCTAGGGAGAGAATAGGTCCCAGGAAAATCTATGGGGAGCACAACCATCTATGGGGATTACTCGTCACAAGAACCCCAGTGGGAGCACAGCCACCTGTGGGGAGCATTTGTCACACCAGTGGGAGCACAGCCACCTGTGGGAAGCATAGGTCATAGGAACACCTGTGGGGAGCATAATTGTTTATCAGGAGCAGGCATCACCAGGAGCACATCTAACCTATGGAAAACAGGAACATCTGTGGGGAGCATAGCCATCTATGTGGAGCACTTGCCACACCAGTGGGAGCACAGCCACTTGTGGGGAGTACAGGTCATAGGAACACCTGGTGGTAGCATAGCTCTCTGTGGGGAGCACAAGTACCTGTAGGAGCATAGTCACCATATTGGGGTCCCCAGGGGAGGACATGTTGACTGACATCTGTCTTCTGCAGAGACCCAGGGGAATGGGGTGCAGCACCAGGGAGAAGAGGACAGAGAAAAGAATAAAGTATGATCCTCAGAGTGGTACCACAGCATCTCTTGCATAGGCTTTTCCCAGAGCTCTGCTTCAGTCTGCTGGCTTCTCCTGCTGTGCCTGGCCTTCCCCGGAGCAGAAGAGTCCTGGAATCCTCAGCTACTGTCTGGGGCTGCCAGAGACTCCGAAGGCAAAAGCTGAGGAATGCTAAGCACTTATGACTTAGCAGAATTGTTCCCTAACTGCTGGCTTCTGGAGGAGCCTTCTGGATTCCATTGTGGTTGCTCCTCTGCTTCTAGAACCTGCCAAGAACTCCCAGGTCTCGGTCGGCACTTAGGCTGCTTATGTGGGGGCAGGGGTCAGAGGACCTCCGTGTGGCTGGTGGCCCAGAGTACTAGTGTGGATGTCCGGGCCTGCTCCAGGGGAAGGAGGGAGTGGGGTGGGGAAGAGAGGCTGTTACCTCAGGGCTCTGGCCCGTTTTGAAGGGTGAGCATGGCCCTGAGTCTCATCAACCTGGGTTACTGAGTTTTCTCTGAGCAAGGCTTGGTGTACCCTGCAGGGGAGGGCGGGGCCTTTTCATATGAGCTACCTCTGGGCAGACTCCTTCAGTGTGTAGCTTGAATGGTCGCTGTGGTGCTCTTATATCTCCTTTTCCATTCCCGAGGGCTTAAGTGAAAGCAACTGAACTGACCTAGTGGGACTCAGAGGGGCTATGCCTGACTTTGCCTTTTCTTTCACGGTGGCTGCCAGAGCAGGCGGACACGCGTATGTCTCTTGAGGATCTCCTTCTTGTCCTTGAGCTACCTCCACAGCAGGTCATCTCTTTCCAATCCTCTCGTTCCCACTCTCGCTTTGGGTAAATATTTACATATTTACTGTGTGTGTGTGTGTGCGTGCATGTATGTATGTGCATGTGTGCATGTGTATGTGTTCATTGCGTGTGCGCGTTGCATGTGCATTTGTGTGTGTGTGTGTGCTCACATGAGTATGTATGGAGGGCAGCGGATGAGCCCTGGCCTGCTGCTCTCTACCTCATATCCTTGGATCAGGAACCTGGACTTCATCTTTGGTTAGGTTGGCAGTCAGCAAGCCCCACTGACCCCATCTCTTCCCCACCCAGCATGGTGCTGGATTATGAGTGCACGGCCCCACTTGGCTCTTTCCATGGGTTTGGGGATTTGAACCTTGCTCCTCCTGCTTGAACAGTGTACATTCTTCTGAGCTGACCCATTCTCTAGTTCACCTATTCCTTTTTTTCCTTTTTCTTCTCTCTTCTTTTTTCTTTTCTTTTCTCTTCGAAACAGGGTCTTTCACTGACCTAGAACTATCTGAGTGTCATGGCTGACTGGCCAGTAATCCACCCGCCTCTTCTTCCCCAGCTCTGGGCTTACAAGCACATAAATGGCCCACCTGGTTTCTTTCTTTTTTAAAACTGGGGTCTGGAGATTGAACTCAGCTCTTTATGCTTGTGACAGCATGTGGTTCCTCAGCAGGGCAGTGGGGAGATAAAATCCCACGGTTGGAACCTTTTCTAAGCAACCCCTTTATTGAGGCCTTTCTCTTCCTTTAGGTGATTCTAGACTGTCAAGTAGACAATTCAAACTAAGCATCACAGCCTCCATATGTATTATATTGATCAGAGAGCTCAGGCAAAAGAGTCCATGGGCTCCCATATCTTAGCTGAGCACATAATTATTGCTTACCACGTCATGGCTCATAGCTTTAATTAATCAATGCTTTAATCCAGGTGCCCTGTTCCATGAGAGCGTCTGTCCTCCAGTATCATAACAAACAAGGGAAGATGTGGTAGCCTTGGTGACCCGAGCAAGGGAAGGCTTCCAGGAGCTG
The DNA here is from genome assembly GCF_963924665.1 of Micromys minutus. Lineage (NCBI taxonomy): Eukaryota > Metazoa > Chordata > Mammalia > Rodentia > Muridae > Micromys > Micromys minutus. Next base: position 83,892,437 of record NC_137971.1, read on the forward strand.
ATTTCAGAAACGTTGACAAATATTTGCCAAAGGCAAGGCACCCACGAGTGGGCAGCAGGCTATTGTTGGGGTTTCCAGGAAATCTCAGAACAGCTGGGGAGTCATGCAGCCCCAGCCCCAGCTCCCATACCGAACAAACGTGTGGCAGATTAAATATTTATCTATTGTCCTGTCCACCTCAATAAAACCTCACACTCTTTCATGCTCTTGCCTTAATGAGGTTTGTGTGCCTTGGAATGCCGCCCTGGGCCAGCCAATCATATCTAAAGATGTGAAAACATAAAAATCGATGAAAAGAAATGAAAAGTCTGTTTCACTGATAAAACGTCATTTATCTTACTCATGGGTACTTCTCAGAGTCCCCCAAGTGCCCTTTCAGAGGGCAGTGTCAAACCCAGGACCTGCTTGCCTATAGGCTTCTCAGAGGGGTTGGGTAAGAATATATGAGGCATTTGGGAGGGCTGCTGGGGAATAGGGTGTTTCTGGGACCCGCACTACTGGACTTGCTTCCACCCAGGAGCTCCACGTGAAGATTTTTAAGGGATATTTTCAGCAGCTCAAAGCTTCCAGAGGTTGGGCTGGGGATGCCAGGCTGCATGAAGCCCTCGGTTTCACCCATAGTTTGCACAAACCAAGTTGTGAGGGTGCACAACTATAATCCTGGTGTTCGGGAGGTAGAGGACATTTAAAAGTTCAAAGTCATCCATGGCTACACATCCAGTTCCAGACCAGCCTGGCCTACCATGTCTAAAATACAAAACTCTCAGGGAAAAGAACGGACCTTCCCCGAGCTCTGGCAGTGAAGGCTTGGTGACCCCTCTTTGGTAGATGTTATGTAAGATGATAGCATTATGAAGATTATGCATGCTGATTAGAATGAATTTGGAAAAACAGATTACTTTTAAAATCATGTTTATTTATTGTACATGTGTGGGCATGCATGCCATAGCTTAGGGGTAACCTGGGGTAGCCAGTTCTCTCCTTCCCCCATGCTGGTCCTACGGATCACACTTAAATCATCAAGCTCCAGGGCTCATCCCTGAGCCAAATAAAATTATTCAGCCCATATATTGGAGTTTAATTAACTGTTCCTGCCTGTAGGCTCTGTAACCACACACTCAGCAAACAGCAGCTTGAAAATGTTCAGGAAAGGTGTCAGGGGATGGCTCAACGGGTAAAGGAACTTGAGTTCAATTCCTAGGACTCACCTGGTGGGAGAACTGACTCCCACATGGATGCTGTAGCAGGTTCTCATGTTCCTCCCCTGTAAATAAACTATATATGTATATGTTATATGTATATGTATGTTTTAAATGTGCAGAAAAAATCAGATCCCTGTTTTGAGCACGGGAAGATGTTTATATTGTGATTGTTTCTCAAATGACACATCATGACCCCTCTGCACATAGCCTGTTATGTAGTTCCTTTAAGTAACAAGAGGACAACACACAGAAGCATTGCATATGATCATACATCAACACTGAGGTACTTTATATGAATACTTGAGCATCTACAGATTTTGCTATCTGTGGGCTAGCCTACTCCCCACTCAGGATGAATGACGACATTCCTTGAGCCACCTTGGGAGGAACCAGGTGTCTTCTGAGACAACAAGGTTGGGGTGCTGGTCCTTATGGGGCACCAGGAATCTCTTCTCACCTCCATGGATTCTTCCAAGCTGTGGGCTCTCTTAGCCCTTTTCTATGGACAGTCGAGAGAGTGGGGTGGCCGGAGAATGACCCCTCTCTGCAGCCTCAGGGAAGGTGGGTACAGACTGAGGCCACTTTGGGGGTGAAGGCGGGGGTGGGTGGAAGCCTCCCTTCCTCTTCCTTTTGCTCCATAGCCCTGGCATTGGAAGGGAGGTGAGAGGTGTGTCAACTTTCCCCACACAGCAGGAAGGTTTTATACATTAGCATTTCTCATTGTTGCTGTGATAAATGCTGTGTTCTTCCACCAAGTGAGCCGATACCCACCTTTTCTGCAAGATCTCCTGGTTTCTGCCATTTCTTTCCAGGATTTAGCTTTCCCGTGCCTGTGCTATGTGGATAGAGGCTTCCTTACTTCAGCAGCTGAGGTAGAGGTGTGACTTTACAATGTCATATCCCCACAGTCCTCTCTGGAGCACCAAATCCAAATCAGACCACTTCCATAGTTTTTAACATGGCTGTCCTTTTGTGTCCTAGGGATTGGTTCTACCCCCTGCCCAACCCAGATACCCAAGTTGGTAGATATTCCAATATCTTTAATGAAAGACGGTGTACAAACCTGTGCCATCCTCCACTATTTTCTTGGTTAAAAAAGTTGCCGGGAGGTTAAGAGTACTTGCTGTGTGCTTCAGGAGAACCTGGGTTTGTTTCCCAACATAACCATCTGGAACTCCAGGTTTAGAGGATCTGATCTGATGCCTTCTTCGGACATCTTCAGAGACTCACGCATGTGGTGCATATACATACATGCAGACAAAGCACTCACACTCAAAAAAAAATTAGAAAAATATTTTTAATAGTCAGTGAGTGTGTCAATCAGCCGTGTAATACTAGACCTCAGTGTTCTCGGAGTGACTGTCCTGTCTTTTCTGGTAGAGCCAAGTCAATCTGGTGGGAGAGATTCTATGCAATGCTTGGGTTGGAGAAGGTTAGAGGACATATTCCTCTTGCAGGCGTAGGATGTGGCCCCCAGCTTGGATTCCCGAGGTGGGGCTGCACTAAAGACAGGGAGTCTCAAATCCCTCACTACTTAGGCAGCCTAAGTCCCTCTGGCCTATGGATTCCATCTACTCTCATTTTCCAGTGGAAAAATAAATGAGCTCTAATTTGGGGGGGGAGGCGGGGAGTGGATGATATATACATGTGCTCTCACGTTGGAAGACAGCGATTCATATGGGAACCGCAATGTATACATGTTGGAGAGTCTGGTTATTGGAAAATTACAGCCCTGGAATTCTGTTGATGTAAATAGGCTTCGATATCCTCTGTAGGGTTAACCAAGCAACCCGCAACAAAATGAGCTGATAATGACAACGCTGATTCATAATTAAAAAGTCCCGGTGGCAGCAGCTGGAAACTGCAAGCGACCCAAGGCCATGCTGATGAGTAGCCGGTAGAGAAGCCTTTTCCCAGAGTTGGGGATATACCGAGTCTATCTGCACACGGGGGATGTGTCTTTTCTTGTAGCCTGGCAGGCAGCCGGACTTCACAATATTGCAGGGGATGCAGTAACCTTTAAAAGGCTTTCGTAGTCAATTACCAATTAGTTGACCTAATTGCGTGCAAAAAATGAAACCTTAATCAAATTATACACAATTGGATTGTATGTGCGTGTGTGCGTATCAGAGATGGAGGATGTTTGGCATACATTATTAGATCCTAGGTCTAGACCCCAGATCATCAGTCACAAGAAAAAAATCATACACAATTTACCATTATCTTTCAAAGGAAGATCTAGAAACATTTTGTTCCAGGTGTGAGACACCTCTGATGATGTCTCTGGCACCTGCACTGGGACGCTGCCTTTGTCTTACGGGCTGGGGTTCCCTTCCTACCTCAAACAGACCAGAGCTGCATGTCTGGTGAGCAAAGCTCTCAGACTCTCATTTTTAAAAGTGTGCAAATCCTCTACGTGAAACAGTTTAGAAGATTTAACACTGTTCATTCACTATCTCACGGAAGATGACTTCTAAGATTCAGCATAAGGAAAAACAACCCATAGGAGAGTATATATAACTGGTTGTCTATATTGGAAGAAAACACGGCAAAGATTTTGTATGTTCTTTCAGGCTTTATTTGCACAGAGTATTTCTGGAATCATGCAGAAGAAATGGATTGAGACATTTATTAGGAATAACAATGATTAATTGAGAGGGAAATGATTCACCCTAACTGTGGTGGTACCGTTTCATAGGCTGGGGTCCCTGACTAAATAAAAAAATCAGTAGGTTGAGCACCAGCGTTCACCTCTCTGCTTCCTGTGTGCAAACACAACGTGACCAGCTGTCTCACGCTCCTGTGGCCACACCTCTCAACCATTTCCCTTCCCTGTGCCCTCAAACTGTGAGCCAGAATGATTATCATTTCAGTTTTTTCTTTCCTCCCCCCCCCCAGGAGATGAAGGCTGTTTGATTACTTAAAATGGCAAGGTCTCTTTCTTCTTCAAAACCACACTTGTGTCTTAAGTAATTTGATCCTAGAATCTGAAGGGGAACACCCATCTCCATGAGACAACAGCTTTATAAAACCAGACACAAGCTCTGTGATGCTGGGCTGAGGCAAAGACCTTAGTCCTAATACCCAGTTGTTGGGTACACTGACATGCTATTAAGAAAGTCACCAAGGTCTGATATGGTTTCCTACTGTGGAGAATACAAAACCCCAATGGGGGGAGCCCTTAGGAAGGGCAGTGTGTTTTAATGGCTTGAGTATTAGGGAACGGCAAGGCACAACCCCGACAGCAAAGTTCCAGTGGATGAAGGTCTTTTATTTCATTCCACTTCGGGGCTGCTCACAGAGACCAAACGGTTACTAATCCCAATTTACTAACAGGAGTTTGAAAGAGCACAAGACCAACATGAATCCTGATGATAGTTCATTAATTATGCCAAACAGAATTCTGTTCTTATACGTGGATCAGTGGGAGAAGACAGTGCATTTGCCTTCACATCTTAGATGCTCACTGTGCCGAGTAACAATTCCTAGAACAGAACAGCCGGGAAGATGCACAGCGGCTCTAAGGGTGCCGGATTCTGAGCTGCCCTGGATGGTCAGTACAAAGAGAAGAAGGGACAGGCAGGGAGTGCTGTGGACAACTGGAAGGCCCGAGTCTAGCAAGCCATGTTAGTGAATCCTCAAGCCAGGGAAGGCTTTACTAGATGCTTCCGTTTGCATGTGGAAAATGGCCCCCCGTAGGCTCATTGTGAACCCTTGGTTCTAAGCTGGTGACACTGTTTTGAAAAATTATGAATCCTCTAGAAGGCAGAGACTTACTGGAGGAGGGCCTTGGGGTTTGATAGCCCAGCCCCACTCTCTGTCTGCTCTCCCCTTGTTCTGACATGTGAAGTGAGGGGTCCTGGCAATATGCTCTTTCTGCCATGGCTGCCATAATCTGCCCTCCACGATAATCTGTGTACCTTTAGATCATGAGCCAAAATCAGTCCTCCTTTCCTTATTCATCAGGTTCTTTTGTGCCATTGAATTTTCCCATCAGCCTCTTTGCTTTCTCTTGGGACAGACTGGCTCAGTAGAACCCTATCCTTCAAAGCCAGGTTTGCATGAGGAGAATCATGACCAGCAGCCCCTCGAGTCACTGGAGTGAGGAGACTAGATGCTGAGCTTTGGCTTAAAGGACTGACATTTTCCACACCCGGAATTAGCCAGTAATTGCATGTGGGCAGACTTAGCCAGAATGGCCTAAATGACCAATTAGAAGGCAAAAAGGAGGTTCTTTTTTTTTTTAAAGTTCAAGGGTCCCTGTTGATGAGCCCTACTTCTCAGGCGATGCTCCAATGGGTCTGCACCCAGCTCTTTGCCATGTGCAAGCATACCCTACATTTGCCTAACGATAATGAATTGAGTACTTATTTTGCAGGAAAATATAGGGCACATCCATTACATGCAATCAAGCAAAAAGGCTGCGAAATGGGCACTCTATTAATTCCAAACAGAACCCTTCCCAAATGTCATCTTGCAACCCGAGCGTGGGCTTATTACCAATCTGAAGGAATTAAGCGTAATTTTCATTTGTACAAAGGATTTGAGGGATGAGGCTCCTGCCACACACAGTATTAATTGAGTTAGATTCAATTTGGCAATTTTAGTGTGGATCACACAGCCCTGCCCTGCCCTGCCCTGCCCTAGGGTGAGATCAGAGTGTCTTGTCAGAGGACACAGGTGTGTGAAGGTAAGGCTGGTCTGCACAAGCATGCACACATTTTAGGACACACAGAGAATGGAATGCAGTTGACCAGTCGTAAACCAGTAAGTTACCCAGAGAGGAAAAGTACATGCTAACGGACAGCAAGCCTCCAAATCTCTGGGCCTCAGTTTCTTCATCTGTAACAGGGAGGAATGATCTTCTTTAATGAACTTGAGCACGGTAGAGACTCCCCTTTATGGTGGGGACTAATTCTAATCTTTATTTCTATGCTCTGGGGGACTGTCTCTAGGCTGTGCTGATCCCCACAGCACATGTAGAAACATCTAGGGCCTGAATTTGGATGAAGACAATTTCCCCAAGTGGCTGATGGTACAGTCCCCAGAGCCTACAGACGTTACTAGTCCACCGGGTTAGTGGTCACTTCCTTATGGATTTTAATGTCCACTGTCTCCAGGTGGTTGCTGGGCTTGTGGAGGAGGGTAGAAGAAGAGACAGGAGTAAGCAGGGAAAGGCAGTTGGGAAGCTGGTCCAGATGGCCTTCACAAGAGCGGCTGGGCAGCAGGAGGCAGCCCAGGTCTTCACTCCACATTCCGGTACTTGGTGAAGAGGTTGTATAGCACTCTTAGTGTGGACTTCAGGTCACAGTTGACAATGTCTGTGGAGATGCAAAAGTCATCAGTGTCCTCCATGGGCCATACACCCTAAAATTGGCACTGATGGTCCCCTGCCGTCCTACACTCATCCTCATCTGCCCAGCGTGGTCCTCAGATGCGACTCATCAGGGGCAGTGAGAGTGGAAGGGCAGGTAGGTATGCAGTGAAAACTCAGAGAGAGAACTCAGGCAAGCAATAAGAGAAAAAAGGGGCCAGGTATTAGGGTTTCAGTCTTATAGAAAAAAGACAGTTACCCAAGAGTGTGTCTTCAGTATGGACATAGCAGCTCCAGGTGAGAGGATTGTTGGCCTGACTGTTCCATTTCATCTATCCCTAAGGCTCTTCTCCCCAACCTCAGCCTTCCCCACAGTGCTAGCTGTGTTTTTGAAGAAGGGGACATGAGCTGTGTGTGGTGGTGCACGCCTTTATTCCCTAGCACTTGAGAGGCAGACGTAGGAGAATTTCTGAGTTTGAGTTGTAAAAGAAGAGAAGGATAAGAAGAAGGAAGAACAACAACATTTAGGCTATTCTGAGAGTAAGATGGAGGTCCCTTCAACAAGGGAGGCCCCTAGTGGGGTGCAGGACTGCACAGGAACTAACTTCCCTCTTCCTTGAACACACTCATCCATCCATTCAGCCACCTTTCTGGCTGCCCCTCTACTCTCTGTAGGCTCCTCACCTTCTTTCCCTCTGTCTTTTCTCAGTGATCCATTCTTTGAAGAACTAGAGTAAGCAAAGGAAGGGAATTAAAAAAAAAAAAAAAAAAAAGAAATTCTTCTATCTAGGAATGAACAGGTAGGCCATAAAATAAGGATCAGCAAACCCTTTCAAACACAGTAACTATGAAAGGTAGGGTAGCAGGTGCCACTAGAGAGAGAGTTGGGACAGCAAGTGCCCTTAAAGAGGGAAGGTAGGCACAGGTAGGATTGTGCTTTGGAAGGAAAGGCACAGGGCATGTGAGAAAGTTGTGTTTCTCATGTCCTGACCTAGATGGGGGCTATACTTCTGTTTCTATGTCATTTTAAAAATAAAAGTATTTAAAAGCATGAGTGTGAAGGTCACATGAGGCATGCAATCTAAGACAATAGCTGATATGGGCTCCAAGATGGGAGAGATAGTGCAAAGCCACTGGGGAGAAGGTGGAACTGTGGCTATGTGCTGGTTCACAGGTCCAAAGTTTCACCGAGGCAGGCAGAGTGGGAAGTCAGAGCCCCTTGTGGGTTGTGTGGGGGTTTCCTTGGCTTTAAGGCTATTGAGGCTGTGGCTGTACCCCCAATAGTCCCATGCACTGAAGCCAGGACTCCAAGCACCAAATGGCTATAAACTGAGCCCTGAGCTGCAGATTGCCTTACAGTCCTCTCATCATGTCTGATTCTGGTATCCTGGTTGCAGACCAACCTTCAACTGCTCCAGCTGTATCCAGATGCACACTTAAATCCCTTATCACTAGAGAATGGGCCACTAGGACATCTGGAAAGGCATGGAGTCCGATGCTTCCCGTTTTGGCCCCATTTCAGCCTTAATTTGAGGCCCTGCCTGGTGTCAGGGCTCCACCACAATTCCCTGCTTGTGTGCTCCCTATAAATCACCTTCTTCCTGGTGTAGTTTTATGGAATCTGGGTTGATTCCTGCTTTCCCCACTCATGCAGGGCTTTGAAGAGCTGGGCAAAGTGCTCACAGCGCAGTGAACAAGCAGAGGCAGGAGCCTGTGGGCTGCACATTGGGGTAAGCTCTGGAAAGGAGTTTGGGAGTCTATCTTTTCTCTTCCTCTTCTATAACCTATGTTTATACACATACCTGCATATTTGTATTTGTACCACATGTATGCAGTTACCCATAGAGGCCAGAAGAGGGCATCAGATGCCCCGAAGCCGAGTTATACATACTTGTGCCACCTGCTGTGGGTGCTGGGAACCAAACCCAGACCTCTGGAAGAGCAGCAAGTGCTCTAAGCTACTCAGCTCCCAGTGGTCAACTTCTCTGAACCCATTTTCTTACTGGTAAAACTGGGCAACAAATTTATGAAGAATGTATAGAACACATTAAGGACACGTTTAATAAAACCTTGCTGTTCTTTGCTCATTAACAGAGCTATTAACATACAGTTGTTTAATGCACAAAGGCAGGGGGCACCATTCACAGAGAAGAAGTCCTGCTTCCTTAGGTTTCCTGAGTTGAGTCTTCAACCCTGTCACCACTACCAGATATATGTAGGGATAAAGCCAACTGCTTAGCCTCGGTTCTTACCAAAAAAGCCAACTGCTGGCCATCCAGGCTGACCCAGGCAGATCAGCAGAGACTGAGCTATCTCAGCAGGGGAAATCTGTGGGTGCCTGGGAATATACAGATACTTAGGGGTACATAAATAGAGCTCACCAAAGCCCCAGCTGAAAGAACTGTGAGATAAGGAACTCTTACTCAGTGTATCTGTGCGGGCTGGTCCAGGACCTCTCTGGGAAGATAGAGTCAAGGCTGGGGCTAAGGAGAACCAGGTCAGAGCCAAAATAGCTCTAGGAGAAAACAGCCATGGGCCCAGGGAGAGGGTTCCTCAGCTCTTCTTCCTTCTTCTGGGAATCAGGGACTCTACTATCAAGAATCATCCACGTTGGGGATATTATGGGTACATTGTTATTAATATTATTGTTATTATTAATACTACTACTACTATATTCATCTGTTTGTGTGTAGGATTGGAAATCAGAACACTTTAGGGAGTTGGTTCTCTCCTTCTACCACATGGGTTCCAGGGAAACTCAATTATCTGGCCTGACAGCAAGCACTGACAGCAAGCACCTTTGTCTGCTGAGTCATCTTGCCAATCCTATTACTTTACAATTTTATTTATTTATTTATTTCCTTATTTATGTTTTTTTTTTTTTCAAGACAGGTTTTCTTTGTGCAGCCTTGGTTGTCCTGGAACTAGCTCTGTAGACCAGGCTAGCCCCCAACACACAGAGATCCACCAGCCTCTGCCTCCTGAGTGCTGGGATTAAAGACATGGCCACCACCACCCAGCTTCCTTTCCTTTCTTTTCTTTTCTTTTCTTTCTTTCTTTTTTCTTTATCTCTGTGGATTTTTTACATAATGGTCAGATAAAAGTAGTTAGCATGCTTACCAATGGTTATTTCCTTGTGTCGAGAACACTAAAAAAAATTGTCTCACTGACCTACTCCCTCAAGCCTTTGCTTCCTGGGAGATCACACCCTTTGGATTCTGCACGTGACAGAGACGGCATATCTGCCTTTTGCATCTGGTTTATTTCACTTAATATCACATCCTCCAAGCCTACACACAGCACAAACAACAGTTCCGACTCTTTATGGCTGAATAGTATTCCATCGTTCCTATCTGCTTATCCACTGACAGACCCTAGGGTGGTTCCATCTCCTGGCTGCTGTGACCCTAGCCGAGGTGAACAGGTACATGCAGGCGTATCTCTGACATACTTAACTCATCTCCTTTGGACAATCCCAGTAGTGAGAATGCTACGTCACACAGAGGCTGCATTTATAATTTTATGAAGACCACCCCCCTGCAGTTTTCTAATGGTACTAATAGACAGTGCCGCCAGCATTGTGTAAGGATGAACCATGGTTCATTCTGGAGTTCTCTCCTGGCCTGTGACCATGCGTACCTGTGAGTGGAGCTATGAGGCATGCTAACTTCCTGTTCCTGTTGTAACAAATAACCTCAGACCTGGTGGCCTCCAGCACAGATTTGTCAACCTCCCAGTTTTAGGTGTCAAAAGTCCCCAGTCTCTCTGGATGCAGTCAAGGTGCTGATTTGGCTTCTATGGCTCAGTGCAGACGCTTCTTGATTCTCTGTGCCACCGAGTCCCCCCACATGCCCTGGCTTACAGCCCACTTTCTAGTCAGCAATGGCTGGGCAAGCCTTCCTCACACTCTATCACTCTGACATTCTTGCAGCTTGTCAGGATGGCTGTGATGATGGGGGTGGGTGGAGGCTCCTGGAATGACCTGGAAGGATCTTCTCAGCTCAAGATCGACAGTTCAATGTCTGCCAAGTTTTTTTTTTTTTTTTTTTTTCACCAAGGTAATGTGCATAGATTAAAGAAGAGGGCAGGGACTTTCATGCCTGTGATATTTTGTTTGCCATGCAGGGGGTTAGCAATACCCAACAACCCAAATGAAGACAGTTTTACAACAAGGCTGTGGTACTCACTCTTACCCCTGCAGTTTTTTCTGGCTCTATGCCTCTGTGATGATCTGAGTTTGAGGAAGCTGTTACTGTCAGCTCTGCACACTGTATGTAACCCAGAGCTATGAGGAAGGTGTCTGGGGACATCCTTCACATTTCTGGCCACAGACCAAGTCCAGCCATGTTGAGCTGATCAAGGGAACTGCTTTGCCATCAGCTGGGGCTCACCGCACAGCCTGACCCAGCCTGCAGACTCCCTGAGGTTTGCATATTTCTCCCCAATTGCTGGCTGTCCACAGTTTGATCCTGACTGCACTGAGCTTCTCCTGAGTCTCAACCTTCCTGGAACACTAGGATCTCCTCCATATTCATTGCTAAGTCCATTTGAATGGTGGGAACACTGAGACTCGTGCATTTGAAGATGCCTAACTAACCCTTAATTTTAAACCAATAGCCTGATATCAATATTCCCTGTTCTCATCTCTTCTCCTTGATTTTCCTTCTCTCCCTTTCCTTCCTCTCTTCCTTTCCTTTCTTTTCTCACTCATCTGGGATATTAAACCCAGGTCCTATACAAGTGATCTCCCACTGAGCTATATCCCCAGCATTCATTTTATATGTTAATTTGAAGCAGCCAGGCAGGCTCTCACCAAATTGCTCAGGTTGGGCTTGAACTTGCTATGTAGCCCTGGAATCACTCTCTAAATCTGAGACAGGCTTTGAGCCTGCAGTCCTCCTACCCCAGCCTCTCAGGTTGTGAGGATTACTGCCCTGTGCCCTTAGGCGCTCCGTTAGAGCTTTGAGAAGCTCTGAAGCCTGGCAATAGAAGACTAAGATGTAAAATGGGGGATTCCAGAGCTCTGAGGACTCCCCACCTCAGCATCTTGCCACAAGAAATGCCTCCATCAAGGTGTTTTGACCTGGAGACATCTTCAAAGAACTTGCAGTGCCTGCCGTGTAGACTAGGAAACCACATCCCAGTGTAGACTAGGAAACTTCTAGGAAGAAGCATGGAAGTCAGAGGGAAGGCTGGGATCTGCTGCTCACACAGTCCAGCCTCACAGAACGCCACTTTAGCCCCCCCTTCACGCCTGGAAATTTTCTGCATGGGCAAGATGCCCAGGGCAACAATAAATAAGATACATGTGTTTTTCCACTGACATCACTTGAGAACTTTCAGATTAATCGAGTCAATAATCACATTTGAAATCTCATCCATATACCAAAACAGCCCTAGAGATCGACACTGGGAAAGTTCTCCCCATCCAGAGGGAAACAAAGGCCCAAACACCAACATACCAGGACAAGCCTTTCCAGCCTCCTGGCTGGAAGTTTCCACAGAATAGCTTAAGGAGCCAACCACAGAAAGTGAAGCTGGGGCTGGAGAGATTGCTCAGCCATTAAAGGCTGGGCTCACAACCCAGAGTACACGAAAATAAAGCCAGTGTACTCCAAGGCAGCTGCCGGGGCTGCTGCATCTATAGGGCATCAGGATGGAGAATCTGGCTTTGCCAGGAGAGTGCTCCTGGGGAGCACTGTCACTCTAGAGGTCCTCCCTTAGAGGTCACCATGGGCATGGGACAAGGTGGGAATGAAAGGGGATAAATTGTTAAACTTTATCAACTGTAGCTGATAGCATCGGGATCTGTAGCAGTCACACACTAAGGTCTTACTCCTGGCTAGGCCTGTGGCTCATTCCTTAATTCTGACATCTGTCACAGCTCTTGCTAGACCTTCTGTTATATTCTGAATATCCTTGGGTTGATCATACTGTTTGTTAGCTACCCAGCCACACAGCCTCCACTGTACCCTGTCTTAACAACTCTCATGACTCTTAAGCTATTTGGGCAGCTAATGATGCTGTCCTTCCTCTGGTTGGTGGCAGGAGCCTTAAGGACAGAAGCAGTCTTGTCTTTACTGTGTATGATGATAGAAGGGTCCCAGGCTGGCCGGCTGCAGGTACAGGGTCTGGAAGGCAGATCTTAGGTGTAGGAGCCACAACCCTTGCTTGCTCCTATGCCCTTTAGTGACCAGCGCAAGCACAAGGCTCTGTGGATGGTCTTCTCAGGGTTCCAACTTGACAGACATTATCTGCAGCCCAGGGTCTACTTGCCAGGATTACATGGGACACTGCAGAAAATGGAACATAGAGTGTATACTAGGGTAATGACTAACGGTGACATTCGTCACACCCTCAGATGCAAATATGCAGCCAAGTATACATACTCAGGCATGCCTGAGTATCCCCTTCTGTTTTGCTTTCCCCTGATCTCACACAGTCGGCCTTCTCTATCCCCGGGATCCACACGCAGGGAATCAGACAGCAGTGTGTAGGAAAACATTTTTTATAAGTTTTCAGGGCTAGAGAGGTAGCTCCGTGGTTATGAGTCCTTGTTGTATCACCACAAGGACTCGAGGTCATACCCGCATCCCCAGCAATCTGCAAGTGCTTTTGCACTCGGTGGGAGGATTGCTGGGGCTCGCTGGCTGCCAACCTTGCTGGGGAAAACAAAACAAAACAAACACAAAGGTCCCAGGCTTAAGGAGAGACCCTGCCTCAAAGGAATAAGGTGGAAAATGATAGAGGATACTCATTGTTCTGCTCTGGCCTCTGTGTGTACAGAAGTACATACGCACACACACACACACACACACACACACACACAGAGAGAGAGAGAGAGAGAGAGAGAGGGGGAGGAGAGAGCCAGTGACAGAGATAGAGAAAGAGAGAGGTGGGAGGGAGAGAAACAGAGATGCAGAGACAGAGAGCCTCCATCTGTACTGAACAAGTCAGATTTTCCCACCAGTCACTATTTCCTTAACAAAGTCACATTACAACTCTTTCCACAACACTCTCATGGTAATAGATGTAATGAATCGTGCACAGGTGGCCAAACGTGGGAGAGTGTGCCTGGATTCTAGGCACATACCAAATCATCTTACACAAGAGACTTGAGTGTCCTTGGAGGGTTTTAGAACAAGCTGGCCATATATATTGAGAGATTATTATATTTGTCACCCAGGCCCCATGAATGAATGTCGCACTCGACTGTCACAAACCCAGCGAAGGGCAAAGTACCTTCTGGCCGAGGTTTAGGCTTTTCCAGCCCTCCATCTTGCATGAGCTCAAAGGCAAAGGAGACATTCAGGACCTGGCAAGACAGAAACACTGGATATGTCATTGTATACCTTCTGGACCCCAGGACCTCAGGATCCCAAGGTCCTATGATTCCAGGACCCTAGGATGTGTCCCTGGAGGGCTTAGGAGCCCTACACCATAGCTATGTGCCTGAGGCTGAGCCTATCTCTGACTAGAGAAATATTCTGGTTGAGCTGAGAGTGGCCATGATGATCTTAGCCACTCCCATAGGGGCTCTTTCTATCCCATTCAATCCCTGCATCAGTTGCTAGGACTCCAAACTCAGGGGTAACAGTGCATCCATTTGCTAGGTAAGACGACAAGGCATGTTCAAGGGGATCTTCACCTACAGCCCAATGCCTTTGTCCAGTCAAGTAGGATAACAATGGCTCCTGAGGGCCTGCAGAATCGGGCTAGCCCAAAACAAAATCACCCAGACTAAGGCATGAGTACTGTAAGCTCCAGGTCAGTCTAAACTACAGATGACCTCTATATCGAATGGATCCCCTCCCCCAAACAGAGAAGAATCAGGGGTCAGAAAGATGGCTCATCAGTTAAGAGGGCCTGAGTTTGGGTCTTAGCACCCACGTGGCTCACAACTGTCAACTCGAATGAATTCAGTGCCCTTTTCTGCCCTGCATAGCACCTAAACACACATGCACACAGATAGACACACAGACACATTGCCAAGAAAGAACAATAGGCCTCAGTGCTAGCCGGCCTGGGAACTTCCCTGCCATCTCTGACAGAGACAGGGCTGGCTGTGTATCTGCAGGAGCACAGGGCTAGGGAGGCAGGGATAAACAAGGGGCAAGGAACACTGTTCTGGATGCCCAGAGTCTGCAGGTGGCTCGTGCCAAGCCCAGTTGTTACTAGAAAGGCTTGATCTCCAATTAGCAAAGGCCAGGCCAGGAGGCCTCCTCCATCTCTTCCTAGGTGTGCTGAACATGAGTATGGATTACCCAAGGCCTCTCCCCCTTACCTTCTGTTCAAAGCTGTCTGGAGTCAGGAAGAAGCTGTGCAGGGGTACAAAGTAGCCCTCCAGGAGCCCCATGAGCAGCACCAGGTAGACCCCATCTGCAAACTGCATGGAGAGTCAGGTGTCAGCATGAGCTTCCTTCATCAGTCTGGCATCAATCCACCCAAGGCTACCTCAGAGGGCAGGCTAATGGTGAGAGAGTGTAAGGGGCAAAGGGCTGGAGTGGAGAGGGGAACAGGGGAAGCAACGTGGAAGCTGCCCCATGTGTTACCTAGCTTGGTCCTCAGCTTATCTTGTGGAATAGATGTTAAACTGATGTACCCCACTTTATAGGCAAGAAAAGTGAGGTGCAGGGGGAAGGCCACCCTGCCTACTGGAAGGGACACCATTGAATGGAGTTGTCGGGAGGAGTGACATGAGGGCCTTCGAGTTACTTCCTGCTGTTGGAATGGAGAACATGGTGGCATCACCCAGGCCTGGCTTCAGTGTCACTTCCTGGGGATTCCAGAGGCATCCCAGTGTGGCTGCCAGAAATGCAGGCTCTGATTCTAACCTGCTTTCTAGCTGTGGGACCTGCACTGTCTCTGCACCATATTTTCTCACCTATAAAGTGGGGGTGCAGCCGAGTCATGTCTGTTCCATAGGGCTAGCACAAGGACTATATATAACACATTTGTGGACCCGTTTGGTATGCAGGGAGCATTCACTAATCGCGACTGCCTTTGCTATCTGGAAAACGACAAAGTAACTGGGATTCTTGCTGACTGAACAGAACTAAAGAAAAGGCCTTGAGGTCTGGACTGGGGTTGGGAAGCTGAGCCAAAGGACCAGACTCTTGGGCTAAGAGCAGAGTGCTTTGTTCAAAGGAGGTGAGCTGCGTGTCCTGGGTGATCAGGGCGGTGATCCAATGGCTTCTGGAAGGTGTTCAAAGGTGAGCAGAGATGTCTCAGCCAGATGCTTATCTGATATCCTAGCACCCCTCAGAGGATGCTGGGCCACCACATGTCTGTCGACCACAGATGCTAGAGTTTGCAAGTCACACTTCCTGCTGCTGCCCTACTAAGAGAATGAAGTGAACTAGCTGCTAGTGTTTGGGTCTGGAGCATCTCCATTAATCTTCCTAGAATGACACAGAAGACACAGAGGCCTCAAGCCCAGCTGGATCTAGGGTAGACCTCCATACTCTCCTGGGTCACTTCTGGTAGGTGAGGCCTGTTGCCTGGCATCCCATTCCACCTGGGTGGGCCCTAGAGAGGAGAGCTTGGCATCTCTGTGGAGATCAGAGGCCTCTGCAGTGAGGCGAGCAGCAAGCCCGTGTCTGGCTGTGGCTAGAGTGGGCTAAGGTAGAATACAACCAGTCTATAAGCCAGGAGGGCTAGGACGACTCTGCTCAGTGGGAGAGACAGATGGCGGCTCCCCATCTGCTGGGTCTGCAGACTGGGTGGGAATGAGCTTGAACCTGTGGACAGATGCCGGAATGCGAAGCAGCAGCCTCTCACACCGCAGCCCTGGCTCCGAGTCACGGGCGAGTTCCAGGGATCATTCTAGCTGCCTTTCTAGCAACATTCACCCCCGGGTTCAGACATACAAGAAGAAAGCTCTGTAGACAACAGGAGGTGCTCACACTTGGGTGCAGGTCAGGCAGCTGTATGTAGTTCACTCAGAATGAGAGGATGGGGGAGTTGGGGTGTACAAATTACAGCTTAGCTACTAAGTACTAAGGTACAAGTGACAGTGGCAGATTCTAGCTAGAGTCTAGTAGATACCGCCTTGGCCGTCTCTTTTACCACTATAGGGGGGCTAAGAAGACAAATGCCAGAAATCGTGTCTCCTAAGGATTGCTGGCATGGACAATGAGCAGTCTGGATGGCCTACAGATCATGTGCTTGGGACATTTCAAAATCACCAACGCCACCCTGAAGGAAGGAGGGGCTTACGATGCTCTAACACTAGCTGAGGAGCTCCTGGCAGTTGATGGCTGCTGGAGGGAGGACACTCAGATTTCTTTCGAGGTGTGGCTGTTTGGTAGGCTGCCTCTGGTCCAGTGGATGGTCCTACACCCATGCGCACATGGATAGCGCTAACTGGACTTGATAGGCTAGTTTTATATATATATATATACATAAAGAGGAGGTTATCAAGCTGGGGAAAGGACAGGGATGTCTGGGAAGAGCTGGGATGAGGGAGTAGGGGTAGATATGATTCAAATATATTATATACACATATGAAATTATCAAAGAACGAGGTGACAACAAAACTCTACTGATGTCCTTCTGGGAATGGATGAGTGTTAAAGAGGCACTGAGAGGATGGGACAGACTGTTAAACACAGGGCAGGGCACAGGGGAATGGTGACTGTCCTCTAACCATGACACAGATCCATTTTAGTTGCTCCAAACCAGCCAATATTACTTCAAGATTCCCTGTAAACATCCTAATATAGGGTAACAGTGCTAAAACTGCCTGTGTTTAGTCGGTGGGCAGTGGTGATCTAAGACTGTACTTGTTCAGAGGGAGAGATCCAGAGGTGGGGACAGTGAGCTTGCCCATGTGTTGTGTGTCACGTGTAGAGTAGACAGAATTCTTTTCTAAAACTGTTCTAAAATCAGCGGCGGGGGGGGGGGTCCCACCTGGCTCATCTCTCTGAGAACAGTACATCTCACACCTCATCCCTCTACCTGGTGGGCCCCTGGAGCTGTCACCCACCTGCGTCTCCAGTTCTGTGACCTCCAAGTTCAGTTTATTCAGATGCTTGTTCACGAATGTGATGAGAGTCTGAAAGAGAAATGCAAAGGCACCGAGGTAGAGATCTCCACACATGAACGTGCTCTGGGGTCACAGGGCGAGGCATGGGCTCTTGGTTAGGCAGCTCACGCCATACACAGGGCTTTGGCCGAAAGGAACAGGGGAGCCCCCGAGAGACAGGATGGCAGCTGGAGTATCTGATTTGGGGTCAGTGGGGGCAGAAAGGGAATTAAGAAGAGGGCAAAAGACAAAATGATCTTCTGGGTCCCTCTTGTTGATCCCTGCTTTGATACCACCTCCTGTGCCCAGGGGAGGAAGGGTTCTATGTGAGGAGCAGAGAAAGCTAGAGTCAGTGTGAACAGGAAGATAGGGCAGGCATCCTGTTGGAAGATGATGGGTCTTGGATGACTAACCAGTGTTGAAGAGAGGGAAAAGATGTCCAGGATACCCCACACACTGTGTGTCATTGCTGCCCCTAGACATCATAGACCTACCTTCTTCACCACATTGAGCTTGTCTGGTGCATGGTCAAACAGCGTGTCAAAGGCATCACGTTCTGAAACAGAAACACACACCATGCAATAAAGTATGTAGTTGGCAATCATGGGGGTTTTCTGGCTGATTCTTACCAAGGCCTTTGTCTGTGTGTCAGTCAGATGATATATTTCTAAGCAGGCTGACCTGGGCTTGGTCCTTTTTCCTCTCTTTCATCCCACCATATCCCAATGCAGGAACAGTTAGTTCTAGAGTGTTTCTGACATCTCTGGTCATTAGTCATTCAAATACCAAACTGTTTGGCTAATTTTCAAGACAATTATCCTGGTAGGGTTAAAGGAGACAGGGCAAGAGTCCAGTGCCTTTCAGGATAGAACAAGAGTCTCTCTCTGGGGGTTATAAGTCTGTCAACCCCTCTGTACCTTAGTTTCCCCTTCTACAAAACATTATCTGAAAGATAAGCTTTCTTTGGGTACATGTAGGTATGAAAGACACGGTAGATTTCAGCATTATGCTCCCAATGCAGTTTTTAGTAGAATAAAAATATTTCATAAGGTAAGCAGGTAAGCTGACAGAACATAGCCAAGCCATGCTCCTGGCAGGGGATTTTCTTGATGTGGTGCCAGATTCCTAGACCCAGAGGTGACCTAGTGGAAGGGCATAAAGGCAGGGGTGGGGAATGTTTCCAGAAGCAAGTTGGCTTGGGAAGGGTCTGTGACCCAGAGCCAGCCTTTTCCATTTGGGCACTGGTGGGCAAAGCTAAAACTGCTAGGAAGGTGTGTGTGTGTGTGTGTGTGTGTGTGTGTGTGTCTGAGACAGACAGAGAGAGAGAGAGAGAGAGAGAGAGAGAGAGAGAGAGAGAGAGAGAGAGAGATCTTTGACCCTTGAAGACTCTACAAACAAAGTTCCGGGAGATGGGATCTGTGATGGGGACCAAGAGGGAGCAAGCAGGGGACAGTCTCCCAAGTGTGTTCAAACATCTTTTCCGAAACTCCAGGCACAGGCTAAGTCCGCCCTGCTGGGAGCAGATCTGTGCTGATGAGTGAGTGTTCCTCATGTCACTAAGCTGCTCCTTCCCACCTGGCCAGTGTGTCCCCAGCTGGGACACACACACATTAGACAAGAGAACCAACTAGTTTCACCAACGTCACAGAAGCCACACAAGCTCACAACACTCACCATGCCTTCCAGAAAGGGCCCTGGAAGAGAAGGAAAAAGAATTCACTTATATGGTAAATGTGAGTTTGGGGTCAGCCTGGGCTGCTTGAGACCTTGTCTCCAAAAACAAACAACCTAGAGAACATGTGGCTTACGTGGCTGGCCTTGGGATGGCACCCTTTCCTGTGAGGACTGCACTTTCTATAGTTGCTGCCAACCTGGCCTTGGTCAAGTTCAGAAAGCTACCTTCCCTGGCATGTGGTCCCATGGTGTCTCCAATGAACTCTCCAGAGACTCTTAGGCCGTGTTCAGAAAGATTACTGGTATTAGTGCAAACCCTACCACAGTGATGCTTAACCACTCAGTCTCCACTGTAGTTCATGGAGAACTGGAGCTGAGGAGATCTGAGCAACCCTCGAGAAGTTTCACTGTGCAGGTTCTGTGGCTGACTGCCTGCAGGTCAGTTTTGTCTTGCTGGTGGCCATCCTGTGATGCCCCCAAATGACACTTGTCACTGCTCCTGGA
This sequence comes from Micromys minutus, assembly GCF_963924665.1. Lineage (NCBI taxonomy): Eukaryota > Metazoa > Chordata > Mammalia > Rodentia > Muridae > Micromys > Micromys minutus. The sequence goes on from NC_137971.1 coordinate 83,912,157, forward strand.
CAGTGTCTTGGAGAGGACAGGAACCTGAACTTCACTCATCGGCAAAGAAGCAGTCATGTTCTAAGAGCATAAGCGCCAGACACAGGTCACAGGACACACCTGTTTTAGATGCTGTGTGACTTCAGGCAAACTCTCAAACCTCTCTGGTCTCTGCATCTTTTAATTTCTAAAATGAAAATAATGGGTGCTCTGAGAATTTGGCAACTGGAAAGATTTTATTATAATTTCTAGTGCTCTGTCAATGTCCTAAATATTAAAACAAATACTGCAGTGTGTGTGTGTGTGTGTGTGTGTGTGTAAGTCAGAGACAACTTGCAGGAATTGTTTCTTTTCTTCTACCACGTGGATCCTGGGAAATTAAACACAGGCTTGGGAAGTCCCTTTGCCTGCTGAGCCATCTTGCTGGCCTCATAGTACATTTCTGGCTCTTACTGATTTTAGGATATGATTAATTCACTCTCACACCTAACACCCACTAAATGACCATTTGTACGTGGTTTTCCCACACAGAATGGTGAAGCTGTAGCATTAGTTGCATAGATTAGCCTTTGGTTTCTTCTATTGCCCTGGGGTGGGGGGCACCCCTGCTGACCCAGATTGCAGAGAAGAGCTGCACAAACTGCCGGGCTGTCCTTACGAAGGCTTCACCCATGCTTTATGTAACAGAGAAATAGGGACCGCAAAACCCTAATGCACAGCCAAAAAAGATTCTTTGAATCTTAACTGCTCCCACTCCCCAAGTTCAGCAGTTTCTCCCAGGACACTCTCCCATTTGGTTCGTTCTCTTTTTCAGAAGATGAGACAGTGGGTACAAAGCATCCCTCATGGCATGGGAAATCCAGGTAGGACAGTGAAGCTGGACCTGAGATGGCTTTGCCTCTTAACCCTCAAGTCACAACAAAGGCATCTGGCATCCTGCCAGCCATGTGACTATTGGGATGGGACTTATACATGCACACACACACACACACACACACACACACACACACACACACACACACTAGCATGGGACCTGGGAGAGATGGGGCAGCTTCATGATGAAGTCTCCACAAGTCATACAGCAGACATAGTGGGAAGGGTCATTCTCTACCCTCCCCAGGCCTTTTGGAAATCACTATGGTCACCATAGCCACAGATCTGACTCATGTTGCTCTTGATTGGAGAATGTGTGAGTGGAGACCAGAAGCTAATATCCACTGTATTCCACCTTAGTCTTGAGACAGCATCTTTCATGACCGGGAGCTTGCTGATGTGGCTGGGCTGGCCGGCCAGTGAGTACCAGGAGCCTCCTGTCTCTGCCTCCTCCGTGGTGGGATAACAGATGCACACAGCTGTGCCTGGCCTTTAACTCGGATGCTGGGGATCTGAACTCAGGTCCTCAGGCATGTTTGTGTGGCAAGAACTTTGTCAATGGAACCATCTCCCACCCTCATGGCAAACTTTTTTCTATTTCCTCTTCTTTAAAATTCTAAAATCTAATAGGATAACCAACCAAACCCCAAACTCAAAAGACATCTGTCAAGTAGAGAGGGCTTTCTGGGCCATGGCACGTGACCAAATAAATAAGATTTAAGAAGGAAGGGGGAAAAAGGAAACCCATCATCTTTTTGAAGATTAACAATTCAGATTTGCCTCATATCTACCACACGACGATTTCATGCTGGTTAGCTTTTGGCTGATGGGGGTTACTTTCCTCCTGGAGTGCTACAAAATTAGAAGTTTTCAATCATGGCTAATTCTTCTCTCCCTGTTTCTCCACCCAAGGCTGTACCTTAAGCAGCGAGAGGCATGTTTTGAATGCACGGAAAATGCTAAGCTATAATCATCGGCTGCAGCTTAATCCCTCCTGCAATCCCAATAAATGAAAACTAAATATCAGCAAACGGGCGAATTTCAGAGACATCTGTGTTCCATTACAGACTCGCTGGCAACAATGGTGTTGACATACTCTGTGTTACCAGTTATTTCCTCTTGGATTTGTCGAGACTGGAGGATCCCTTCCCGTTTCTAAAATGGAGAGCAGAAGAGAAGAGAACAGGTTTTAGCAACACGGAGACATTGGTTGGTACTCCTGTCACGGAGAAGGTTTCTGGTGCTTCATAAGAGATGAGACCACTCAAGAAGGGGAAATGCAGTGGTTGGGGGCTCCTGGCTACGTGCGCCATTACGGCGAAGCGCAATGGGTATTTAGTCCAAACAAGTAGGCTGATTCCTGGATAGTGAAGCCGGCCTTTCTTTATTGAAGATTTGTCGGAAGTCAGCTGTTTGCCCCGGGGAGTGAGGCCCAGCAAACGGAGTGGAAGTGAAGGCTGGGTGTGTCTGCCTCCAGCTGGGGCCCCGCAGGGTGGCCACTATGTGCTGCAGAGCTGTGAGGCTGCACGGAGGTGTGCAAGGCAGCTTGGAGGATCCAGAGGCATAGAGGACTTTTATTTTGGTTTGCTTTTTACCCAATAACCATGGGACTCTTTTAATTTTCTTAATATTTTAACTTATTCTTTGATAATTTCACACATGTATAAAATGTATCATGATCCTATCTCTCTCTCTCTCTTTTTGCCAAATTAATAGGTTTTTTAATAGATTGCATATATAGATGTTTAGCCATATATCTCCTCTTTCTTATCCCCTCAGACCCTCTCATACGTCCCACCCCAGCTGTCACGTCTATGCATAGCCCTGAGTCTGTGTGCGCCTGCCTGTGAGGCCATCCATTGGATCATGGGTAACCTACTAGAGGTCATGGTCCCTCAAAGAAAAATGACTCCCCTTATCTTAGCAGCCATCACTGGTCAGTATCTCCTCAGTGAAGGATGAAGCCTTATGAGGCCCCGGGTCTCAGTCAAGCTGAAATGCTGACTGGCTTGCTCAGTCAGACACAGCTTTCATGAGGGTCAAGCATACAGGGGCTACACCACGTCCAGAAGCCAGCATCACCCAGCACGGATACTCCTCCTCTGGCCCGCCCACTCCTTTTGCTTGCTCATGAGCCTCGGAGGGACTAGTTTATACATCTATCTCACTTAGGGTTGAGCACTCGACAGACACTGGCTTAGCGCTCTGACCAGTTGGATTCCTGCGCATTGACTGCTGCCCGTGGGAGAGAAGAGTTTGAGGAAGCAAGGTTGAGAGTAGCACTAAGCTATGGAGTGAATCACTGTCACAGCTGCGCTGAGTCGAAGGGTGACGCTCTCAGGGTCCTCTAGCTCCACTTGGTGCTGACGTGGGGACTGTAAGTGAGCAGCAGACATGCTACTCACACTGAGAAAGGCAACCAGTTTGAGCCTTGTCCAGCCTCCCTCCCTTCCTCTATTTCTCCCTTCCTCTTTCCCTCTCCCTCCCTTCTTTCCTCTTCCTCTTCTTTATCTCTTCCTCTGTTCTTTTCAAAGACAGGGGCTCATGAATCATGGTTGGCATAGACTTCCAGCTACATGGTCAGAGAAACTTCCCAAGGAGAAGAAACTCCAAGGAAGGCTGGACACTGGGGAGAGGTCATTCTAGAGGGAGGGGGCTGCCATTAGTTCCTGGGAAGCTCCCCCCAGGCAGGTGGCGGCTGGGGAGGTGAACATGGAGCCAGTAAAGGAGCACAAGAGTTCCTTAGGCCTTGTGATGGATGCCGGGAGGAAGGCTCACTACCAGTCCCTCTGCGGCCAGCATCAGGACCCTTGCAGGACAGTCTGGGCATCATGTACAGGTGGTCAGAGCAAAACCACTGTCCCAAAGCCCAAGAGAATTTAAGAAGGGGCCTCTGAGCCAGGATATGGTGGTGCACGTTTAATCCCAGCACACTGGAGGCTAAGGTAGGAGGACTGAGTGTTTGGGTCCAGCTTGGACTATAAAGTGAAACCCCCTCCCCATCAAATAAAGGAGGGACCTCAGTTGAGAAGGACCAGCTGAACTATGCCTTCTGGAACCTGCATCCCAAACTTCCAGCGACACAGCCACAGACACTATCGTCCCCGAGAACCCTTTGCAGAAGGAAAGGCAGACTGGATAAGAGGAGGAGGGGACAATCTAGGTGCAAGAGGAAGTGACAGGAAATGAATGTGGAAAGGGACGGGTTGGGAGGAGGAAAAAAAATCAAAATTTGTTCAAATTTCAGTTTTGAAACATATCCACAGGGCTCATCAAATCCTTTTCTTGGGAGGCCACAGTCAGACCGAAACTCTGAGTTTCCAGTTCATACTCCAGAAGACGCTTTTCTATAAGATGAGAAGGAAGTGGGTACTATGCAGCCCCCACTGGCAGCCCTCAGAGCATCCTCTCTGCTTCTGCCTGGGGAGATCATAGGGACTTACTTTCTCTAGGTTTGTTTCTGTTTTAAAGCAGGGCCTCATGATGTAGCCCAGGATGACCTGGAATTTATTAGCTAGTCTAGACTCGCTTCAAACTCACAGCAATCCTCCTGCCTTCACCTCCTAGGTTGTGCACTATTACACCAGGTATTTTCTCTTAGTTCTGAATTCTGTTTCTGAACCTGTTCTCTTGATAAAGCTAATCACCCTGTAACCCCTAACACACACACATGCTCACATGCACACACACAGACACACAGACAGACAGACAGACAGACACACACACACACACACACACAGTACTTTGTCTAACCCCTTTCCCCATGCCCTCACCCTAACAAAAGTCCCTGCAAGAGAAATTAAACCCCAAACTGCTCCTGATGGCTGATAATTGAGCTAAAAAATAAGGTCTGAGATGTGAGCTTGCAGGGACCACTGTTTCAAAATAGCAGTCTCTCACCAACTCTGCTGCTCAAATCTTTCTTTTTCCCCCTTTTGTCTCTAGTCAAGCAATGGGGAAGTTTTGCTATTTCTGTTGGAGAGCTGTTTATCTTACCTGGTCAGAAAGACAATTAAAATATTCAGTAAACCAACAGACAAAGCACTGGGAGGCCTGGTAAGACACAGCAGGAAGGCAGTCTTAGAAGCCAGGGAAAGGCTGGCTTACCCAGGAACATCCCCTAGCAGTGAGGAGCCATGTCTGAACTGAATGACCGCATGAAGAGTTGTGGAATAACTCACGACTCCCAGTGCCTATGGTAACTGGTCACCAAAGTGCTCTTGCACTAACTGAGCAGCTTAGGTGAGTTTTGTTTGTTTTAACCTTTTGTTAGAGTGCTTTAGGTTCAGAGCAAAACCGAGAAGAGGGACTGGGAATCTCCCTGGTTTTCCACCCCAGCCCGGACACCGTCCCATCTACTGTCTGCACCCTGCAGCAGAGAGATACACTGGTCACCACTGAGCTGACTGCACTGAGCCATCAGTCACCCCTGAGAGGCCACAGTTACTGTGGGGGTCTGCTCTTGCTGTTGTGCCTTGCACTGCTTTGGGTTCTGTATCCCAGAGCAGTTTAATGGACCTCAAAAATCCCCTGTGCTCCACCATCCATCCCTCTCTTCCCCATGGCGGCGTTTCAAAACACAAGGTGAACTTGAGTGTTATTGGCCGGTAAGGATAACAAAACAGAGATGGCCTAGGCTCCTTAAGAAGACACTTGTTCCAGGATGCCCTGGGCTGGCCACAAAATGCTGGGCACAAAGCGAAATGAAGGCAGATCTCAATGGTAAGGATTCCGAGTACCTGTCTATCAGCCACACTTAAGGGTCTGAACCACACATCCCAGCCCTGTCAAGGACCATCCTCTGCCCTGTCTGTGTCATTTTATCTCTTTCATATTATAGCTTTATGATGCTTTGCAGAGTTGAGTGCCAGCCAGTGTGGAAGAAAGACTTTCTCATTAGGGCAGGAGTGATCCGTTGCTTAGGAGCACAATTGTCGAATGCTCCCTTCCAGTTACCATCTGACCCGAAAGCCCTTTTGTCCTGTAAACAGGCCTGACCTGATCTGTCACAGTTAACCAGCCCAAAAGCTTTCTCATACTAACTGATGGCAGAGTTGCCTCCTGTTATCCGTTGCAGAACCCTCGATGCCTAGGGGGCTTGTGTGCACCCAGAGCGCATCCTTTTCAATGCATATTTATATGGAAAGAACAAAAACCACAAGAGACAAGCAAGCACAACAATGACCTTTTGTTTAAGTGGGCATGAAGTTGGAAAATAAAATTGCATTTGAGATTTTAACGGGATCAGGAGCGGAGTAAGCTAGCCATGGGGAGAGAGATCGCACTCTCATTGTGGAAATTATGTGATTTTATGTGAATGACAACTCCATCCAACAGTCTGGACTTGAGGTCCTAGTTGGGATTTACTTGGGGTTGAGAAACAGTAGCAAAGGGCACAAACATACACACACACTCACACACACACACACACACACACACACACACACACACCCTTGAACACACAACATTCAACACTCAATACTCAGCACTCCCTCCCTGTATATTTACCCACTGCCACTTGCTTGAGCACACACATTCCCTTACACACACTCCCTTTCACATAAACATATTTCCTCACACACACAATTAAACACACACACAGTCTCACTCACTGATACATATTAAAACACACACATGCTTGAATACACTCTTCACAAGCACACACATATAGTTGAACACAGAACTACCTCACACACACACACACACACACACACAAGTGAACATACACTTCACACACACTACACATTCCTTCACACATAATGCTTGTATGACACTTGACCAAAACCATGATTTTCCAAAGCTTGCTGAGAATGTGCATGGCACATACAAACATCTTTCTTCATGCTCAATTCTAGATATCTTATGGACATACACACTATAAACTTTCAACTATATGTAGCACAGAGACTCTTCCAGCAGATCCATGTAAAGTCCACATACACACTCACACAAAGCACACAAGCACACACCCTTTTATTCTCTTCACATTTACTGAGCACGAGGCAAGCAGGTACTAGATGCCTCCCAACACATCACAACCAAGTCCACTCAGCCTTCACCCAGCTGTCCTTGTAAGCATCTACTCAGAATGCTTTGACTCTTGCTGAACTCAGCCTCTGTGACTTACATGTCATCTTACCTGGACCACAACCACTTGGATGGAAACATGGTCTGGGAGTCGGATTGGTGCCCGGAAATATTGAGACAGAGCAACCAGCAGGTGGAGGATGGCAACCAGGTTCTTGGCATGAACAGCTGAAATGCAAGATCAGAAAATGAGAGTCTCCAGATTCTAGGCAGGAGAATATTGGGATTACAGCAGTACCTCCCTCAGTGTCTTATTGTTGCACCCTAAGCATCAGAGAATTCCTCAGTCACCACCTGTCTTCCCCCAACCCTCTCAACTTACGGACATGCTCCATAGGTTCCCTCTTGGGTGCTATGATTGGTAGATTTCCAACACAGCATCTCTACTCCATTTGAGGTTCCCCAGGAGCAATGACTGAGTTTGAAGCTCAGAAGCCCTGGGTCTCCTCCTCTGTCGAGAGTCAACTTCTCTAGAAGAACCATGAGACCCACCCCAAAAGTTTGGCTGCTCATGCCTTATAAGGTGGATGTAGTCTATGTTCCCAAGCAAACCCAAGTGTCTTCCACAATTGTCACACCCTGTGCCAATACTAAACCATTCATGCTGCTGAAGGCTAGGCCCTTCTGACTGTAGCTTTCTCAGTAGGTGGGCTACACACCTACTCATAAGGTTCACACAGGTAGGCTAGAACGTGGATGTGACTTGGTTACCTGTTTACTGGTTATGGCTTTGGACATGGAGCCTTTACCACCTTGGATGACAGTTCCCAGGTGGACATATACTATGTAAAGACTTCCAACATTAACAAGGGCAGAGCCCCTGGGACAGTGCAGGTGGCCAGGAATAACTGGTATTTTTTATTATAACTTATGAGAAAGTCCCTGGCACGAAGGCAATCAGGACATGCCAACCTTCTCTCTTCCTGTCTCATAAAAGGGCAGACCCCTCAGGTTCTTTGCCTGCCTGTGTGGTCATACTACTTCATGGTTCTTCATTACAAGGACATTTAAGGAGAAATCCAGAGTACCACGTGTTTATGTCACCCACATAGGGTTGTCAGGGTGTCATTTGTCTTCCCTGGGTCAAAAAGTCTGCTTTGGAAGTTTTGAGAAGCCACCATGAAAGGAAGTGATTCCGACTGTCCCTTGACAACGTTAGCACTATCTCTTATCAGACGTTTCTCAGTAGGTGGGCTACACACTGACTCATAAGGGTCACACAGGTAGGCTAGGACTTGGATGTGACTTTGTCACCTGTTTACTGGTTATGGCTTTGGGCAGAGGCTACTGTTCCACAGGCTGTGTCTCCGCATGGCTGCTGGTGGTTCAACATGACCCCAAGCAGCACACTTGGCTTTCCAGAGGTTTAGATCTGGAAAGCCCTGTACACTGACTCTGACCTTCAGTGACAGCCTGAAAAATGGCTTGTGGTTGGGACTGGGCCACTGACATGGCACTGCCATGAAGACAGAGCAAGACGAGGATTTGCTCTTCCAGTCAGGGTTATTATATCCTCCCCAGGTTGGATCCTGGGGGCTGTAAGCACACTTGAGGCCCTCTTACTTTTAACGACAAACTTGATGTTTGAAAGGTTCAGGTCAGCCAAGTCCTTATTGCCCGGTGTTACTGTATATTACCTCAGTGAGCAACATCAAAAGTATCAGACAGATGTCAGACCCTTTCATCAAATGTGGTGTCCTCCAGGGGATCTTTTCCAAAAGAGATCATTCCATTCAGACACCAGGGAATGCGGATAAGGATGCTAGCCTCTGTGTCCCACATCAGCATCAAAAGCAAAATCCTGGGAGATACCCACACCCAGAAGGAGCGTGGCTCAGGTCTGGAGCGTCTGGGCTTGCTTTTGTTGTTGAGAGACAACAAAACCATGCAGTCCTTATCATGTAGTTCTGACAGGTCCAGAACATTCCACACAGCCAAACCTGCCCTTGAACTTGTGACCCTACTACCTTAGGCTCCTGAAACATTTTTTTCCTCCCCAAATTTACTTTAATTTTCTCTTGATTAATTGTCTAGGAGCATCATGGTATGTAGTATACGGAAATCAGGAAAAACTTTTGCCAGCTGAATATCTTAACTGCTGAACTATCTCTCAAGCCCTTCATGTTAATTTTGTTGTTATACCTTAAGGGACAGGTGTGGTGGTCATTGTGTGTGATAAACATGGTGTTAGGCTAGGAAAGGCATCAATTGCAGGAACACAAAAACAAACCTGCAGACCAATAGGAGAGCGTAGAACAGCAGGAAATAAACCCACATGGTTACAGCCATCTGGTCATCAACAGGGATGTGAAAAGCATACACTGGAGGGAAAAACTGCCTTTTTAACAAACGGAGCTGGGAAAGCTAAATAACCAACTCCTTATAAAAGAATGAAACTAGATCTGTATCTCTTACCTTGAGTAACAATCAATTCAAACTGATCAAAGACCTTACTTAATGTGGGACCTGAAAAGTTGAAGCTGCTAAAAGAAAGCCCAAGTGAGGGCTGGAGAGATGGCTCAGTGGTTAAGAGCACTGACTGCTCTTCCAGACGTCCTGAGTTCAATTTCCAGCAACCACATGGCGGCTCACAACCATCTGTAATGAGATCTGATGCCCTCTTCGGGTGTCTGAAGACAGCTATATATAATAAAGAAATACATAAATAAATAAATACATTTTAAAAACCTAAGTAAAAGACTTCTGTACAGGCTTCCCACAAAGAACCCAATGACTCAGGAAATGACCCCATGAACTGAAAAATGGGAAGATGGAAAAAAAAAATGTCTGCAGAGCAGAGGAAATAATCTATCAGCAGAAGGAAAGGGGCTACAGAATGGGAGAAAAATCTTGTTGGCTCCTATGCCATAGGATGTATCATCTATAAAGAACCTTAAAAAATTAAACATTATTCTCCCCTCTAAATCATCCAATCAACATACGGGTAAATGTACCGAAGAGACAACCATCCCTCTACCCTCTAAACTATCCAATCAATGAATGGGTAAATGCACTGAATAGACATTTCCCAAGAGAAATACTAGTGGTATATATATATACATATATATAAAGGTGTTCAACTCCCTTAACCATCAGGGCAATGCAAATTAAAAGCACTGTTAGTTTCTATCCAGTTAGAATGACTACCACCAGGAGAACAAACAACTAATCCCAGTGAGGCTGTGGGGAATGAGAAAACCTCATTTACACGGGTGGCAGTAAACACTGGTAGGACCACTATAGAAATCAGCATGGTGGTTCCTCAAAAGACTAAAAGCAGAACTTCCATACAAGACAGTTAGATCACTCCTGGGTGTATCCCAATGTCTCCACATCGACATGCCACGAAGATACTTGCATGTCCACGCTTACTGCTGCGCTATTCACAGTAGCCAGGAAATGGAACTGGCCTTAATGTCCATCAACAGATGAATAGACACAGTGTATGTATACAATGGTACAATACAATTCAGCTCTAGTGAAAAAATGAAGTTATGACATTTGCAGGCAAATGGATACAACTGGAGATCAACAAGCGAAATAAGCTATGGCCTTTTTTTCTGTGTGTGTATGTGTGTGTGTATACACATGCATGTGCATGCATGTGAGGTGGGGAGGAGGAGGACGTACAGGACAGGGGACAAAAGAGGGACTAGGATACATATGACATGAAAAGAGAATGAGGTACTATCTTGGGTGAGGAAGTAGATGTGTAAAAGAGGGGCAGGAAGGTGGGAGAGCCGTGGGAGAGAAGGAGTTAGAGCAAAGTGAGAGAACACAGCATCATAACTCTGTCCTTTGTATGCTAACTTGGAGCAATGAGAAAGATGGAAATGCTATTCCATTTGTGTGTCTGTGCCCAGCCAATGTCTGCAGCTACCCATGGTACAGGCATCCCTCGGGATGTTTGAAGACATCCCCTCTGGATACAGGGAGATGACTTTCTATACATGCATAGATGTGTATTTATATGTGAGTAAATAAAATGCATGTTCTAGACACAGACAGACAGACAGACACACACACACCGTGCAGTAATACTCCAACATTTTCAGAGCCCATCTCTAGGCAGGCAGTTCATGGAGTCCTCATACACAGGCTCAGTACACAGCCTGGCTCTGCGGCTGCTCTCTAAAACAGATCTGTGGCTCCATTGTTCATCATTCTGTAAGCGGGACAGCAGTGTTGCTTCAGGGGACATCAAGCGTACCAGTCACCCTTTCTTGTTCTGGGGCAGTGATAGTGAAGCCGCTAGAATCCCTGACCCTGGCATAATAATGTTTGTAGTGTCAGACCTTCTCTGTGCCTTGATTTCCCCATCTGGGAGACAAGGGTAGTGAAAAGGATTAGCTGAGCTGGCTGAGTGGGCGCTGCAAGGGTTAAAATGGACATTAATATTTAAATGTGGTTTTATATACCAGCATTCTCAAAATTTTCAATTATTAAAAAAAAAAAACCCAAAACAAAACAGTTTGTGAACAGAAAAGCAAGATACCCCTAAAGTCCTAGATCAAAGACCTTGGTAACTCAGCAGCCTGCCCTGTCTCTCTTGTCTTGAGCATAAAGGTGACACCGTGTCCCCAAATGCACAGCCAGGCCTGATTAGAGAGAAAGGAGAGAACTTCCCCCTGTGAGTTGTGCCCGCTCTGTTCCTTCTAGAACACACTGCTTCTTCTTATAAACAAGCTCCAGCTCTTCTTGATACCCCGAGGCATCACAGGGAGCAGCCAAGGGAATAATTATCCCTTCTGACCCACTAAGCCATCTCCATTCTGAAGATCCAGCCAGGGAGAGTAATGCACAAGAAGTAAACAGAGAGACAGCAAAGACAGCCAACTAAATCCATCTGATACTAGCAACCAGCTTGCAAAGTGTGTGTGTGTGTGTGTGTGTGTGTGTGTGTGTGTGTGTGCATGTGATGTATATGTGTGAGGTCAGAGGTCAATATCAGGTGGTCAAGTGTCTCCCTCAAGGTTCCATCCACCTCCTATTTTGAGACAGCGTCTCTCACTGCACCTGGAGTTAGTTCCGTGACTCACTCATCCAGGGCTGGCCAGGGAACTCCAGAGCTCTCCTACCTCTGTCTCATCAGCACTAAAATTATAGGTAACTGGCACTACTCTGAGCTTTTAGTATTTTTAAAAATACGGGTGCTGGGGCTCAATCCAAGGCTTGTGAGGTAAACACTTTACCCAATAAATCAGGCCCAACCTCATGTGTCATTTTTTGAACATTATTTAATTTCCCAGGGGCACAGGGAAATAGGGCTCCTTAGCAGGGCAGCTTCTGGGGCGTAAAGCCAGGTCCTGTTCTCAACCCTCAGGTGACTTTGGCTAAGCAGAGAACACCCTGTTCCCAGCTTATCACACTGGTCTATGCTAGCAATGGTTTAATTATGCTGAAGGAGGTACTAGGTGTTTTGGCTCCAATGTCAGATGTCAGAAACGAGGGCAGGAGACAGGTCCTGGCAGCTATGAGGTCACTGTGGTAGGGGAGGGTGTCCTCATACTTAGATCCAAACACTGTCTAACCATTTTTTTATTTGCACCGTAAAAATCTGCATTTGTTTCTTAACAAAGAGAAACATCAGAAAACTCCCTGCCTAGGGACTGGCTGGCATTGCTAGTGTCATGTGACCCACTGACTTACTGTTGAATCTGAGCTCCAGTTTATATTAGATGTCAAGGCACACTCTTGACACAGCAAAAGAATGAATGTCCTGGGGGCTGGGGAGATGGCCCAGAGGTTCAGAGCCCTAGTTGTTCTTCCGGGGAACTGGGGTTTGAGTCCCATTCCCCACACAGCAGCTCACAACTGTTTGTGAGCTCCAGCCCCAGGGGATCTGACACCCCCTTGTACCCTTCGTGGGCTCTGCATCGGGCAAAACATCTATGCATGTAAAAGATATTTAAAAAGGGCAAGTGATCTATATTTTTCCTGAAATCTTTGAGCTATACTACCAGTGAGAGGTGGGACTTAAACAATCCTGTCCTTAGGGGTGGGAAGATGGTTCAGTGTGGAAAGGTGCTTGCTGTAAAACCTGGTGAATGACTGTCAACTTGATGTAACCTAAAATCAGAATCACCTGGGGAGAGTCTCAACGAAAGATTGGTTGCACTGGATTGGCCTGTGGGTATTTGTGGTGGACTGTCTTTTAGCTAACTGATGTAATATAAATGTGGCAGAGGTTACTCATTCCATTTATAAGACTGAAAACGAATCCCCTCCACTTAGGAGAGTTAAAAATTATGTTTGCAAACCTAGGAAAGGTAAAGGTCCCCTTTTACAGTAAGTGATCTCATTGCTGTGACCCTCATCCAGTATGGGGGTCACCATTCGCTGAACTATACAAGTGGAGAAGTCAAGCTGAGTAGAAGCGGTCAAATGAATCCAGGTGAAGGCGAAAGGAGAGAACTGACCCTAGAGAGTTGTATCCAGACCTCCAGATCTGTACCATGGCATGAACATTCCCCCTTCCCTGCTATGTGTCAGTCAGTCTGTCAGTCTATCAGTCAGTCTGTCTCTCTCCCTATTTCTCTAGTAAATAAAACATTAAAACAAACACTATTCTAGTGCTCGGGACCTCTGAGGTATCCATGTCCTTCTGAGGATCAGGGGAGGTGACAGAGCGTAGGCAGAACAAGCCTTACTCTTGGCCTCTCAGCATCCTCAAGTTCCTGCATGCAGGAGACAGCATTGCTCTCAGCAGGCTGTGTGGGTCTCAGAAATGGCTCCAGGAACACATCATTTCCTTACCAAGCTGACCTAGAGCCACAGAAAACCTTCCAGACAAAGGGACACCAACCTGGACATTTTATTATTTCCATCCCCAGGGGTTTGTATGATAGGCTATCTTTCCCGTGAAAGGTTATTTCTCAAAGAGAAACACCTTTGCAACCCAGGTTACAGTTTAGGAATGGTGGGGACACATTAGGGGCTAGCGTCATTTCATAGTCCTTTCCCAACTCACAGTCTACGTTCCACTTGATGCTCCTGGGAGGAAGCTTCAGGGTCTCGTTGATCTTCTCCAGCACAGTCTGTAGCTTTTGCTTCTGGGCAATCTCCGACTGGGTGACCTCTGCCACATTGAGCTTCTCACTCTCCAGTTTCTCTGGAGTGGGAAGGGAAAAGAGCAGCCAGCCATTATCTTGGGTCACAGGAAACCCAACTCACGCCTATTCCTTTATATGTTCACCCACGACAGCATGCAGTTATCTATAGTCAAGCCTAGGATTGTTCTGGGGATGTTCGAGTGTTGCAGTCCTATGCAATCCTCTTGTGTGCTTTAGTCATCTCTGTGTTGTTCAATTGCCTGGTACAATATCAAGGCCATTATCTACTGTCATCTTATATTGCTTACAGAATCATGACAAGTACAGATATTTTCAGTATAGATGTGATTTTTGTCCCAAAACTCTAATTTATAGTCCATTCTAATTCCACTTTTGTTGCTGTGATAAAACACCCAGCAAAAAGCAGCACAGCAGAGAAAACGTACGTTGGCTCAAAGTTCCAGGCAAAACTCCATCACCACGGGGAAGTCACAGTGGCAGGAGCCACTTGGTCACATGACATCACAGAGAGGTGAATGTACACATGCTCACTCCTGCTTGCTTCTGCTCAGCTCCATTTTTTCCACTCAAAGTTCAGCGCTTTCCACCTAGGGACTGGTGCTGCCCACGCTGGGCTTTCCCGCCAGTTAGCTTCATTAAGACAACTCTCCACAGAGAATTATCCCATGCCTACCCTGTGTAGGGTATAGACAGCTTCTCATGGAGACTCTACCCAGGTGACTTGAGGTTCTGTCAGTTGAATCTGCAGACATGAAACCTCTGGATACGAAGGACCACCTGTGCTGAGGACCTTCTAGAATCGGATGCTGCTCCTTCTCTAGTTGAGCAGGAGTCCTGTGGAAGTCCTTTGACTGTGCTGTAGACCCCAGGATCACAGAAGTGGGGAATTTAACCAGCCACTTTTGAATGCTCCTCCTCCAATTTGCTCCCCACCCCCCATTAGGATTCTGTAAACTCCACCCCACAGTTACCTGGCAATAGCCAGATATGCTCCGCCCTACAGTTACCTGGCACTATAAAAGGGGCTGCTTGCCCCCTCCTCCTCTCTCTCTTGCTCCTCCCTTGCTCTTGCTCCTCCCCCATTCTCTCCATGTGCTCATGGCCGGCCTCTACTTCTCTACTCCTCCTCTTCTCTCTCTGCCCCTACTACCATCTTAACTCCCCTCCCTATGCCCTGAATAAACTCTATTCTATACTATACCGCCATGTGGCTGGTCCCTCAGGGGGAAGAGATGCCTCAACATGGGTCTTCCAGAGGCATCCCCCTTCCCCCCACACCTCACCACACCCCCATAGAACATATCCTCTCTACTCTCTTTCTCTTTTTCCTAACATGGGTGCCGAAACCCAGGACATATCTTTTCTTTATCTTTTTATAAACCTATCACCCCCTCTTCTTTCCTAAGGACACCATTGTGTCCCAACTGACCAGCCTTCTGTCAGGGCCAGCTATAGACATCCTGTATGTTTGTCACCCCAATCACATCAGTCTGATGGAAGCATCTCTTTCCTTTTCCCATCCCCCACCCTCACCACAGGCAGTGTTACATTTTATCAGTTCCAAGGTAACACACCTTAAAAAAAACTTTTTTCCCCCACATCCCTAAAATCAGACTGTATCTTAAAACTGATGAGATCCTACAAGTACTACCATTCAGGTGGAAGACAAAAGAACCCCTCACTGGACTGCCACTACCCTGCTCTGATGAGCCCGAGGGAGCATCTGCAGAAAATAATCAGCTACAGATTTGAAGCAGGAAGGAAGCACCTGGTAATGGTGGGCGTGGACTTCTCTCTGGACGGCGCTCACATTGTAGTGTGCTTTAATATCAGTGAATCTCGTGTGTCCCAACACAGGAGACAGCTTGATCACTTTAATAATCTAGATTCGCTGTTCAATCTATCACAAAGGACAAAACAACAGCAGTCTCTGTGATGGGAATTACAGTGCCTGCTTCTAGATTCATCTAAATCTATGCCCCCCACCCCCCTGCTCATCCAGGACTAAGAGAACCCAGCATGTGTTAAAAACGGCTTTTCTCTGCATTTTTAAAGGCTGCCATATAAATATTTCAACTTTCCATCAGTGCTCCGACAAGTGCTTATTTATTTTTGGTAATTACAGCTTACACGAGTTATATGCCCTTTGGTGTGAGACTGTCCACTGGAGAGTCTGTGCAGCTTCGGAAGATCCATGAATTATTGTCAGCAGCAGGGCAGGATGGCTGCAGGCTATTTGTAAGTGCAGCATCCTCAGATGTATCTCTGCCCTCTTCAGTCGACTCAAGTCATCCCTCACTTCCGAAGTGCAGGGATTTATCAAGCACAGAGAAAACCTTATATGTATGTATGTATGTATGTATGTATGTATATATATAGTGTGTGTGTGTGTGTGTGTGTGTGTGACAGAGCAAGAGAGAGAGAGAGAGAGAGAGAGAGAGAGAGAGAGAGAGAGAGAGAGAGAGAGAGAGTGAGGGGGAGGGAGGGATGCGGGAGGGAAAGAGGAGGGAGACAGAGGGGAAGAGAGAGAGGGAGAAAGAGAAGAGATAAAAAGAGAGAAAGAGAGGGAGAGAAAAAGAGAGAAAGGGAAGGAGGGAGGGGAAGGGAGAAAGGCAGAGGGAGAGGAAGAGGGACCAGGAGAGGAGTCAGTGTGTAGAGCTCAGAGACTAATTTGTGGAAGTTTGCTTTCCCCTTCAACCGCTCAGGTCATCGGACTTGGTGTGAGCACTTTTACTACCTTTTCCACCTTTAAGCTGAATTCTTATCTTGGATCCTCTCCTTCTAAAGAAAGGGAAATTTTGTCACCTCTCCCCACCGCCCCCCATTGTTTCTTGATGTCACTGGAACTGTCCTTTTTTCATATGTTGACACTGCACACCCTGGGAAGGACTGCACAGAACTCGGTGGTGATAAAGCCGGAAGCCGGAGCCCGACCTGACAGGATCTGCTGGGCTAGGTGACTGCTGGCTGTCTCAGAGGGTGGGCAGGAGGGGACAAGGGTGTGAGAGCCACCTGCTTGCTAGCCCAGTCTAGATTTTCATACTCACACTCTTCTGCTGGCTACCGACAAGGTGAACACGTTCCACTTCTGAGTCTCTTTTCCTTCCTCCTTCTTTTTCACGGTGTAGCTCTGGCTGACCTAGAACTAACTATGTAGATCAGGCTGGCCTTGAGATCACACTCTGTCTCCCAAGTGCTGGGTATAAAGGCAGGTGCTATGACACCTGGCTTTGTCCTTGTTAAAATAATAGGTGGGCGACAGGAGGCTTATAGCTGCAGGCTGGCAAGGTGGCTCAGTGGGTAAGGCATTTGGCATCTGATAGTGCAAACCTTATGACCTGAGTTTGATCCTTGGATCCCATGTAAAGGTAGAAGGCGAGGACAGACTCTTACATGTTGTCCTTTGACCTCTGATTTCCAAATACATACAGCAGCAGGAATGTGTGTGCTCATGCACATATATATGCATACAATTAAAAAAAACTAAATAAAAATTAAGAATGAGATTATAGCATATACACACATGCATATCTCTACTACCCTTTTTTGTACAGATTTAAATCCCACATTTCTTTCTAGGCTCAGGTCATTCTTTTGAAAAAAAAACATATGTACTCTACAGAGCTTATTGCACATTTGACCATCCTCTGTAGGTATCCAGCCAGGGTCCAGCCCTGTTTCCTCTGTTTGCAAACACACATTCCATGTGTACAACTAACTGTTGGCTGCTGAGAAGAATAAGAGCCCACCTCACAGATCTATTCCTGTGTCTGCTTGTCTTCCTAGATCTCCTCTCATTAGTTCTTTTATTGCTTTACCTCAGTTAAGACCCACCCACCTATCTACCTACCTACCTACCTTCCTTCCTTCCTCATATGGTATGTGTATCTGTGTGTATATGTATGTGTGTGTATGAATGTGTGTTTATGTGTGTGTCTGTCTGTTTGTATATGTATGTGTGTGTATATGTATATAAG
The DNA here is from genome assembly GCF_963924665.1 of Micromys minutus. Lineage (NCBI taxonomy): Eukaryota > Metazoa > Chordata > Mammalia > Rodentia > Muridae > Micromys > Micromys minutus. The sequence continues at coordinate 83,930,146 of NC_137971.1, forward strand.
TGTGTCTGTATGTATGTGTATATGTGTATAAGTATGTCTGTATATATGTATATATGTGTATGTGTGTGTATGTCTATGCATGTGTGTATGTGTATGAGTGTGTTTCTCTGTGTGTGTCTGTGTATATGTGTATATGTGTGTGTGTGTCTATATCTATGTGTGTGTGCATGTGTGTACATGTTCATGTCTGTGTATGCATGAATATGGAGGCCTAAGGTATTTTCCTTAATTGATCTCTATTATACTTTTTGAAGCAGGGTCTCTCGCTTAGAGCTCACTGATTTGCCTAGAATGCCAGTGAGCCCCTGAGAATCCTCCTGTCTCCACCGTCCAGGTCTGTACATACAGAGGCTGACATAGCCAGCCTTTAATCTGGGTGTGGAATCCGAACTCAGGTTCTTATCCTTGTGCAGCAAGTCCTTAATCCACCGAGCCACAGCCCCACTGAATTATCTCTACACTTCCCTCCATGGTGCCAAGGAATTAAAGAAACTTTGTTTCCCTAGACTTCTAATTTCCCTCTTCTGTTCTTAGAGTAATATTAGCTGGGTCTGTTCAAAGCTATTGCTGAAGCATTATTGTCCTGGGAAGCCATTTCTCACACAATTCTGTGCTTCTGCAAATTGCCCATAATTGGTTAATTTTTAGGAAGTGTTAATATGATCTTACATAGATGGGATGTGGTTTAGAATGTTCCCAGGTGTATTTCTTTGTGACTGTTTTTTTTTTTTTTAAGAATACAAAGCTGTTCTTGTAGAGATCAGCTTTACAAAACAATGGAACGGCAACAAATTCAGGGAGTGTGAAGACAGGGCAGAGTTGATTCCCAGAACAATGAGATGGTCCCTAGGCTTTAACTCAGTGGTTCTCAGGGGGCCGCATATCAGATTATAATTAATAATGGTAGCAAAATTACACTTATGAAGTAGAAGCAAAATGATTTTATGGCTGGGGGTCACCACGACGAGAGAAACTGTTGAAGGGTCGCAGTGTTAGGAAGGCTGAGAGACACTGCTTTAACTCACAGAGCTGCAACATATATTATGTCCTCAAAGAATTACGAATGCTAAACCCCCTTTCCAATAGTACTGAGTCCACAGCTACTAAACTATTCAAAACCACTTTTGCTCTCATACATATGGGACACATACATTAATAAAAAGGATAAAGTCAATTTCTATGGACTATGTTTGTAATACACCTGGGTTCACCCACACCAGGGTTCACACACACTAGGGGTTGCTAGCACGAGGGGTTGTCCACACTAGGGTCACCCACACTAGAATTCATCCTCACTAGGAGTCACCTGTACTAGGAGTCACTGATAGTAGGAGTCACTTGTACTAGATGTCATCTGCATTAGGGCTCATCTGTACTAGGGCTCGCCCTCACTAGTGGTCACCTGTATCTGAATCACGTTAACTGACTTTCTGTTGGTATTGCTTTTCCTATTCTTCCTCCCCTGCTATCCTTTTCTCTTTTGAAAAACATTTTTATTACATAGATGCATTTAATTATGTGTTTATCGATGTACATGCATGTATCCGTGCACCATGGTTAAATAAAACATAGTGAAAAGACCATGGTCATCCTGAGTTAAGAGATCAGATGAAGAAGAACAGGGGGCTATGGTCAGATGACCTGAGGAGCAATACCAGGTCTCAGACTTTCCTGGAATTGTGTGTCTTCTTATCTCATGCTGTCTACTGGTTTGGAGTGTGTGTGTGTGTGTGTGTGTGTGTGTGTTTGTGTGTGTGCGCAAGCGTGTGTATATGTGTTTCAAAATATAATGAACAGACCATGGACTTCAGTATATAACAGTGATGCTGTGAAATGTGTCCCAGTTTTGCCTTGTAGGTGATATAGGGTAAGAGCAACCTCTGGGGGAACTGAGGATGTAGCCTCCTTTAGCCACTTCAGAAGAGAGGAATCCCAAAAAACATGTGGCTATTGAGCATGGCTAGGGAGTGTTGTGTAGCATTCTTTTAAGTTAAAATTTTTCCATTTTGGGGAGAAGCCTGTCAAGAGGATGTTCTAAGGGGAGGTGAAACATCCCACCCTGCAGGGATGTTCTTTAAGCTCAGAAATGAAACAACTCGAAATAACTTCAGGAAATCCCTGGAACCGATCAGATTCACTAGGCCCCTCCCTCCATAGATGAGTCTTAGACAGGCCATTGTCTAGAAGACTTGCTGACAATGTAGGCTGCCTGTAAGAAGTAGAGCCACCAGACACACTCCAACCTGTTGAGCTGCCTACAGCCTGTGCACTGTGTTCCTCAATCCCAGCTTTCATGAGCTGTCACCCATGCTGTGGTGGGCTTTGGTGGTATCTGAACTTGGGTTTCCTGTTGGTTTCCCTTTCTGGAGTGAGTGAACACTTGTTCACATCTTCTTAGGAATGGTGTCACAGAACAGGAAGGCATTTCCTCCTCTGCCTAGGGTTAGGACACTCTTGCTGCGAAGTGTTGAAGGGTTGGTGCCATTCCCATGGGGTGGGTTTCATAAAGAGGCAGGCCAGTGGACCACCATCATCTGTCTCCCCCGTAGAGTCCCAAGCAGCACAGAGATGCCTGTATCAATTAGAGCTTCCACAGGCATGACACCTGGTGCTTCCTTTGAGATGTCTTTCTCCGAGTTCTCCAGGCCCTCCTATTCACCTGATGCTTTCCGTTCCCACTTTCGGCCCAAGGCTCTTTCTTCTCCCACCATGGATTAGAGAATCAGCTGAAACCTCTTATTTTATGCAACGGAGAAAGGAACCTCAGGATAAATGCTCTTGCCTCAGTGTCCCGGAAAGGGTAATTTTAGGTCAAACTGTCATATAGTTGCTCTAAGGGCCCAGGTTACAATCAGAGAAGTTGTGTTTTCATTAATAGACCTTTTATTTATTAATTACTCTGGGAGTCAGGGTCTAATACAACAATTCTCAACCTGTGGGTCATAACCCCCACAGGGGGCACATCAGATATTGACATTATGATTCATAAAAGTAGCAAAATTACAGTTAAGTACCAAGGAGAATAATCTAATGGTTGGGGGTTCACCACAACATGAAGAACTGTATTAAAGGGCCGCAGTATTAGGAATATTGTGATCAGTTAGTCTAATATGTAGTCCAGACTGGCTTCAAACTCATATGTAATTGAGGATTATCTCAAAATCCTGATTTTCCTGTCTCCTCTCCTTTCCAAATGCTGGAGTTTACAGGTGACTCCATGTTCTGTGTGTGTGTTAGGATGGAATTTGGAGCTCTGTGCATGCTAGGCAAGCGCTTCACCAACTGACACACGGCCCACCCCCAGCCTGTCAGTAGTATTCTCATTCTCTCTCTCTCTCTCTCTCTCTCTCTCTCTGTGTGTGTGTGTGTGTGTGTGTGTGTGTGTGTGAGCACTTTGAGACAGGATCTTTCTGTGTAGCCCTGTCTGACTAGCCTAGAACTTTCCACGCTGACCCAGTTGACCTTGAACCTTCAGGGATCTGCCCACCTCTGCCTCCCGAGTACTGGGATTAAAAGTTTTCATCACCAAACCTGGCTTCTTTGATAGAATCTTGTTAGCATTTTTCTTTTATATTACTTACTTGGTTATTATATTTTGTTTCTGCTTTTTTTGGTGGTTTTGTGGTTTCTTCTTTTTTTGTACTAGAGATTGATTGAACCTAGGGCCTTGGACATGGTAGGCAAGTATTTTATCAATGAGTTATACCCCAAGGCCTGGTGCATCTATAATTTCTAAGGCATCTATAAACGTTTTTCTACCAGATATTTGTCTCTGTGCTTTAAGGAAAATATGCTGCTAGCACAAAAGAGAAAGGCTCAGAAAACAAACATAGCAGTGGGCACCTGGGAAGTCAGTGAGGTCATCCCCCAAATGCCTGGGGCTCTAAAAAGGGGTGTTTTTCTGCAGGTAAGCTAGATAGATAGCCAGGTCTGATGCTGCCACCCAAGAGGTTCTTGAGCAGAGCACATGCAGAGGGTCATGCCCATCCCAGGTCACCTGTCTTTTCCTGGCTGTTGGCATCACCACCAAGCTCACGTGACCCTTGGTCAAGCCATCCCTACCTTGGCACCTTGCTTACTTTCTTTCTGAGTCATTGGCCCATGATGTCATCCACTCGGCTGCTCCTGCTCTCCAGGCCTATCCAAGTTAGTAAAAAAGCACTCAAGCCCCAGATATTGGAGGTGCAGTTTCTAATGATGCCTGGTTTATCTTCATACTATTCACTGAGAATTTGATTATTTATGCTGCAGAGAACAAGTTAAAATGACCAGGAATAGGCCCATAACTTGATATATAAATGCCATTCTAAACAAACAAACAAACTCCTAGGCTCTTTGAAGAAGTAGCTACCAGAGGACAGAAAATATCATTTGAGCCTAGACTACTTTATGATGCAATAATGCAAGGGCATGCCAATAAAACAACATGGGGCTTCAGCTGCATATCAAGAGTCCAGGAGACAAAGGGAGAATGTTCCCAGCAACCAATGTACAAAGATCTTTGTCCATGTTGACATAATTAAATAGCGGAATAAACTGATTATCAGAAGTAATGTTACAGCTCTTCCTTGTGTGAGAATTCTAGCAAATGAATATAGAAAAAGGAAGGAAAAGGAGATTCATCCTCAGCACACAACTGCATTGATTAAAGCAGAGTCAGTCTACTAAAGGCTGTGACACTCTGAGAGAGTTAAGAGATGTCCCCATGGTCTCAAGGTCTTTCTCCCTGAATAAATTAATCACAAAGAGGAACAGTGGTAATGTTGTAGGGAAAAAAGTGGACAAGGCCACCCTAAGTCATTTGATTGCATGCCCCCTGTGACAAGTCACAGTGACTACTGGGAAGGGTGGATCGTTTGGGGGAGCGGCTCCCCAAACTGTGTAGTAGTATTAATGTAATCCTTACCCTACAAAACTGCATTCTTCAGACGCGCAACCTCATGAAAGACAAGGAATGACAGAGAAACCACTGTGAACTCAAGAGCAAAGGAGACTTGTCAGCTAAACTAGCGTGTGAACTAGGATGCTGAAACTGAACATCTCATTAGAAAGTAGTGCATCCTGGGGGGCTGGGGAGATGGCTTAGCAGTTAAGAGCATTTGTTCTTGCAGAGGACTTGGGTTTGGTTCCCAGAATCCACATGGTAGCTTACAACCATTCTAAATGGATCCAGTGCCCTTTCTTGGCATCCCCAGGCACCAGGTATGAATCTGGCATGTAGTTATACACACAGGCAAAAAATACATACATAAAATGGAAAATAAATAAACCTAAAAAACAATGTAAAACAAGAAAATAGTGTATCCAAAGGAGGTCTGTAATTTGGTTAAAGAGCTCCTTAAGGTTATTTTTTTCAATTTTGGTATTGGAGAGATGGTTGGGTCAACTGTGAACATATGGGAGTTTGGGTGAACAATATGTGGAAATTGTACAAACTTTGTGACTGAAAGCCTAAAATTAGTTCCAAGTCACAAAGTTTAGAAAGAAAGTGACAAATGTCCTATGGGCTCATTTAAGTGTTGAGCAGATTAGCGAGATGTAGAAAGATATGGAATATCTCCAGCATGCTATAGAGGCAAGAAATGATGTACAGGACCAAAAGATGGAACTGAAGAACTAAGAGTAAATGAGAAGTTCTAAACTAGTGCATCTCAACCTTCCTAATGCCGTGACCCTTTCATACAGTGCCTCATGTTGTGATGACCCCCCAAATGATTAACCTATTTTCATTGCTTCTTCATAACTTATTTTGCTTCTGTTCTAAGCCATAGTGTAAATATCCGGTATGCCGATGGTCTTAGGTGACCCCTGTAAAAGGGTTATTTGACCTCAGAAGAGTCGGGACCCACAGGTTGAGAACCACGGTTCTAAGCCAAGGTGGCCATTGCATCATGTAGCGAGAGAACCTGCCCCGCTGACTAAGCCAAGCTCTTTCATGAGGCTTTGCATGTGTGTTGAGTGACAGGATGGATGTGACACACAGGAGATGGAAATACAGTTGCCAAGACTTGTGAAGATGAAGGCAAGTGAGTAATCTAGAGGACTGAAGTTCATCTGAGCAACGAGCTGTGCACAGCGAACCCACCACTGGAGCAGAAATGGAATGGCTTTGGTGGGGAGAAACAAGGGAAGCAGCCTGTTTGGGACAGGCTGGTAGCAAGGCAGCTAGGGGCTTTCAGGTGGAGACCCTTTGGGGACTTAAGCTTGGCAGTTTCAAGGACAATGGAGTGACACGAGAGCCATTATGGTAGCATCAATGGTTGGAATCGCAGGAATGGCTGGAAGCATCCATGAAGTTAAAAGAAAGAAGATTGATGATGAGTCTCTGGTTAATTTTCATCTCTCTCTGCTTCCTGATTGTGTGTTATGAAACTGCCCAGCTGTCTCATGCTCCTATCACATGTCTTCCCTGCTATGATGGGCCATACCCCATCCAAGACAAGAACAAATTCTTCTTTCTTTAAGCTATTTCTTACTAAGAATTTGGTTGCAGCAAGCAGAAAACTAATACACTGACAAACGCCAACCATGACCGGAAGAAGCAGAGCCTTGGGAGAAGACAGTAGAAGGTGTCAGCATCAGGGAAAGTTGATGAAAACACTGGAGGTGGCTGCCATGCTAGGAGATGGGAAGGGGGGAGGGAGTGGCTAGCATTGGCAGCAGATGCAGGGGGCACCAAATGCTCTTTTGAAAACTAGTAGGCTGGGGAAGAAAGATAGCAGACTAGAGGGGCGCTTAAGGTCGCAGGGGTCATTCACACCTGTCTCTAAACTGGTCTATCTCAGGGGTTTCTATGACATTCATTATGGTGTTCACTGGTTCTTTTCACCTGGGCATCTTGCCTGTGGGTTTGGAATGTGTGTGCCCCACCTTACACCTACAGAGGGCTAAACTGAGGTCCACCTGTGATTCAACTTTGGGACATGAAGATTGACATCTCAAGTCATCTGACCTGTTCATACTCGAGGCCTGATCTGGAGCTACACAGACGTGATGTCAGGTTCTTTGGTAACCCTTCCCTGGAGGCAAGATGACTCTGTGGCCATGTTCCATCCTTGCTCCGAGAGCCTAGCATAGGACATTTTGAGGCAGCTTCTGAGTCTGATTAGAAATGGTGCTTGAGGGGCCAACAGCTGCAGCCACCGGGGACACGCTCAGTGGGGCTCATATCTTCTCCACGGTTCTGTGTGCCCAAACCTTCCCATTTTGCATTCAGCTAGCATTTACAACCTTTAAATATTAATACTCATTAATATTGATGTTTGAGTACCAAATCAGTTTAGCTTCCAAGAAATTACTAGATTTTACATTAGCCATTCATTCGTTTACCTAATATGCATTGATTAAGTGCTTGGTGATGTGCAAGGCAGCCTGACAGAGCCGGAGAAAATGGGAAAAAATAAATAAGACCTACTTCATGACTTCATGTTGGTAACCCACATGTGCTTACCTACACAGCTACAACCAACACATAAGAAAAGGCATGCATGTAAAAACACATCTATATATATGTGCATACATACACACACACACACACACACTTTTACAAGCTAAATATCCCTTACCCCAAATTTTTGGGATAACATTTTTTCTTTTCAGATTTCAGGTATCTATTTTTTTTCTTTAGATTTCAGGATGCTGCCATGTATATGAGACATCTTAGGGACAAGACTTAAGTCTTAAACACAAAATTCCTTAATGGCTCATCTACATTTACAGAAGCAATACAAAGCCTAAAGGTACTGTTTATAATTGTAGATAGCATTGTTAGGTAGCCATGTCTGCTCATAAACTCATTATACAGCGCAGGGTGGGCTCAAATGTACAAGGGTCCTGTTGCCTGAGCCTCCACAGTGCTGGGATTATTGGTATGTGCTACCATGCTAAGCCGAAGCTATTTTAACACAGCATCACTGGTTGCAACTCACCACGTACATCAAGTGTGGAACTTTCAGATTCTGGAGTGTTTTGAATTTCATAGAATTGAACATTTCCATTTTCCCCTTAGACAGATATAGGGGTGTGGGATGAGCATAGGAGACTCCATAGCTCTGTCTTCCACAAGTGGCCGTAATGCATAGAGTGTAAGAGGGACAGCCCTGAGTCCAAAGGAATGGACAATAATGGTGCGTCTTGGTAGATGGAGGAGGAAGAAAAGGGCCTTAGAGACAGACACAAGAGTGAAGCATTGGGCTGAACACACGGCATATGAAATCATGCACTGTGGCAGACATAAAAATGGAAAAACCAACAGCAAGGACAGCCATTTAACTTCACCTGTAATGCCCTGTCATGTGACTTATGTGTGTAGGTGTCTTGAGGAGAAGATACAGACAGTTGTGAGGTGTGGGGAGGAGGACCCGATACCCTGAGGGCTGTGCTAAGTGATCAACAAGAAAGTGACACTAGGAGTTTTAGATGAGGGTGGACAGGACCTGGGATGTCACCAGGTGTCACAGCTAGCAGGAGACAGACCAGAGGTGGGATGAGACAAGTAGGTGCAAGCTCAGAAGCTTTTCAACTGTTCAGTGCAGGGAGGTGACTGAAAATAGCAAAGCAGCCAGACTCAGGAGAGGTTTCTGAGCAAGGACATCTTAGCAACACTGTACCTGGGGGTTGCTAGCAAGGAAGGAGGGTGGTACTTCTCTAGAAGGGTTTACTCAATCCCAAGTGCACCCATGCAGAGGTGGCTAAGAGGCAGCCAGACACAGGAATTAGAATCTTGGGCTGGTGTGGGCCCGAGACAAAGAGATGAGAAGGGAAACCTATTTCATCCATTCCCTACCAAGATCATCTCAGAACTCTCCTTTCCTTCCCATTGGTTCTAGATTTCCACATGAACAGATGAGGGGCACACAGGAAAAGTACTCCCATGCATGCGTGTGTGTGTGTGTGTGTGTGTGTGTGTGTGTGTGTGTGTACCTGCACATATGTCTATGTGCCACAAAAGTCTAAAAATACAAGGGGCTATTCAAGCATGTGTGTAAGGCCATCCATGAGAACAGTTTCTGGAGGGTGTGGGATGGTTTGTATCCCCCGGTGGGGGCTTCTCATCAACTTGGCTGATGACCCTGGTTAGCCAGGGAACAGACTTACACTGTTCCAAAAGACTCCCCCACCATTCCAGCACATAAAGCAGTACCACCCAAAGGTAGCTGAAGCCCTCATGTTTCCACCCCACTCTGTCCACCTCTCTCAGGTGGGTCACTGTGACCTAGGACTGCCTCTCAGCTAAGAGCTAGCCCTAGTCTTCCCTCTCTTACCGAAGAGCTTTTGTAGGACTTGGCCATCATAGAGATCTTCAGCGAGGTCCTTCACGATGATTCTTTCTCCCACCAATACATCATTGATCCAGTCGATGAGCACCTACAGAGACAGTGTGGGAGTCAGACAAGAGCTGCTGCACATCTGTTTGGAAACTAGCTTTCTTGTGCTAGATAATTCAAATCTGCAGAGCAGGCATGGGACCAGTGTGTAAACAGTAGGTGTGAGCCCCAATACCCCTGTGCATTTGCAGGGTGCTCTAGCTAGATTGCCTGTCAACTTGACACAAGCTAGAGTGATCTGAGAGAGGGAACCTCAATTGATAAAAATGCATCCAGATGATCTGGGTGTAAGAAGCCTATAGGATATATTCTCAATTAGTGATTGAACTGGAAAGGGCCAGATTCATTATGGGTGTAACACCTTTGGGCTGGTGGTCCTGGGTTCTATAAGAAAGCAGGCTGCGTGAGCCTTGAGGAGCAAGCCAATGAGCAGTGTTTCTCTATCGGTTCCTGCCTCCAGGTTCCTGCCTTGTTTGAGTTCCTGTCCTGACTCCCCTCAGTGATGAACCACCAACTCTATGCTAAAATAAACCCTTCACTCCCCAGGTTGTTTACTGATCATGGTGTTTTATGACAGCAATAGGAACTCTAAGACGTGAGGGGTTAGCCCTTCTAGTGTGGGCGGTACTGGTGACTCTGATGAGCTTCCCTGCCCTTGCTAGGCCTTCCCCCAAAAGGACAGGCTTCATACCAGGCAAGAATATAGAGAGTTATGCAAATGGGTCAAAACCCAAGCCCCACCTACTGACTTGTGTGTGTACCACTGTCATCTACAACTGTGTGCACATGTGTCTACATCCCTCGTATGTCCATGATATGTGTGTGGCTGACTCACAGCCCTGTGCATGCGCACAGTCTTGTCATCTCTGAACTTGTGCGTGCTCATCTCTGTCATCCGTGAGTCTGAAGCAAGCTAGTTATTTCTGTTGAGCCTCTAGTTTCTGATCTCTAACACTGTGGACCAAAGTACTCCTGAGTTAGGTGGTTGAAAAGAATTGCCCATGACAGTGGCCATATACTCCAAGAAAGACAGGTCTTCTTGGCATATCAAATGCTCTCCCTTTATGGTACATGGCAAGGTAGTTCCTGTCAGCTGGTCATGTTGTACCCATAGTCAGGAAGCAGAGCAAGATGAATGCTGGTGTCCAGCTTGCTTTCTTCTCCTTTTTATTTTGTTTGGGTCCTCAGCTCACAGAATAGTGTTGCCCACACCTAGAGTAGGTCTTCCTAAATCAGTTTAACTTAGATAACTGCTTGCAGTCATACCTAGAGATTTGTTTGCACAGTGATTCTAAATCCTGTCAAGTTGGCTATCACAAGGTCCTACCCAGGAGAGAGCACACAGAAGGAAGCAACAGTGAATAGATGCTCCCCCAAAGCCTTGCTTTCGAGGAGTCTCTGAAGAGAAGAGAGGGTCTGTTGTAAAGACTAGGATTTCAAGGTGGCCAATGTAGCCTCGATCTGGAACATCAAAGCTCTCCCTGGCATGAGAGTATGGCCATGGTGTGCTTTGCTTATGCTCAGTAATGTGCACCTCCCATCTTCTTCTGCAAGCCAGGTCCTTGGTCTAGATTAGTGTTGGAGCCCAGACAGCAGATCTTCTTCTGATGGTTTCTTCTTGGAGGTCTCTTGGACTATTAGAGCACTGCCCACCCTAGCACAGGAGTATACTATGCCAGCTCCAACTGTGGTGGTCTGAGTCACAATGGCTTCCATAGGTTCATGTATTTGAATAGCTGGTCTCCAGTTGATGGAACGGTTTGGGAAGGATTAGGAAAGGTGGCCTTATTAGGGGAATTATGTCACTAGGCTTTCTCTCTCTCTCTCTCTCTCTCTCTCTCTCTCTCTCTCTCTCTCTCTCTCACACACACACACACACACTCTGTGTGTGTGTGTATCTTTCTCGGTCTCTCTGTCTGTCTGACTCTCTGTCTCTGTCTGTCTCTCTGTCATTCTTTGTCTGTCTGTCTGTCTGTCTCTCTCTCTCTTATGCTTACGTATCTTCGGATTCAAGCTCTTAGCTATTGCTTCAGCACATGCCTGTGTGCCTGCTACCATGCTCCCCACCATGAGGGTCATGCACTCTAACTCTCTGGAACTGTGAGCCCCAAATTAAAAGCTTCCTTATATAAGTTGCCTTAGTCACAGTATGTTGTCATGACAATAGAAAAGTAACTGATGCCAGCACAGAGTCAACCCCTCTCCAGTATCTGCCCCTCAGGCCAAGTGCCCCAGACAGGTACAAGGGCTGACAGAACCTCACCTGCAGCTGTCCCACCTTCTCCCTGCATGGCAAGGTGAGGGCTCAGGGTCCTCCTTGGCCATGGCAGCCAGAAGTGGGTACAGCCCAGAAAACAAGAAGGGTCCAGTTGCTCATTTTTATAGTTTAACATGTCTGTGGGGCTCTTACTGAGACCCAGTACAACAATAAAAGACAGCTTTTAATTTGGGGCTCATGGTTCCTAAGGGTTAGAGTCCATGACCATTATGTCAGGGAACATGACAGAAGGTTGGCATGGCACTAGAACAGTAGCTAAGAGCTTGTATCTGATTCTACTTTTGAATAGCCTGGTGTGTGTGTGTGTGTGTGTGTGTGTGTGTGTGTGTGTGTGTGTGTAGCCATGGGAATGCACTTGCATGTGGGCATATGTTTTCATGTGTAGAGGCCAGAGGTTGGCTTTGGTCATTTCCATCTCCACCTTACTTTTTTTGATTCAGTGTCTCTTTAGGGAACCTGAAGTCACTCTTGCTGAGCTAGCTTTACCCATCGCCAGCTTCCCTCCATAAAAGTACATGCCAGCAAACCCAGTTTCCAGTCTGGGTTCTAAGATCCAGACTCAGATCTGCATGCTTGCATAGCAAGTGCTTTACCCACCAAGACATCCTCCAGAGCCTCATCTGGCTGCTTTTATGAAAGGTTCTTTCTTTTTCTCACATCCTTCTTCCCTTCCAGCCAATACATATGAAATGCCTGCTATTCATAGCATGCTGTGCTAGACACTGGGGATAAAATGATTCCAAAGAAAGGGCTAGAAGAGAGGGAAGGGGGAAAGAGCAAGTACCAGGCCCAAGAGCTGAAACCTGTGGAGAGGAGACTAACACTCTAAAGCCAAGGGGCCATTGCTGAACAGAGAGGCTGAGTCATAGCCGTGGCCATTAGAGAGGACTTCTTGAGGAAGTAGTGTGCAGGAAGCCAGAGGCAATCAAAAGAGAGGAAGCTGCTTAAAGAGAGGCCTGGGGACAGGGAGTGCTGCAGCTAGAAGCCAGCTGTCCCCGTGTTGCTACAAAGATTATCTGAGGCTGAAGAAAGAACCAGAGCAAAGACCCAACTACCATCCGAGAATCTGCATTTAACAGAACACGAGAGACGGGCTTTGAGCAGGAAGATAGGATGAGTGTACTTGTGGACTATTCATTCACTTTTCTGTTTTTAAGTGAGGCTTGGGAACAAAGAGGAGGGACATAGGTCAGGGGGCAAGAGGGGAAGACTTGAACGGCAGAGGAATTGCTACCTAATAGCCAAAGGCCACATACTACATATAGTCTCCCCCTGCCCCATCCCCTTCCTTATTCCAGGCTGGTCTCAAACTCTATGTCACTCAGGGTGACCTTGGATTTCTGCTGCTTCTGCCTCCACTTCCCAAGTGCTGGAATGACAGGCATATGCTACTATGCCAGGTGATGCTCTGGTGGGGCTGGAACTCAGAGCTGTGTGCACACTAGGAAACCACTCTACAGAGCCACTTTCCCAGTCCCCCAGATCCATCTCTCTCAAACAGTTAGACAATAAACAAATCAAGTGGCTTCCTAGGACTCAGTTTCCTCACCTGGAGAATGGGGCTGTTTCTAATTTTGACTTTCCAAGTTCCTTTGAGGAACAGTGACATGACATTACCCTCCTTGCAGTGGCCTTTATTTGGGGCCTTCACTACTCCTGCCAAGGCTGGAACACTGTGGGAAAAGCCCCCAAAACCTCTCCCTACTGATTCTTACCTTCATCAGCTCTTGAAGCTTGGGATCATTGCGTGAGTTTGGGTCGACCATTGTCCGCACCTCATTCTCCTCTGTAAAGGGAAACAGGGTCTGTGTTGAATGCTGCCTATTGCACAAGCAAAGTTCTCTCATTGAGAGCAGCCTCGGCCTAACTGGCGACAGTGAGTGTTCAACCGCAAGGGAACGCTGAGGCAGAGGAGACAACACTGATGTGAAAGCCAGCAAGGCTGGGGAGGAGAGCTCTGACGTGGTGTCCTCTGGATGTGTCATGGCTGCTACACTTACACTCACAACAGCTGTGGTTACCTGAACCAGATGTGCACATGTTTAAGCCAGCCATCCAGCCCGGGTGGGGGAGGGGCTCTAGAGGCCCCATCCCTTGCTAAGGAGTTTTAGGCAGTGGGTGGTCTCTGAGGATCTCTGAGGAAGGAGGATGGTTCTTTGGTGGTGCCTCCCATGTTCCAATGGTAGCTCCACAGCTGGGCATACATGGGCAGCATCAATTAGATTCAGTGGGTCGCCCACAAGAAGAGGAGGGAGAAGAGATGAGAGTAAGAAGGAGGGCATGTTAGGGGAATTTTGGAGTTAGAGAGAAAAGAGAAGTGGATACGATCATATTTCATTGCATATGTGTATGGAATTCTCATTCTCAAAATTGAAAAAAAATTCCTAAAACTAAAAAAGAGAGCAAGAAAAAGAAAAGGAGTCTGGTGGGGGTGCCTAAGCTCGGTGTGCACTAAGCTATTCTTGAGACAAGAAGGACAGTTACCCAGCATAGTGTCCTCGGGGTCCAGCTCAAAGGAGATGGGGCTAAGAGGCAGGTTGATGGCGTTCATTCCTTCCTCCTGGAACTCGGACACTGAAAGACAAGGAAGATCCTGGTCACCTGTCGGGGAAGGATGGATGGGGTGGAAGAGGGCTCTACCACATCAATACTGTCATCGAGGGGACGCTCCTCCCTCAGTCAGCTCACAGCTGCTCCCCAGCCTGCCATTGATCCCCGAGGCTTCCCTAAGGCAGCCTAGCTGTCCCTTTAATTTCAACTTTCTGCCTGTCCTTCTCCTCACTTTCCTGAGAAAAGGGGATAAATGCAGAGATCCACCATCTCCCAGAGAAGGTCCTAGAAGAGACAGGCGCAGGGTGGGCACAGTGGCATCTGTGTCCTCCAGGGATCACAGTGCTTCCTCACAGTGGTCAGGAAGGAGGTCGTTGATTTCAGTCTATTTTCTAAGCCCTTTCCCATGTGCAGCCTTCCCTGAGACATTCTGTGGATGATTCGCCCTCCCTGTCCCCGGCTGCCATGTGGGGTGTCCAGGGCTCTGGGCTCTGGTTTGGGCTCCTCAGCTCTCATGAACTTTGTGACTAGGTCCAGGCACTTCCGCTTGTTGTCATGTATTCTCAGCTGAAAATGAATTTCCAAAGTGTCTTTGTGTGTGTGTGCGTGTCTGTGTATGTGTGTATGTGTATTTGTGTGTGTATGTGTGTGTGTATGTGTGTATGTGTATTTGTGTGTGTGTATGTGTGTGTGTATGTGTGTGTGTATGTGTGTGTATGTGTATTTGTGTGTATGTGTATTTGTGTGTGTATGTGTGTGTATGTCTATTTGTGTGTGTGTATGTGTGTATGTGTATTTGTGTGTGTATATTTGTATATGTATATTTGTGTGTATGTGTGTGTGTGTGTATGTGTGTGTGTGTGTATGTGTGTGTGTGTGTGTGATATGGAGGTTAGGTCAGAGGACAACTCATAGGAGTAGCTTCTCTCCCTCTATCTCTTCTTCTATCCCTATGAAATACAGGGGCTAAACGTAGGTCATCAGGCTTGGCAACATGCTACCATTACCCACTGAGCCATCTTGCCAACCTGACTACTAATTTCTCTTCACTTTACTGGAAATCTACAGTACAACTTAGAAAAAAAAAGTTAGAACAAGTTATTGATCTACAGCCTCACTCCTCCAAGCACACAACCCCCACACAGACTTTGGGGGGGGGCAATTTCTACCCCCAAGCACAGTAGGGCAGGAAGAACTTGATGTTAACCTTGGTTTCCTCCTCCTAAAAGCTGGATCTCACATCCTTTCACAAGGGCCGTTTTCTGGGAGGGTGTTGGTGCCTGAGAAGTTTGAAGGTGCTAATCCAGTGACAGCAATGAACCACAATGAAAGCAGCGGCCCATCTTTCCGTCTTATTTATTTATTTATTTATTTATTTATTTATTCATTCATTCATTCATTCATTCATTCATTCATTCTTGTTGACTCAGCCCTCACTGGTTGCAGCCTAGACTCTGGAGAACTCTGAAGGGAGCTGCTTGCCCACTTGTAGCTAGCTAGGGAATGAGTCAGCAGCACCTAGATAGAGAAGCAGGTGTTACCTTAAGGGGAAACTAACACTAGGAAGTCCCTGGCCAGTTGACTCTTGCAAGTATGTTGTTTGAGTGTATGTATGTCTATGTGTGTATATGTTGGTGTGCACACCCTGCATACAGGGCACAGAAGAAGCTATCGGATGTCTTTCTCTGTAGCTCTCTGCCTTATGGTAGGGTCTCTCACTGAGCCTGAGGTTTCCATCCCCAGTGCAGCGGTTACAGGCAGATATAGGTATGCTCAAATTCATGTGAGCACTGGTCCTCATGTGTATGGAGTAAGTGCTCTTACTCACTGGACTATCTACTCATCGGCTTTTAACATTCCTCAGGGCCTTACCCAGCTCCTGTCTCCAAATTCATTCAACTGTCATTCTGTATAATTCTCCAAAAAACATAGCAGGAAAATACAGGTGACCTCAAACACACACTCTGGGGAACTGTTAGGCACTGGAAATATTTAACTATGGCTGTAAGGCTGGGCTTCCTGAAGGTTGGGGCTCCTGTCTTCTGACTTTTCTGCTTGTCTCTCTGTACAGGTCTGTGGGGTTCTAAACAGTCATTTAAATTTCAGTCAATGAAGACTCATTTCATAGCTACACCAAACACATTTGAAGTCTTGGGTGTCTATAGTCTTCACAGCACCATGACGCAACATCTCCCACACAGGAAATCCAACTGTCTGATGTGCTCTTAGGAGATCCTGTTGGCCTACACACTGAGAATGTCCCAGTGAAAGGTCTAGCCAGGCCTGATGGATGGACCCCTGTTTACTCTACCAGTCTCCGGAGACCTCAAGTATAGACATCCAAGACAGAATTTGAGATCCGGCACCCTCATGTACACCACAACCATGCACAGACAAACTCTCTCTCCCTCTCCTCCTCCACCTCAGTAGGTGGTACTGTTTATCCCAAGTGTGTCCAATCGGCGGTTCAAGGGTTCTCATGGGTGTTCACCAGCTATATGTGACCTAAGGTGGTTATGGATATGGTCCAACATAGAATTATAAACATACTTAAAACACAATGAGATATATGTGTATCTGTATGTATATGTGTGTATGTACATGTGTGTATATATATGTGTGTATGTATGTGTATATATATATATATACATACATATATATATATATATATATATATGTATATATATATATATATATATATATATATATGGAAGAGAGAGACAGAGAGAGAGAGAGAGTGAGAGAGAGAGATATTATTTTGTTTTGGTAACTTGGTTGCATGGTGCTTGAGCATGAACTTAGAAGATGAAAGCATTGTATAAAAATTCCATGTGAAATAAACATACATATTCTTTCCAAGCACCCTGGTTTATCTAGTGGCTCTAGCTGAAATCTGGAGAGCACCCCGGCCTCTTTTCCCTCATTCTTTTTATCAAGAATATCGACTAGCAAGTTCTCTAGACCCCACCCCACCAAGCCGGGACCCCAGTCCAGCCTCTCCTCAGCAACACTCCCCACCCAAGTCTGGCTTAAGTCACCATTCTCCTCCATTTGCTCATCAGTACCACCTTCTACCTAGGTACTGCTTTCTCTTGAATTTCTCTGCCCCAACCTTCTTGTCACTGTGTGACCAGAATGCTCTATGAAATGCAAAGGAGCCCATTTCCCAGTCCTGACTTCAACTCTCTTACAGTTCCTCATCACACACTGGACTCCACTGTGACTTTTGAGACCTCTGCTCAGCCTTCTGCTGCCCTTAGAATTTCTCCATGGTCATTTAATTTTACCACTTGAAGAAAATAATGTAGGTATATGTTTCCAACATTCCCCAAGACAGAATGAAAGCAGGGTAAAGATGTTTGCTTTGTTTGAGACAAGGAGGTCCAGCTGTAACTCAGGGAGGGCCTTGGACCTACTATGTAGCTGTTTTGTAATAACAGCTTTCCCCTTAGATCAAAACTTTCTATCCTGTAGGAAGCTCCTTAAGCAGGAAGATGAAACAACTCAAAATAGCTTTAGGAAGTCCCTAAAAACGAACCAGAGTCACTAGGACCCTCCTACCAGACTATATGTAGATACATATACATATACATATACATATACATATACATATACATATACATATACATGTACACGTACACGTACACACACACACACACACACACACACACACACACACACACACACACACATATATATATAAAACGCTGAGACTCCCCTTATGGTGGTGTGCTTAAGAATAATCCCAATAGGCTCATATAGTTGAGTTCTCAGACATCAGAGAGTGGTACTACTTGTTAGGTTAGGGTCTTATTGGAGAAAATATGTCACTGGGGTAGGCTTTAGATTTCAAGAGCCCAAGCCAGGCCCAGTGCCTGCCTCCCCCCTCCCCCATCTGAAGGGCACTCTCAACTTTTATTGCTTATTCTGGCAGGAAGGGGTCTAGTGAATCTGATGAGATTCAGGGACTTCCTGTAGCTGCCTGTGGATCTGAATGCAGAATTCTCAGCTACTTCTCCAGTACCATGTTTGCCTAAAAGCCTTGAATCTGTAAGCAAGCCCAAAGTAAAATGCTTTCTCTTAAAAGAGTTGCAATGACTGTGGTGTTTCTTCACAGCAATAGAAAGTGACTAAGACACTCCGTCGGGCAAAGGAGAGCTGAGCTGCAGAGAAGGCTCTGCGGCCAGACCAGCTGCCCGGAAGGAGTGAAACCAGCACAGCTGCCTGGAAGAGCTTTGGACCAACTGAGGCATTTTACAACCTGTTGAGCTGCCTGCAGGCAGTGTGCTTCTGGTTCCCTACTTTGTGAGCTGTCACCCACATTGGGGTGGGCTTCAGTGGTGCAGCTGTCTTTGAGTCACTTGTTTCCTGTAAGTAACCCTTCAGCCATGCTCCTGTAGATGGCCCCAATAAAACCCAGTGGTTCAGCACACTGGTTTTTTTGGTAATATCTGTATTTTGTTCTGTTATGAATTCCCTAACTGGGGTGAGCAGATGTGAGTATTACACCTCCCCAGGAAAAGTTTTTCACACATCAGTAGGCAAGTGGACCTTGAACTTTGGAAGCTCTGGCCTCTGCCTCCTGGTGCTAGGATTGGAAGCATAGGTTATTGGCTCTGTGGTTAGATGGGGACTGGGTCCAGGGCTCTGTGCATTCCAGGACGCATTCTACCAATTGAGCCGCACTCCTGCCAGGGGACACCTTGTCCTCTGCTTGCTCTCAGACTCCCAAAGATGTCAGATAGCACAGTGCCTAGGAACTAGATGCCTAGATTCAAACTCTGCCACTTTCTAGCAAACCGATTCATTTCCTACGCCCAGGAAGCTTTTAAAAAGCCCTCATATTGTTGAAGTGGGGAGGTGGGAGGTCAAAACTCACATGTTAATCCGAACTTTATCCTGTGTGAGTCATTGTGCATTTCTGAGACAGCGTTTGTAGCTTGTGTTTGTTTTGTTCTTTTGAGACAGGGTCTCGCCAGGTAGCCCAGGCTGCCCCCAGATTCACTAAGTAGCTACATAAGTTTGAGGTTGGCTTCAAACGTGCAGCAATCCTTTTGCCTCGGCTTTCTGGGTACTGAGATTGCAAGCCTGAGGCACTACTCCTGACCAGTCCTTGTTTTCTGAAGGAAAAAAAATCCACTTCTGCCCGGGATGTAGCCAGAGCCAGTGTATAAACACAGTGCTCTTTAAATATCTCCTTCTGACTAGAAAGATGATATCCCAGCCAGGACTCCTAAAGGTGGGTCTGAATGAGGTCTCCCCTCCAAGAGCATTGTTCAGAATGTTTTCAGATGAACCCAGCTACAGTCAGAACTCCGCCCTCTGGCCTGCCTCTTCAATTCACTCACAGAGACATAACAAGCCCCAGAAGAAAGGCTGAGATATGCTTACAATTGGAAATGGGTGCTTGGAAGAAACCATTGGGCAGGGACCCCATTCCCGTTCCATTAACCGCTGACTCAGAGCCAGTTGTTTGTAAAAGCCAATATGCAAACTGCTCAGTCTGCGCCTGCCCCCCACCCCCACCACCACGAGGCCCCATTAGCAGCCACTTTCCCAAAACAGCCCGCCTGCTTTGGGAGGTTCCTTTCTATTCAACCCGAGCATGGTCCAGCAGCAGCCTGCTTGCCAGTTCCAGAGCTTGGAAAGACAAAGGGCAGCGATTGAATTTTCTAGGCGCAGCATCTGAAGATGTTGTTTACTCTAGAACGTCGGAAGCCCAAGGGTGCCGTCTCTAGCCGCTCGCCCGCCATTAGTCATAACTTAATAAAAGCGTAAACGGCTAACAGACCGGCAGGCTGCAAAGACTGCCTTAGTTCACCCCAAGAAAAGGGGTTTCTTCATCTCTTTTTATTTTCTAGAAAATGCCATCTGAAATGAGGACCAGCTGGCCGGCAGAGGCAGACTTAGAGATTTGAAGAGTTGTGTTCGAGTCCTGCTCTGGTTTTTATTCGCTGTAGGACCTGACGTGGCTTCCTGCAGTTAGATCTGAAGCGATTCTCTCAGAAATGACAACAAAGCTGACACTTCTGGTTTCCTCCCATGTTTATTCCCTTGAAAGAGCTCCCATTTAAATCTGGGATCCACCAGGTTATTGTGTATAACTTTGCTATGGCCCTTTAATAAGAGGCTCGCCTGAGGAAGCTAACATGCTGAAGTTGACAAGAAGGAGGGAAACGAGGGGTGTTTTGTTGATACTGCTGAGCTGCTGCCCCTGGAACCACATGTAAGCTGGGAGAACACATATTTTCTTGAACCAGGGACACTATCTACCCAGTCTGTGCATGGAAATCAGAATTATGAGGATAGTGTAGGTCTGTAATTAATAGTAACTAAACCCCCCTACCCCTTTCCCCCTAAAAAGAACAGCATAGCCACAGGACTTGGTGAACTCTAAACCTTTATGCTTGAGAATCCCAAGAACTCCAGGAGAGAAACAAGTATGGAGAAAGGTTTCTAAAGGTGAAAGAGGATTGTGGGCAGAGCTGGGCTGGTGGGTGGAGCTCGGCTGGTGGGTGGAGCTTGGCTGGTGGGTGGAGCTTGGCTGGTGGAGTTTGCCTGACACACATGAAGCCCTAGGTTCCATCTCTGGGAAGGGGTACACATAGCAACCCCAGCACTGGGAAAGGGGAGACAAGAGGATCAGAAGTTCAGGATCATACGTAGTGAGTTTGAGGTTCCCTGTGCAGGATCCCTAATTATATTGACTCAGCTGAGAAGCATCACTGAGTCTTTTCTGGGGCCCAGAGACACAGATTATAAACCTTTCCCAAAACTTGAAATATCTGTAGACCTAAATCTAAAGTATAACACCTTAGCTTCCCTGTCCCCCTCAAAAGAGTGAAGCACACTGACCTTGGGTGTGGCAATGAATTTTTAAGATTAAAAACAGTAAAAGGAAAATCTATGAAAGACATCTATTGAGCCTTATTAAAATATCTGCTCTCTGCAGGACACCGCTAAAGCAAGAAAGTAGGGCTGGAGAGATGATTCGATGGATACAGTGGTGTCTGTGCAAGCCTGAGGACCTGGGGTTGAATCCCCAGCACCTACACAGAGTTGGGCATGGTAAGACTCATCTGTAATGCAGTGCTCCTAGGAGGAGATTATAAGTAGAGATGGAGAGTTCCCAGAAGCTCATAGAAAGCCTGGCATACACAGGGACAAAATGACAACAGGTCCCGTGTCAAACAAGGTACAAAGTGAGGACTGACACCAGAGGCTGTCTTATAAGCACTCATGAATGCACATGTATGAACTCACATATAAATATACACATATGAACTCATACATACATACACACATATGAACTCATACACACACACATATACATACATACATACATAAACACACATGGGAATGGATAAGTTAAAATTGAAACAATTTGAACAAAAATGTAAAAATTATACTGGATGATAAGCAAAGGCTTCAAATAAACATCTAGGCATCCATTTTGATATAAACAACTGAATAAATTAATAGAGGGAGAATTTGCTGTAAAATTCCAGATAATGCTGGGCTTAGTGGCACTCAACTTCAATCCCAGCACATGGGAGGCTGAGGCAGGAAGATTTTTGTCAGTTTGAGGCTAGCCTGGTCTACACAGTGAGGTCCAGAACAGCCAGGACCACAGAGAGCAATGGTTTTCCACCTTCCTAATACTGTGACCCTATAATACAGTTCCTCATGCTGTGGTGACCCCCCCCTCCATAATTATTTTTGTTGCTCATTTCTAACTGTAATTTTGCTATTATTATGATCCATAACATAAATATTTGTGTTTTCCAATAGTCTTAAGTGAACCTTGTAATAGGTTCATTTGATCCCCAAAGAGGATCATAACCCACACAGTTTGAGAACCACTTGCATAGATCAACCCTATCTCAAAGAAAAAAAAATCTACTCAACTTAGTAGACTCTTGCAGTTTAAACTGGGGCACAATTCCCCATTTTTTAGTTGTGGGTTGGTCAGCGACTTCCCTCATTCTACACTGTTGTAAGGAAGGGAGGGACAGGCCTGGCTCTACACTGGAGCATCCTGACATGCTACCTCAGCCATATGACCAAGTCAACATTAACAACCATGTGACATGCTGATACTGCACACTATTGGTAAGATGAGGTAAAAATGCTACTTTGTCTTTTCTTTTCAGAAGCCACATCCCAAAGCCTAATGAGGAGAAAGAGTTCAGCCATATCTCAGTAGAAGAAAAACTTAAAAAATAGCTGGTGAGGGCCTGGAGAAATGGTGTATTGGTTAAGAACACTGGCTGTTCTTCTAAAGGATCTGAGTTCAAGTCCCAGCACCCACATGATGTCTCAAATTTATCTCTAACTCCAGTTCTGGGTAATCTGACACCCTCTCCTGGCTATCATTGGTACCAGGTGTGGATATTGTGCACAAACATACATGCCAGCAAAACATTCATACATATTTAAAGACAACAAAAGACAACAATATTAACAACAACAAGACAACCCTCAAACACGTGGCCAGTTCTCAAAACTGTCAAGGTCACCATACCCAAGTCTGCAAGATTCACAGCCAAGGGGATCTTAAGAGAGGATGGACTGGCACAGTGTCCCACACCTGTGATCCCAGGGTTTGGGAAGTGGGAACAAGAGGATCAGGAGTTCAAGGCCAGCCTTGGCCTCACAATGAGTTTAAAGCCAGCTAGAGAACATGAGTTTCTCTTTTCAAAATCTACAAACCAGGACTAGCAGGATGGAGGCATTTGCTGATTGGGACCTACATGGCAGAAGGAGAGAGCTGACTCCTGAAAGTCCTCTGACCTTCACACATCGGCCACATGCGTTCCTGAACCACATTAAATAAATGTAGAAAAATAAATACTAAAATGACCCAAATCTAAACCACTACAATGTTGACTACAATTCTAACAAGCATACTGTATTTAACAATTAAAGATGGAAGTGTGGGATCTGGGGGTGGGATATGAGGAAAGTGTACCTCACTGCAAGTTTTTTTCTGTGACTCTAAAACTGTGCCAAAAGAATGTTTTAAAAAGCTAATATGAGTTTACTAGTCGTTCTGGCTAGTTTTATATTAACTTGACAGAAGCAGAGTCATCTGTAAAGAGAAAACCTCAATTGAGAAAATGCCTCCATAAGAAGTAGGCATTTTCTTAGTGATATGGGAAGACCCAGCCCATTATGAGTGGTGTCATCCCTGGGCTGGTGGACCTGGGCTCTATAAAAACACAGGCTGAGCAAGCCATGATGAGCAAGCTAGTAAGTAACACTCCTTCATCACCACTGCATCAGCTCCTGCCTATAGGTTCCTGCCCTGACTTCCTTCCTTAATGAACAGTGTTATGGAAGTGTGAACCAAATAAACCCTTTCCTTCCCACGATGGTCATGGTGTTCCATCAGAGCAATAGAAAACTACGACTACTGTTGTAGAAAAATATATACCATTCACGGGATGAAAATAGAAAGAAAGAAATCCATAAGTTTCAGCCCTTCTCCAGGAAGATGATGGTGATTTGTTCATCCTGAATAGAGTTTTCTAGACACATCTGTACAGAAGACAATACACCGAGATTATTACAGAAATCCTATAACAAGGACTATACTCATTACGATCCAAGAGCCCAAGATGCCAGGCAGAAGGTCCACAGTCCAGGGCTGTGATGTAATGGCCCAACTTCACTATCAACTTGATTTGATTTAAAATCAGCATGGAGACACACCCAGAGGTGTGTCTCTATGGCAATGTTTCTAGATAGATTTAACTGTGGAGCGAAGATCCACCCTACTGTTGACAGCACCATCCCATGCGCCACGGGGCTCAGACTGAATACAAAGGAAAAGGGGGAAAAGAGAAAGGGGAGCTGAGTTCCAGCCTCCATCTCTGGTCCCTATCCTCACACTCAAGCCACGGGGCCTTCTCTTCCGTGATGGAGTGCACCTTCAACTGTGAGCCAAAAATTCCTTAAGTTGCTTGCCAGGTGTTTTGTCATGACGAGAAGAAGAAGCAGCCAATAGAACGTTTATAGGGAAAATGAGGAGCTTCCTCCTTGCTTAAGGATGCTACAGGGACGATTTTCACTCTCTAGGAAAGGGGTAGGTGGGTCTCACTGGTGGATCTCTCACTGAAGGCTCACAGCCCCTGATGGGGGTTTTGTGTCCAGAGTTTCTAGACTAGTTTTCCACTGCAGCATAAGCAAACCACTAGGAACATGGTGGCTTACAGCAAGAGCTGTAGGTTTGAAGACGGCGTGGATCTCACTGAGTTAAAGTGGAGACAACAATGGGTCTGCATGCTTTTGTGGGGTTCTAAAGAAACTCTGTGTTTTCACCCCTTTGCCCACATTCCTTATCTTTTGGTTCACATCATCTCCAAAGCCAGAGCTGGGAGTGGGGGGATGGATTTTCCGGCTGCATCTCTCTGAGCCTTCTTGTGTCTCCCTCATCCACTTTAGAGTACCTTGTGCTCCCACCAGGTCTACCTGGCTAATCCAGTGCAGACTCCCCACCCAAATCCAAACCATAATCTTTAATTCCATTTTTCACATAAAACACTTGTTCAAAGATCTCCAGGGAGTCGGGGTCTGGGTATCTCTGAAAAGACCATACTGTCTACAATGGATTTTCCCATGGATCAGCAAGATTCTCTTCTTCCCTTGCCTTTCATTCCAGCACACGGGTTCACTTCCCTCCTTGGGAGATTGCCAAAGCAAAACGCAAAATCCTGGTCCTGCTCACCCAGCCCATCAAACAAGGGAAGCTCTATTATTTTCAAAAAAAAAAAAAAAAAGAGATACTTGTTTTTACAACTATCATAGATGAGGCAGGAGCCAATCCTTGGTGACCATAACTCAATGCTAGAGTAGAAACACATGCTGCTACACTCTATATAACTATTTAATCACAAAGGTCTCACATCAGGTCCTGACACACCCACATTCACCCTGAAAAAAAACAAAAAACAAAAAAACAAAAGGAACAGGGAGAGGCTGGCACTGTGACAGGAAGGGGTGGAAGAATCCATAGTCTTTCGTCTTAAAATTTCCAGCAGTTTTTAATTTGGTCGGCTTTGTAGCTGCTGCAGAGTTGGAAGGTAGCCAAGCAATGACCCAGGGCATGATTTTATTGTTCCGCCCAGCACGTGGTACAGCTGCCCTCCAATTGCTGACAAGCTTAGAGGGAGAGGGCAGAACACAACTACTGGTTGGTTCCAGGCAGTCAAAACGTGAATGGAAACATTTGTTGAGGTCCTAAGTAAGCCACGGGAGTTCAATTTAAACAGGACAAGGCAAGGAGGGGTGAGGGGAACAACACACCAGTAGGACTGGGTTTTGTTTTGCTTTGTTTTGTTTTTCATGAAATGGCCTGTTGCCTCTTTAGACTGGGAACCACACAACTGCCCTGCCTTTAAAGTCTACCCAGGGCTGGCAAAATAGCTCAGCAGAAAAAGTGCCGCTGCCAAGCCTGATGACATTCTGATGACATCAGGATCCACAGAATGGAAGAAGAGAACCAACTCCAGCAAGTTGGTCTTTGACTTCTACACACACACACACACACACACACACACACACACACACACACACTCCCTCATTTAAGGGAGCTTTGAAAATAAAAACCAGGGTATGTGAGCTATCTGCAGATGCTGCACATTTAGGGAGTTTCCAGCTTTAGGGGAGCAGCAGCAGGGTCTGTCAACTGCAAAGGTGAGGGGTGAGCTCACTTGACACAATGCTTGCCTAACACGCATGATAACCTGTGCTTTCCCTTTAGGGCTGTATTAGTCAGGCCTGGGTACAGATCTGTGGTCCCAGCACTCAGGAGGTGGAGGCATGACACCCAGGCGTTGCCATCCTTGGCCACATACTGTGTGTGAGGTCAGCTTGGGCCAGTGGGACCCTGATGTGAAAGGAGGTGGGGGTCAGATGCTCGACCAAAGACCATAAGAGACGATAAACTCCTCCCTCATATGTGGTAGTTTATCCTCACCAGATAGCTGGAGATGAATCCCACAGAAGCTGTTGTCATTAAGAGTTAGGGACCTTGTAGAAAACTTCCTAGAGACTTTCCATCAGCCCAGCCCCCAGCCCCAACTGTCTCCACATTTTCAGGCCATATGAAGCATAGGTTAGGGGGCTCCAGGAGCTAGTCCCTGGCATAAAAAGTGATTTACACTGAGACCTACATTGCTTCTTCCTACAGGTGAGCCAACATAGAGGCGGCTGTGGGTAGCTCTGAGGTGTGAGGTGCCAACTTCTATTGTACCCATGTACAATGGAAGTTTTCTCTCCAAGTACAGAGCAATAGGGAACAGACTAGACCTGAAGCTGAACCCTGTTCTTTATGTTTTGACACTAGGCCTATCCTAGTTCTGGCTTCACAACCTGACCACACCAGAGCTTCTCAGGCTGTCCTGACCTCACTCAGACTGACCTAAGAACGCCAAGTTAAATGGAGTAGGCACCTTGCTCTCACCAGAGTCTTGCAGCCTCTTGGGGATGCTTCTGAGAGTGAAGAGAGAGGCCAGGTCCTGTGCTGGCTGCTCCCCAAACATCAAGCCTCTCCTTTACAGTCCTCTGGGGAACAGAGCTGAAGTTCAGATCTGGTTCAGCTCCTTGTCACAACTGCGGGGGCCACCTGCTGTCTGATGGAAAAACAATGTGTATATGATGATTTCCTTTAACTGTCAACCTGACCCAAAAAGACTCACTTGGGAAGAGTCTCAACGAGGGATTGCCCACACTGGCTTGACCTGTGGGCATGTCTTTGTGACACTGGCTTAATTAAGTTAACTATTAGGGGGAAGACTCGGCCCACTGTGGGCAGCACTATTCCTTAGGCAGGGACTCTTGAACTGTGTAAGAGTGGAAATCTATAGCTAAACACAAGCAAGCGAGCTATCATGGGTGCATTTAGTTTTCTTTGTTCTAGACTGTGGGCGTGATGATAGCTGCTTCCAGCTCCTGCTGCCTTTGAGTACTCTACAACAGACAGTAACCTGCAATTCTGAAAAGGAAAGAAACCCTCTCTCCCCTAAGTTGCTTTTTTGTCAGGGCATCTGTTTGTTGTTTGTTTTTTAATCGCAGGGACAGAAGTAAAGCTAGGAAGGAGGTACTGGGCGTCTGCTCATTCCTTTGTTCTGCCCTCAATGGCTGTGCACTGATATAATGCACGTTTCTCTAAGCGAGGATGAGTCCTTGGCCTGGAAGCTCACAGCCATGCACACCCCAAGTCTAGGGTGCCAAGGGCTGCCCTGGAAGAACTCCAAGAGGTATGGGAACGCCAGGGTGTCCAGAAAGGACCAGATGGGAAAGAGGAATGGACTTCACAATAAAGGTGGCATCAGATTGTTCTGTCTCCAGAGGTCTGTTTCCCATCCACCTCATCCAAGCAGTGTGCAATTACACACCTGTGTGCATATCTGAAGAACACCTGTATTCACCACGATTCCAAAAGGCCCAAGGATCATCCACCAGCATCATACACACAATGAATGCTTCACATACATTTGCTGAAGGACTGAACGGAATGGCGCTGTGGGCCGCTGGGCTCTCCCTATCCAGCAGAGACCTGCAGCCAAGTAATCAGCTCGACTTTTCACACCAGCATTAATCTCTCAAAGGTCTGGACTTCCAGAGGAGACGGGAAGGGATGAAGGAAAGGCATCCGTGAAGGAGCAGAGTTGGTGATATATGCTTATTCAGGACATGGGAGTTCAGGAAATTTAGCATGAGGCAATGGTGCTTATCATTTTAGACCCCCTTAGTGCTAGATAAAGTCCTGTCCAGACATGGAAATTCATGGAGGATGGCACCAGAAATGGCACAGGCTGCCAGTCTCTGCACCACGAGAGCCATCATAGCTCCCTGGCTATTTATCTTTTTTTGTCCCCCTGAACCCAGCAACCCATGTTGACAGCAAATCTGTACAGAAAAATCTATTTAAAAAAATTGTGGTGAGCCGAGCTGCTTAAACTGTCTGCCGTTCTGCTGATTGCGGGGCCCCGCACCTCCCCTGATCCTGCCTTCCGTACAACCTTCCATTTGATTCAATTCAATGGATAATTACGGAGTCTCAACTCTGTGCAAGGCAATGCACCAGGAACCTCATTCCAGTAACATCTTCCAAGCCCAGGGTGTGATTTAACTTAGAGACAGAAATGAGCACATACAAAGAAGTGCAGAGCAGCAAAGGCCATAGGATATAACATTACAAAGCAACTCAGGTTGAGCCTGTGTGTGAGCAGGCGAGGGATAGCTGGTACCATGCATTATGCATCCGTTCTAACACACATTAAGCATCGGTGGTGAGCAATGTTCCTGGGTCACACTGATGGTCAATCTTGACTATCTACTTGACTAGAATCATAATCACTGTGAAAACACACCTCTGGTTTTGTCTATGAGGGTATTTCCAGAAGGCTTAACTGAGAAGACCTACTGTGTGTGGAGGCATACGTGTATGGATTGGGGTGCCAAAATGAATGAAAAGAGGGAACTGCAGTGTTCTCTCAGTGCTTTCTGACTGGATGAAATGTGACCAACTGCCTTCCCTGTTATGAAGGGCTATCTCACATTGTGAGTCAAAGTAAACCCTTCCTTCCTTAAGATGCTTTTGTCATAGCCCCCAAAGAGTAACTCATACAGTCACAGCTACATCTAGAGTGAAGAGAACAGAGGAAAGGCTGCCCCCACCTGCTCACACGGAAGTGGGGATTAGAGAGAACATCTCGGAAGATGAGGCGCTTCAGTGGCTTCAGGAATTCAGCAGGGGCTGGGAAGATGAGACCGGGCAGGCCGGAGGCTGGCACAACCATGCATGTCATCACAGAGTGAAGTCAAGACCACACAAGCCAGAGTGTGCAATATGTGTGGGCTTAGCTCCCAAAACAGTGCCCAGCCCCCGGATAAGAAACAAACCATATTGCAAGTTTGAAGGGAGACCCTGAAAAGGTTCTCCAGAGGCTGAGCACAAAGCTCAGTTGGTAAATTTCTAGCCTAGCAAGGATGAAGATTTGAGTCTGGTCCCCGGCATTCTCAGGAAAAGCTTGTATGGTGGCTTGTACTGGCGACTCCAATGCTACAGAGGTGCAGGCAGGTGGATCCCTGGGGCTCGCTGGCTGGCCAGCCAACTTAGCTGAATCATGAGTTCCAGGAAGGCCAGGAACCTTCGAAAATACAAAAGCAAGGTGGGGAGCAATTGAGGAACACATCCAAGGTTGACCCCTGTACTTGCACACACACACACACACACAAACACGAGAGGTGGGGGTAAAAGGGAGAGAGAGAGACCTCCAGGAAATTCAGCCAAGTAGAAGTCTAGTATCACACTCTCATGATAAGGCAGACTGAGTTAGTCTGGTCTTTTGGGGACAGCAGACCCTAGATGAATTCTCTTGATTTACTCCCTTTTCAAAATGGGAACCCTATCACGTAGCTCACAGGTAACGAGCTACCATGACATAACACACATAAAACACCCAGCACAGTAGAACCTCCCTGAGCACTCAATACCTGCTCATCCGCCTTTTCATCACCTCCAGGCAGTGTGTGCCTAGTAATGGGCAACCACTAGGAGAGACACAGAGGCTTGCCAGAGGCGATCTAACGGGCTAAGGATGCCTGGGAGAGCCATGTGGGCCTGAAAACCAAGTGAGAGAAGACTGGAGGAAGGGACCATCCCTTGTCTTGAGTGGACTGTGACAGGATAATGGGGAAGCGGCAGGCTCACACAGAGGCTCCACAATGCAGAAAGATGCTTTGGGGGACATGGCACAGTGGAGCACCCAGACATGGGGTGAAGGGCCATTCAATGGCTGTGACAGAGCCTAAAGGAAAGATGCTCAGGGAAAAAGAAGACAGCATGGTGAAGGCGGAGGGAAGACAGCAGAGGTGGCTGTCGTGGAAGTCGGTACGGCCACTACTTGTGGCCGTCATTTGGCTGAATTTTCAGAAGTGGGCAAATGATATCCAATGGCTATAGCCCTTGGGCTGTAGTATCTCAGGATCAATGCCATTGAGAGAAGGGGCTTACTCTAGGTCTGAATGTATTCAGACCAGAGACATGGGGTGAGCCTGGGTTATCTGACTTGGGGAAGCTTATCAGCTGTGGGCTTCTGTCAGCTACAGAAGTATCAGTCAGGCTTTGGCTGGCCAAAGGCAGAGACATTAAACATCAACAAAGACAGAGAGAGCAATGGGCTGAAATAGATCAACTGCATGTAAACCCAAGGTTAGTAATAACAACATCAATAATAATATCCTGGAGAACTGAGGAGGTGGCTAAGTTGGCAAAGTGTGTCCTATGCAAGCATGAGGACCCGAGTTCAACTCCCAGCATCCCTGCAAAAGGTGACTAGTTTTTGTGATCTCAGATTGTGGTGGAGACAAGAGGATGACTGGGGCTCACTGGTCCCAGGCCTTGGTGCGAGACCCTGTCTCAGAAAAGAACACAATGCTGGGGGCTCTACCTCCAGATCTCAGTGAATTTACAGTTTCAGCTAACTAATGATGGTCCAAACGCTCCAACAGACCAGCTCTCTAAATCACTACCACCAATGGCTCCCCGCATCACAGAAAGAGAGGCAAGGAGGAGTAAGGCCTCCCACCCTCCCTCCAGAGACAAAGCTATGCTGACCCCACCCCTACCCAGCAAGCCTTGGAAATGCAGGGGCCGGACAAAGTTCAACTACACCACCACCATCCAATTAGCAGAGTCCAGACTGCTAGAAACTCTACAGGTTTCTCCCGAGAAAAACAAAACAAACACACACAGAACACCGCAAGGACTCAAAAGAACACAGCAGGGAGCCACCACTTCCAGCATGGCTTTTGTTGTCATCTTAAATATTGATTCCAGCATGCTGGAAAAGTAATTACTAAATGATCAAAATTTGGAAAATGAAAGGCTGAAAATGTTAAGGAATTGACTTTTTCCTTTATATAACTTTTTAAAAATAAAAAAAAACTCCTTTGCAATGAAATAAATCACTTTTATGGTACCTTGAAATATAAATTTTATACATTGAAAAATTATACCTAAATAAATGGCAAAAATATTAAGCCTTTATGGATAACATATAAAATTACTATTATTGCTATTATTATTATATCTGGAATTTAATCCAAATTAACTTTCCAGTGGAGATGGAAGGTTAGGCAAGAAGTATCAAGATCAAAATTGGCTGGGCAGTGATAGCACATGCCTTTACTCCCATGACTCAGGAGGCAGAGGCAGGTGGATCTCTGTGAGTTACAGCCTGGTCTACAGAATGAGTTCCAGGACAGCTAGGGCTACACAATGAACCCTGTCTCAAAAAACAAAGTAAAGATCATTGGTTCACTGGTGAACTAATTGACAGATTTACTCGGGCAGAGGGAGGAATCACATTATCCTTTCTACTTTTGCAATACTGTCAGTTGTTTTCTATAATTTCTCAATTAAAAAGAATGTTTTGGCTTTTTGAGTCTCTCATGGAATTGCATCTAGTCTCAAAGTCTCTGCCATTCTCCTACCCCAGCTCTCCCAGGGCTAGGACTGTGGGCATCTGCCATCAGATCTCAGTCTTTTCTCGTGTTTCTTCTTACAGTCCTTTGGAGTGAGGAACAGAAGTAAGCCAAAGGTTTGTTTTCAAAAATGAGGAGGCAGATGAGAGCAAGTCACTTGCCACACTTAAGATAATGCTGGGTTGTAAAAGGAATCTTGGAAATGGCTCAGCATGGGGACTGGGGTTCAGATCCCCAGGATATATGAAAGCCCCAGCTGGATAATCCCAGTGCATGAGGGGCAGGGACAGGGGTTTCTGGAGCAAGCAACCTAGGTACACTAGTCAAAGCAGTGAGCTCTTGGTTCAGTTGAGAGATGCTGCCTCAATGGTGAGCAATCGGGGAAGACACCCAACACCTGTGGGTATGTTGGGCACCCACAGCTGCACACACATACCACAATGAAAGAAATGCAACTAATATTGCAATTAGCAATGAAAATCTTCACATGTAATGACTTCCAAATACATAGTGTATACCTATCAATGTACTTATGAGAAGCTAAGGATTATATTAATTGCAATGTAAAGTTTAAAACTTTTTAAAGGTTTTTACATTTATTTACTTGTGTGTGTGTGTGTGTGTGTGTGTGTGTGTGTGTGTGCAGATGTCAGAGGAAAACTTCCACCATGTGGTTCCTGGGACTCAGGAAATCAACCTTGGCAGCCAACACCTTTACAGTCAACCCATCTCACAGCCCAAGTACAATTTTAAAAAAAGATTTATTTATTTATTATATATAAGTACACTGTAGCTGTCCTCAGACACACCAGAAGAGGGCATCAGATCTCATTACAGATGGTTGTGAGCCACTATGTGGTTGCTTAGATTTGAACCTAGGTCCTCTGGAAGAGCAGTCAGTGCTCTTAACCACTGAGACATCCTTTCAGCCCTCAAGAGCATTTCTTATGAAGAAAGAAATTACAGATAACTGGCAAATACTTAGGAAATACTTCCTTCACTGCTCTCTGAGGGTACCCTGGGGAAACAATATTGAAGTGCCACCTTCTTTCCCAGGGCCATCCCAACCCCAGGAACTTAGCTGTGGACTCCACACCTCCCATCTCCTCTCTTTTCCCTAAGCAGCCATCCTCTCTAATTAGAACTTCCAGCACAAATGGTATACTAGAGGGGTGAATGGTGACTTCATACATGATAGAATTCATCAGAGATAGAAGCAAAGAGAACCCCAAGAAAGACAATATTCTTCTACACATCTTTAAGGAGGCCAGGATTTTCATTATCCATGGTCTTCCAGAACCTGGATCAAGAAGCCCAAACAGATGCAACCTGTCAAAAACCCTAGGAGCCATTTCAGCCCTGCCACAGACCCACATGTGAGTTTCAAACCCCCTTTAACCATAAATAGAAGCTGAATGCAGACTTGTGCCACAAACCCTAAACACCCGTCAATCAAACCCACAGAGCACCTATTGGAATCGGGCCATCCCAAACCAGGTGGGAGAATCACAGGGAAAGCTCTCAAGAAAGATCCTTGTGTTCTTCAGGTTCCTGCCACCAGAGATAATCACGACACTTGCTCTGCCCCAGCTTCGGAGGAGAGCTGGGAGACATATCCTGGGAAA
The DNA here is from genome assembly GCF_963924665.1 of Micromys minutus. NCBI lineage: Eukaryota > Metazoa > Chordata > Mammalia > Rodentia > Muridae > Micromys > Micromys minutus. Next base: position 83,963,421 of record NC_137971.1, read on the forward strand.
AGCAGTTAGCAGGAGACGGCTCACAGAGGGGCACAGATTTCTCTGTGCAGTGCCAAAGTCCAAGCTTAATCAGGAGTGGAGGATGAATATGGCCCAATTAGGTACTGATTCCTTTGCTTACGTCCTGCACCCCCTTACTTATCTATTTATCTCATTCCCAACCCCTCCACATTTCCCCTAACCACCTTAGAAAGCCCTACTTGCACATCCTTCAAGAGTAAGAGGGAATGAATGGTCTTCATCTCAGAAACCCAAATGAGAGGAGCTAGCCAAGGCCCTTCTGACAGATTTACCCCCACCTATTATGTTCAGCTCTGTGCCTGTTTGATCCTACCTTTAGGGCAAAGTGCCCCACAGCCCATGGTCTGAGACTGCAGCCACAATCATCTTCTCTTCTGCGCGGCTGCCCCCTCTCTCTCTCTCTTGGGTCCCCTGTGTCTGCTTTCAGGACAGTCTTCTGATATGTGGAGGTCTGCAAAGCTACGGATAGGATCCTTCCCACCGCTTCCTGGGGAGGCTGCTGCTTGCCTAGAACGATTCAGGGCGCAGCATCGGCTGAGCACCAGTGGCTGCCTATATAATTTAATATGATGCCACTTGAGACTTGTGGATCTGCTGAAGAGCAAGCAGGATCCTGTCTCCTGCCTCTTGGCAACGGAGATAGGGACTGCCTGTTTGCTTCTGCTGTGCTGGGGTATGTATCCCAAGTGATGGGTAGAGACAGAATAGGCATCGTGAGAAGGTTTGTTGCCCTTTTCCGGGGGTCAATGCTGGGAGCCACTTCAAGCAGCATCTTCTGAAATTTCTTAGCCCCTTACAGGCGAGACGTCATGGGTGTAGGAAGAAGCAAGAGTAGGTACAATTGAGTGACCGCAGCCGGCTCTGGGCATGCAGTGGCCATGTGGTACCCCCAAAGGTTTCTCTTAATAGTTATGTGGGTGCCTCACTATGAGGAGGAAAAGCCTAAGCTTGTGGCTAAGACAATTAGGGTGATAGAATGCCCGCAGACACATTTGTAAGTTCAGATCTATGTCAAAGAAAAGAAAACCCTCTTGGGTTTTAGATACTTGGCACTGTGGTTTGATGCAGAAGCCTGATGGGTTTGCCTGGTTTGATGCAGAGCCCTGATGGGTTTGCTTGGTTTGATGCAGAGCCCTGATGGGTTTGCTTGGTTTGATGGAGAGGCAGGCCTGTACCACTTGTCAGCTCCATTTGCAAAGTATGGAGGTGACTGGCATTGATGCTGAACTAAAACTCACCTGCACTCAGATGGTGCATCCCTGTGGGGACTCAGGACTTGGTACCAAGATGCTTGGACCATAAGGTCAGGTTGTGGCTGTTAGGATTCTGTAAACTCCACCCCAGTTACCTGGCAACAGCCTGGTATACTCCACCCCGTAGCTACCTGGCAACAGCCAGGTATGCTACACCCCAGTTACCTGGCACTATAAAAGGGGCTGCTTGCCCTCTCCTCCTCTCTCTCTTGCTCCTCCCTTGCTTTTGCTCTTCCCCCATACTCTCCATGTGCTCATGGCCGGCCTCTACTTCTCTACTCCTCCTCTTCTCTCTCTGCCCCTACTACCATCTTAACTCCCTTCCCTATACCCTGAATAAACTCTATTCTATTCTATACCATATGGCTGGTCCTTCAGGGGGAAGAGATGCTTCAACATGGGTCTGCCAGAGGCATTTCCCTTTCCCCCACACCTCACCATAGCCCCATAGAACCTATCCCCCCCACACATACTCTCTTTATCTTTTTTCTAACTTTGGTGCAAAAACCCGGGACATATCTCTTCTTTGTCTTCTTTATAAACACACCCATAGCTGAGATGACTACCACGAAGGTCTGTCCACTGGGGCCCTACAAAGGTCTCCATGCCTTAGGAGCAAGTTGATGAAAATGGTCTTGTTAACGAGAGTAAGAATAATCTCTAGACAGCTCATCTGCCCCGAACCCATTAGAGACATTTTCTATTTTTTATAGCATCTGATCTCGAAGTCATGGACTGTTCTGGAAGGTGGTGCTACAGAGACTGTATCTTTCGAGGTTTAGATATTTTCTCCACCCATAGAAAGGAAGAAAGGTAAGTCTGAAGAACCTGATACCTAGGATTCTCTTCTCTGGCTGGTCTGTTGTTCTAGATGGTGGAGGAAGGATTTTGTTTTGTTGAACTGGGGTGGAATAAGATGGGCGTGACCTGGGGCTGCCTCTGGTGCTAATTTCTCTCTTCTGGAAAAAGAGGACTCCAAGTCCCCACTGACCTTCTAGAAGCCCTAGAAAGGGAAGTCGTGGGTTCTAGTGTCAGTCCCATCCACAGTCAGAGGACCAAGGACACTTTTCATACCTGCCCAATCTGTGAGCATAATATCACAAGAAGTCTAATATTCTTCCAACTAGCCAGAGGCTAACAGACCCAATATATGCAAATTTACCTAATGGTCCTTAATTAAAAGATGATGTGACCAGCATCAAGCTGCGCCCCTTAGGTACATTATCCCATTTAATCTACAGGATAGAGAATCTCCAAAAATGAGTTTATATCATCCCTACTGCTTAACTTATTAGTGTATAGAAAAAGGCAAGCCTAGAGATCTCACTGTGGGACTGAGCTAAAAGGTTCTGATTCACAGCAAAGGAAATTTAATTAAAGCATGTAATGTCAATTACTGTCATTCATAATCTTATTAGGCCTCCCCAGAAATAATACAGATATCAAAGTCTAGCATTACCTACGTGTTTGATGTAAATAGGATAAAATTATCTAGGTTCTGAAAATATCCAGATAGCAGACAGGGAAAAGAGGGATCTATGGAGTCTTCTGTGTCATCAAATTTCATTAAGCAGGGACGTGAACGTTCACCTCCCTATGAGAGCAGGCTGTAGAGACTCGAACTGTCTGGAACTCTAGGGGCTTACCATGTGTTTTAAACCACTCAGGATCAGATGCCTTCTTACTTGTTTCAATAAAGTCCAAAGGAAGATTCAAATATCAAAGTGGGTTCAAACCAGATTGGGAGTGGCCAGGACAATTCTCTCATGGGCAGCTTTGGGGGCCCACGGAATGTAAGGAACCACAGGAAAACACCCAAGCAAAGAAAATATGACACACTGGCCAAGCAACTAACAGGATGAGTGGAAATGCCCAATACATTGTTGTCAGACTGAGCAGGGGGTTTGCTACCAGCACAGGAAAGCAAGTAAGATTTTTGCCCTCTTGGGATTACAGTACAGTAGAGGGAGACCAGTTTGTAAACACAAGCCAAGTTCCACCGAGTCTTATTTTCTGTGCATCTTAAGTGGACAGTAGAATGTATCTGTTCCACAGGATCCCAGCAAAGACAAAAGAAGCAACCATGCCCAAAGCTCTTGATTAAACAAAAATGAAAGGGCAGAAGGAATGATTGTTGGTGAAGTGCCCGCCTCTTAAGTATAACGATCTGAATTCAGCTCCCAATCTCCCCTCTCATCCCAAATACACATCTGAAAGCTAGGCACAGCGGCACACGTTTGAAATCCCAGTGAGAGGAAATTAAAGCCAGGCAGATCCTTAGAGCTCACTGCCCAGATATCCAAACTTACCAGTGCGTTTCAGGCTCAGAGAGAGACTGTCTCAAAATATAAGGGGCGAGGGACTGGAGAGATATCTCAGCGGTGAATAGTGTATACTCCTCTCACAGAGAACCCAAGCTTAGGTCCCAGCACCCACATCAGGGTGGTTTACAACCCCCTAAATCCAGTTCCAGAGGGATCTGAGGCATTTGACCTCTGATGGCACCTGTAGTCATTGGTATACACCTACACTACACACCTACACACACACACACACACACACACACACACACACACACACACACACACGTATCCATGTAATTATAATAATATAAAGTGTAAAAAAATAAAGTGGAGAGAGACTAAGGATGACACCTGACATGGACCCCTGGCCTCCACACACATTCACACACAGGCATCCACATTGTCACATACACAAACATGCACACACACATATACACAGTTTACAAGTGAATGCAAATTCTTCTCTTTTCCCCTTCTCACTATGAGGAACATTCTCACCTGATACTGCTTTGTGTGGCCTAGGGCAAGTTATCTCACTTCTTGGTTTTTAGTAATATAAGGGAATAGTGACCTCTAATAAGGGGTGAATATGTAGGCGTGAGGGCTTGGAACCAGGCCTAGCATGTCAGCTGATGCTGGTGATTATTAGTTTGCAAAACATCCAGAAAGTAGCCTTCCTGTTAAGGCATGGTAGCACCTGACACACTCGAAGTGTAGCTCCAAGCTCAGTTCAGGCACTGCTGACCCTTGCACTGGGCAATCCTTGGCTGCAGGGAACTGTCTTTCATACCAAGGGATTTAATGGCATCCCTGGTCTCTCTGCCCCATGCAATCCTCTCATTCTCCCAAACAGAAAAGCCAAAAATGTCCCTAGACATTGTCTAATGTCCCCTGCCAAGGGGACCATAAACGGCCCCTAGAGAGAACAACTGATGTGGCCGAGAAGCAGGCTCGGAGAGGACAAGGACAAGAGTGAAAACGAGCGAGCCCATGCAGCTGTCGGCACTGTCACTTACAAGAGAGGCCCTTCAGTGGTTGGTGCTTCTTGGCCATCGATAATGTACGACCTTTCGGATAAACAGAAAAATCTATTTATTGAGATTTAAAAATCTCAAAACAAGTGAAACATCATGAATAGCTCAAATTAGTGTTGCTGTAATACACACGCACCCTTTCTGTTATTTTTTTTTTTTTCCTGTTCCACAGAGTTCTCCCTTGCATCAATTCCGATAAAGCTGTGTGGCCAAATGTCAGCTCACACTGATTTAGATGAAAGAGCAGGAGAGGAGAGGAAGAAAGGGGAGGTGGAGGGGAGGGGAGGGGAGGGGAGGGGAGGGGAGGAGAGGGGAGGAGGTAGGAGGAGAGGGGAGGAGAGGGAAGGAGAGGGGAGGGGAGGGGAGGAGGTAGGAGGAGAGGGGAGGGGAGGAGGTAGGAGGAGAGGGGAGGGGAGGGGAGGAGAGGGGAGGGGAGGGGAGGAGGTAGGAGGAGAGGGGAGGGGAGGAGGTAGGAGGAGAGAGGAGGGGAGGGGAGGAGGTAGGAGGAGAGGGGAGGGGAGGGGAGGAGGTAGGAGGAGAGGGGAGGGGAGGAGGTAGGATTGCCCAGTGAGCATTTGAGTGGGTGGGCACAGGCACTTGCTGCCAAGCTTGGTAACCTGAGTTCTAGGTGAGAACTTGCTTGGTAGAGTAAGAGAAGCAGCGTCCCCACTCTGCTCTCCACAGCGCACACATCCATACGAGCATCCATGTGCACACACAGGCACTCACGGAAAAGAAATGAACACCAAAATCACTTTTAAAAAGGAAGAAAATGGAGATGGCTCGGCGGTTAAGAGCACTGGTGGCTCTTGCAGAGGACCTGGGTTTATTTTCCAACACCCACATGGTGGGTGCTCATTATCAGCACTTTAAAAACTGGGCATGGCGCCTGTCATCCCAGAATTCAGGAGGTAGAGGCAGGAGGATCAGAAGTTCAAGGTCATCCTCAGCCTCAAAGTGGTCTAACCTGGAACACAGGTGACCTTGCTTCAGAAAATTCACACTCCCCCAAAAGGTCATAGGTTAGGTTTTTCAAAGTTCACAATTGTATCACAAATGGTCACCATCCACCTCCGCTTTTGCTTTTAGCAGATTAGTATTTGAGGTTTTAGAAATGCCACAGCGCTCTACATTACCGGATCACATCGACCTTCGCCACAGCAGGGGGGATACGATGTTGCACGTAGCTGAAGCTCTTTAGTAGTCAAGTGTAAACAGTTCCGTTACAGGGCTCTCATGAGACACAGAAAGATCCTCATCACTGTTGATAGCAAGGCGCTTCAGCATCCGTGGCTCACATTTAGGAAAGACGGCGCACATACACCACCATTCTGGAAACCTCTGTCCTCACCAGAGGGATCTGTCTAAAGAAGCAAGCAGTAGTCACTTCTGAGACCTACCGTTCAGAGCTATGGGTCCTGATTGTATTCTTATATTTCTCCACTTGGAACACTGCCTCTGGTTAGAGTGTCTAAGACCAACAATAAAGAAACTGTGGGCCAGAACAATAGGCGCTTCATCACAGGAAATGAAAAATGACGAAGCTTAGCTTCTCACCCGAACCTTATAGCTGGACCAGCCCAGCTGCCATGTGGTCACCATCCAATAACAATATTCTTGTTGTGTTTTTGTCAAAATACATCTTCCCATATGTTTATAAGGTAAGTTCACTTGATATTTAATAATTCAAAACATTGACTAACCCTGGCCTATTACTCGAACGGCCATGCACCTGTTGGTCATTTGGGCTGTGTCACTGTAGCTAAAATTAAGTCAGCTGATCTATCTACCTTCCCTGTCTGTCTCAAGTGCTACTTTCTTGACTCTACTTCCAAAAGTAGAATCGTTGGGTCAGAAAGGAACATCTTAGGATCTCTTTGCTTCTTGGCACAATGCTATGTAAGAGGAAAAATTAGAAGACATCTCACAATGTCCTCTTCAAAGTCCAGGTAGACATGTTTCCACAAAACTGTGCCCAGGTTAGATTTGGTGGCTTTTGCTTAGCTTTGATTATCTAGTAGGTATGAAATGTTGACTCCCAACTCTTAATGTGAATTGTAAATTTATCTTCCTAAGACATGTTTACAGTTTCCATGTATGAACTGCCCACTCAGCCTTTGAACATCTGTCCAATGTGTGTGCGTGCATGAGTGTGTGTGTGTGCGCGCATGTGTGATATGTAGGTACATGTAAGGACATGCATGTGTATGTATGGGTGCATGTGCATCTGTGTGGAGGCACAGATCATGGGCTGTCTTTTCCATTGCTTTCCACCTTATTTTCTGAGATAGGATCTCCCTCTAAACCCAGGGCTCACTGAGAGGAGGGTAATAACAGTGGATCAGCCCCAGGCACCCGCCTGATCCCTTTCCACCCCAGCATGGGGATTACAGATGAAACCACCACACCCAGCTTTGAACGTGGGTGCTGGGGATCCAAACTCAGGTCCCCGGGCTTCGTGGCAGGCATTTTATTGCCCGAGCCATCTTCCTACCTCCCAAAATGAAGACCAAATCGTGTTCTTTCAGACTTTTAAAAGATTCTCCCCCAAATATGTGGCTACTGAAAGGCTGGCTGTCATGTCTCACTGTGCCCCGCTATTGCCTCTCCTTGCCTTTGCTTGTTGATTTTCTTCATATACCAAAAGGGTGTTTTTTTTTTTTTTTTTTTTTTTTTTTTTTTTTTTTTTTTTTAATATAATTGCACCCATCAAACTTGTCACTGATAATTTCTTCAATTGCTTCAATAGTCAGAAAATTGTCTTTCCTCAACAATTGGGATAAGTGTGCCATTAAAAAAAATTAGCTCTTTAAGCCATCTGGCATTTGTTGTGGTCTAGGGGATACAGTGACCATATTTTCTGAGTCAAAAAATTGGAACATGTGATCTGACAAATGCCAATGTTCTTATGGGTAAAATGGGGCAGAATATTTGAAATTGAGACCGTACTGGAAAACTGCAGACATGTGGCCCCCATATGTAAGAAACAAGCTGTTATTTTAAAGGTACAGTGCCAGCCTCTGCTCTTCCCAGATCCCATCAACATGAAGCAGCAGAGATTTTTAGCCTGAGGTCCAGCCTTACCCACAGTCAGATCCCAATCTTACTAAGACTGTCAGGGTGTCAACAGGGCCAGCTAAGATGGGACCCAGGGATGGTTAAATTACAAGAAGTCCTGTTTCTGTTCTACCAACCCATCTGTGCCTTCCCGTTCCTGTTCTCTGCGCAGAAGTATGTCAATGCCTTCCACCCTGAGCAGAGTTGGATCAAGGAAAAGTATCTGAAGACATCTGGGAGGGAAGGGGGGGGGGTCACTGGGGTGTTTCTTTCCTAAGAGCATTGCAACTAAAAGCCGTAGGTCTTGAGAGTTGGAGGCCCTCCCCGTACCACCATCCCTTGAACTGGGTACCATCACACTCTGGCCCCTTCAGATGGTACCTAAAAGATGGAATATGTTTAAGCTCATTCTTTTGTAACCAGCATTCATTAAACTTTACTCAAGCTCCAAAATCTGATGTACCAACATCTCTAGGCTGCCTCAGAGACACGTACAACAACGGAGCAGCATTCCCCAGACTCCATCACCGAGCTGGCTCTGGGTACACAGTAGTTAGAAGTCATCTAGTTCCTTCTGGAAACAGAGCCAGTTCCAGACCACAGCCTGCTTCAAAATTCTGCTAGAGCAGGATCCTCTGCTCAACCTACTGGCTGCAGAGATGCTGCATTCTGGACAAATTGGTCCATCCTGTCTTTGTAGCTTGCATCCTATCCTGGCTTTACCCCATCCCTGTTGCTTTCTGTTCCCCAAGCCACACAATGGGCAGAATGTCATCAGGCACAGAAATCTGTCATTGCCATCTTCTGGACGGCCTTTTCCTCGTAGCCCCCACCTATTGTCATCTACTGCTGTCTGAACTGTCCAAGTACCTTTGTATCCTTTTCTGTCAGGAGATTGTATCTTTGAAGGCCAAATGCCTGGGGTATGGTTGAGTGAGCTTTAGTAAAATGCTTTGTCAAATATAAGCATGCATTAATATTCTTAACCCTCTAATGACCAAGAAGCAGAAGTTCAGTTATCTTGGACTCTTATGGCTGCACCTCTGGTGAGATGGTTTAGCAGCAAAAGCCGTTGCAGCCAAGTCTGATGGCTTGCTTTTAAAACCTGGGACACAGCAGTAGGGGTTGGAGGCGGTGGCAGCAGGGAGGCCTCCCTAGTTTCAAGTTCCTCTGATTTGACAATTTTACAGTCTTCCAACCCACCAGCCTCTTTCTTTCTAAGGTGAGTTTCTCCACTCCTCTCTAACTTCCCGCATGCTATTTTTGACCCTCAGCTATGATCATCGGTGTTTTGAAGCTAGGCAGTGAATTGTTTAGCAATTCTGCCTCTTCAACTTCCCACAGCAATGTGGACAGTAAGATCGGACAGCAGGCAGTGGGAGGCAAAAATCACAGAAGTGCTGTTCCTGTGTCCTGCCGCCTTGCGCAGCAGATCTGGTTGATGACTTCTCTCTGAGTCATGAAACACTTCTGAAACTCCTCTGATCTCTGTCTGCAGGAAACAGCATACTCTGTCCTGCATTTTTTCTTTTACATTTTTAACCCAGTCGATTCCTTTCTATGTGGAATATCTTGATCATACCCTCAGGATAAATATACGCCCACACAGACTAGTTCTCCAGCTTTGTGGCACTGACTAACCAACATCACTCCTTTTGTTCAGTACCTGGAATCCTCTAGCAGCTTATGCCCCAATGTTTTCTGTGCGGGTTTGGCTCATTAATTAAATTATGGGGAAAGATTCAGGATCACTCATGATTCCCTTTGGATGGTGATCCTTAAGGACTTTTTTTCTTTAAAGATAGGATTTTATGTAGTCCAGGATGGGTTCAAACTTTCTAGGTAGCTGAGGATGGCCTTGAACTTGTGAACCTTTTGCCTCCACATTTTAAGTGCTGGAATTACTGTTTGGTCTAAAGTACCAGACTTCTTGCATACTAGGCAAATACTCCATACCACTATATCCACAGCCTAGAAAAACGGAGTTTGTTTGCTTGTTAAGTTTTCTGCAAGAGAGCTCAGGGGCAAGGAGCATGCTCATTATTTTTGGCACTTGAAGTCCAGCAGATGGTCTTATCGTCCACATCTCCACACTCTTTGGTAGACGGAAACGAAAGAATGGCATTTCAGAAGAGGTCAGAAAGGCAACGTTTATAATCCACCTCCCTCCAAAGTGGAGGCCTCTGGGGCTTATACTCATTACTATTTGGTCAGAAGCAACAGAACCCCCTTCCCCAAGCCCAGTAATTAAAGCAGATTAAAAAAAAATACTTGTGGTAGGCAGAATCCGAAAATGGTCCCTTATGATTTCCTGCCCTAATCCCAGGGCTGTGACCAGACTGGGCTCCTGTGGCCTGCCGGTGGTAGGTTACTGGGAAAGGAGATTTCACAGATGTAATTAGTTTTGATTTTGAGTTACTCAAAGGAGATTATCTAGGTAAGCCCACCTAATCACAAGAGCCTTTTGGAGCAGTTTGCCCCTGCAGGCGGCAGGGGAAGCTGGAGACTCCGTGCAGAGCAGCAAACTCTGTTTCTGATGCTTAGAGGATGGGTGACCTCTAAAAGGTGAGGCAAGTCCCTGGCCAACACCAGCAAACACATAGGAACTGAGCTGAGCCAACACCTCCAACAAGCCAAGCAAAAGGCTCCTCCCCAGACATCCATGAAACCCAAAGCAGAAAGCGGAGCTCAGCTCTCCTGCACAAGATGAGCATCAGATGAGCAATGCTATTAACAGACACTGAGACAAGTTCATGGTCAGGGGCCTCAAGGTCTGGAAGAGAGAACCCCAGGAAATAAAATTCTGTTCTCTCAGGAGATCTGATTGGCATCTCCCTTAAGTGTGGCCAGCTTCCTATAGTTCCAAGTGACCACACATGGCTGCTGGCTACCCCACGGGGCCAGCCCCTCGCATTTGTCAAAAAAGATCACTGTGTCTTTTTTCAGGTTATTGAGAGAGAAGCTGGCTACTGGGATTCATTTGCCCACCAAATATTAATTGAACCACAGAGGCAGTGTATCAAATGCTGACAACTGTTCGAGATGCTGGTCTAGGCAAAACCACAGACAGGAAAAGCTTTCTTATAAAAAGCTTACACTTGAGTGGAGGAGAGGCACAATGAAAAAAAAAAAAAAAAAAAAAAAAACCCACACTGTGGTACCAGCAGGGACCGGTCAGACAGGAAGAAGGGCTAAAGGCAACCGGAAATGCTGTTGTCAATGGTGATTACAGGCTTATGGAGACTGAGGAGGTGGATCCATGGGAGAAAGATTTGAATAGAGATTTGAGAAGAGATGAATCTAGATCTACTAATACATCCTTCCCTGAAGGAACATTCAGCAGCAGGAGGAGAAGATGCAAAGGCTTCAGGGAAGAAACATACTTTGCAAGTGTAAGGAAAGGGGCCAGCATCTGGAGCACAGAAAACAAGAGAGACAGAGGTGACATGTGTGGGACCAAAACAAATGACCAGCGGCTGCTGGGCTGAGCATGGAAAACTGTTGAAAGAGTTGATAGCAAGAGATTGACATATTGTCAGCCTTCTAAATATGGATGCTGGGGCTGGAGAGATGGCTCAGAGGTTAAGCGCACTGACTGCTCTTCCAGAGGTCCTGAGTTCAAATCCCGGCAACCACATGGTGGCTCACAACCATCTGTAATGAGATCTGATGCCCTCTTCTGATATGCCTGTTGACACCTACAGTATATTTGCATTAAATAAATAAATAAGTATGCTTAGACTCCGAGAGTAGTGCTGCTCTCAGACCTTGGGTAGAGAAGTTTCTTTCTCCAGTGGTCAGTAGTTAATGCAGAGGTTCATAACTGGTTAAAATGGTCAGAATCAGTGATTACTGAGTGTTCAGTCCTAACAAAAGTCTATGTCAACCCTCTCCACAGGTTCAGAGAACATGAGGGAAGAGAGGAAGGAAGGAACGTAAGTGCCAGAGGATGGGGGGGTGAGGTGGAGGGTTGTCTATTGGACATGACATGGATGTTGTTCTCGGGAACTCACAGCAGCTATAGCTACCCGCACGAGATCAAGTCATCATGATCGGTGAGTCAGCAAGCCAACAAGCCTCCCTGGACTCAGTAGTGAGTGACAAAAAAGAAGAAAATGGGGAAAAGACATGAAGTTAGCAGGAGACTTGTTGGGGATACTAGAAAGGGGGAGGAAGGTAGAAAAAGAGAGTTCTGGGTGGATATGATCAAGACTCACCGCTTACTTGAATGAGCTTATCAAACAATAAACAGAGGATATGCTATTCAAAGAAAAGGAGGGACTAACATGAATCTTTGGGATTCGACTGGCTGGTTTTCAGTCAGAGTCAAATAAAATCTCCTAGGTATCTAACCTGTGACCCATGGACATCAATGTATCCCAGAATGACTGTGAATATGTCCACCACAAAATCATAAATTTATTTTAAATGTTCTGAGGGTTTCTGTGTGTGTGTGTGTGTGTGTGTGTGTGTGTGTATGTATGTGTTTTAAACACAATTGCACAGCTCTTAAGCCTGAACACTGTCAGTACAACACCATGGTGCAGTGTCAGAAGGTCAGACAGAAGCACAGTTCCCCAGACCTACTCATGTAGCAAGGCTTCTGGACCTCTTGGTACCAGCCGAGAGTGGAACGGTCAGTCTAAATATCCACTTCCATCCCGGCAAAGGCTAACCATGGCTAATGCAATAAGGCCCCGCTCATTTGCAAAATGGAAGCTGAGGTTCCCCAGCCATAAGGGCAGCATAGGAGGAATCCTGAGAGTTAGACCTTCTACGCAACCCAGGGACTGGGCCCAAAGGGACTCTAACTGAGTGACCATTTACACGTGCCCGTTGGATCAAAAGGCATGCAGTACCCCCTGCCACAGCCCCTGTCCACCAACTACTTTCCATCCTAGACTCATTACTATTGTTTTTTAGAGACAGGGCCTCACCATGTAGCCCTGGCTGGCCTGGAACTCACTCCGTAGAGCAGGCTGGCCTTGAGATCACAGAGATCCACCTGCCTCTGCCTCCCGTGTGCTGGGATTAAAGCTTGCAGCACCACGCCCAGTTCTGTATCCAGTCTCATTTATCCACCTTCTCTTTCCTGGCCCATGAGGACCCAGGAGACGTACCATCCCAGATTCCACCACCCCTACTCCCTTCCTCTTCAGAACTGGCTGGGCCAACCCCTAGCCCAGACTGCCTCTTTCTTCTTTCCTTCCTTTCCTATCCTACTTTCTCTAGAATAACCCAACACATTTACGGAGCAGTACCTGTGGGTGTTGTCCACAGTGAGAAGACGAAGAAAGGTTTTGAGACCTAATTCTGCCGCTGACCAAGCTGCCTTAATTTTGGGCAAATGACTCAACCTCCGTGAGCTCATCTGTGAGAGGTGGGTGGTAACGGCTCTGCTGGGAAGGTTTCAGGTGAAGGCTAAGGATGACGTCTCTCACCTGGAGCTGGAGAAAGAGCAGGACTTCGGCAGATACGTGCCGAATGCTGGCTAAGTTCATGAGTTATGATAAGGTCTGAAGTATGTGTGCTGAATGAATGCTGATGGAAGCAGAGCCCAGGGTGCCACATCTCTTGCCTTCCCAGCAAGCTCACCACTCTAACTGCTCAGCCACTCCAGCTGTCAGGAACCTCACCCCACACCCACTGTCTAACTCACAGCAGAAGAAAGCCTCCTCCTTCTGGTCTGGAAGGAGACTTGGATGCCAAGCACGGCCTATCTTCACCCCACATGTCATCATCTCTGAACGGCTCCAAGCCTGCTCCTCAGTTCTCCTTAGTTCGGTTCGCAGAGCACAAGCCTGTCCTGTGTCCCAACAGCATGCAGTGGAAACAGAGAAGCACTGGCTGTGGGCTCTTCTCACACTGCTCCTATCGAGTGGGCGTGGCCAAGATGGCCTGTTCCTGTACCTTGATGATGCTGACAGTGGCTGCTCTTACAGTTCAGGGGAGGTGGATGGACCTCAGTTAAAAGTTAGAAGGGTGCAGGTGAAGGAGGGCAGAGATGCTTCTGGAAAAGGGAGACCCAGAAATGGGCTGTGAAGGATGGGTGGGAAGTTGTCTGGCAGAGGCAGGGAGACCATGTCCTGCATTCCACTCCTTTCCTGTCCTTTCTCACAGACCCTGTGCCTTTCTTCTTCTTTTGTTTCTCAAGCCAAAGAAAAGACTCAGCATATCTTCTTTTTCTTATTTCCAAATCATTACTGACTAGTACTTTGTAAAAGTCAAATAAGTTAGGGCCAGGGAGATGGCTCAGTGGGTACCATGCTTGGGGTACAAAGTTCCATCTCTAGAACCCACATAAAACCAGATACAGCAGTGCACACCTATACCCCAGTATTCCAGCAGCAGGACAGAGGCTGGACACGGAAGAATCCCTGCCAGCCCCAGGTCAACCAGCTTGGAGTACACAGTGGCAAACAACAAGAGACCGCGTGGAGACCAAGGATGTGAGGGCGCTCTGACAAGTCACCCCATTGGTCATCAAGGTTGATTGGGACTAATCTGGCTGCCCAGGAGAGACTGCCTTCTGCCCACAAGGGAGAAGAGTACCAAAAGGAAGTATGCAGAAAGCAAGGGCACAGACCACACACTCTGCCGCTTCAGCAACTGTTACAAAGGTCTCTTCTGGGATTGCAACAATGTGAACACAGCAAGCCTCAGCTACCAAGGGCCACCGCAGTGGGATGGGAATTCTCATACTGTCTACATTCTGTCTACCAAGAGCTCCAACATAAACTCTGGAGTCCCTTTTAAGTCATTTTTTTGCTTTCACCTTGAATTTGTTACTGATATATTCAATAACTTTTCCCTTTGGCCCCTTCTCTCCTGCCCAATCTAACCCTGCATTGCTTCAGATCAGGGTCCTATTCACGCAGCTGCCTGCTGAGAATCTTCCTCCTCTCCATCCTGCAATCAAAACGTCCATCTGTCATTTGTTTATTTGTAGACAGAGTCTCACATAGTCATGTGTAGATGGGGATAACAACGAACTGACTGTCCTGCCTTCACCCTGATGTTGCTGGGGTTACAGGCATGCAGCACCTCATCTGGCTTTATGTGGTGCTGGGATTGAACCCAGGGCTTTGTGTATGCTAGGCAAAACCTCTGCTGATTGAGCTACATCCTTAGTCCTCCAAAATACCTTTTCAATTTTTTCCCAATCCTGTTCCATCATGTTCTCATTAAAAAATACTCAATGGCTCCCTGGTGTCTCTGGTATTGATTTTCCTTAACTACTGTCCACAAAGGCCTGTATGACTTGTTACATACTTTATACCATATGCCGTTTTTATGCCCAGCAGTCTTTCCAGGCCACATCCCATCTACCCGAGCCCCACTGGCCTTCTCATCTCTACAACTCTTACTGCCTGATATCCGAGACACCTCGGTGCAAGACCATTAATGGAGAGCCTCGAAAGGGGCCGTGTGGGGTTCCAGGGGCCTGAGATCTGGGGCCAGCTCCAGGAACCTTCCCAACTGTCATTCTCTTGCAAATGTGCAGGAAAGAGGCTATAAGTAATCGTCAGTGAGTTGGCAGGTGACGTCAAGCTTATTGTTTAGGGCGGAACAATGTCACCATACCAGCCTGATCGCCTACTAAACTACGTCTCTGTTTTCCCACTGGTACATTATCTCTCATCCTCAGGAAGGGATGATGCCATTTCACAAATAATAACAGAGATACAGCTGGGAGAAACCAGTTCCCCAAGGACACACCATGGTGGGAGGAGAGTAGGCTTGAGGTACCAAGAATAATTCCAAACGCCGCAGAATTTCCATGGCCCAACCAGCTTGTGGATGGCTCAATCTTCCAGGATAGAGCCCATCTTCCTGGCAGATAAGAATATGGAGGGTCACCATGGCCAGCCAAACCCTGCTCTAAACTCTAGAGACTCAGACACCCACCCTTGCCATCCCCACCAGAGGAACACTTTTCCCCCAAAGACTCCCAATAGACCACAGACCATCACTGCCAACCTCACCAGCCACTTGTGGAGGTTCCATTCCCATGTGCTGAGTTAGAAGCCAGCTTTCAGGTGCAGCCTTTGGAGCAGCCAGCCTGCTGTACTTCTTGCAGGGATGTGATGATTGTGAAGAAACAGAAAACAGAATGCCACTGGGTGAGTGGAGCAGATGGAGAAAAGAGAACCCAAGTAACCCTTATCACAAGGGCAACAGAAGAGAACTCAGAACGATGAAGAAAGATCTGAGAGTTGGGAGGTGAGATCTCAGAGTGGATGTAAGCAAGGAGGTGTCTTTCTGGATGAGTTTTCAAGGCAGGTGATTAAAGGAAGGAAACATTGCTGACTGGGAAGCCCAGTGCGTGCGTGTGTGCACGCATGCGTGTCCAGGGGTAGGGCTGGGAAGTCAGGTTAGCAGTCTCAGTTCCCAGCTGACCTGAAGCAGGCTGGCAGAAAAGACATTGGAGGTGGAGTGGGTGAAATCGGAGACACCCCCTCTTGTCATCACCCCGGTGATGTATGGCTGGAATAACCAACTGTTAACTGGGCTGGGTTGGGAGGACACCAAGGCTCTGAAGAACGGAGGGTCATTAGTTGGGGTCCAAAGAAGGCTCATGAAAGATAAAGAAGAAAGATGGAGAACGGTGATATCAGGGAAGGCTGATATTCAGGCCTAATGTGATCCACTTAGGACAAGGAAATGGAGTCATGGGCTGAGTGGCTCTCACGGGCAGGGAGGTAAAGAAGGCAGAGGATCCAAGGGAGACACATGGGTACGAGGAGTCAGGTTCAGCAGCAGCCAGGGTGGGTGAATGGTTTCCACGGAGACTAAGATCCCATGGTTTTTGAGAATGCCAAGAACACCTCAGCTCCTAAAAATCAGGTGTGGGTGCACACCAAGTACCCCAGCTTCTGGGGAGGAGGTGCTTCAGAGGAGAGTGATCTGGGTGGATATATGAAAAAGCCTGAAGCTTGGGAACGATGAGCTGTTAGAAGGAAGGCCCAGGTTTTTTCATAAAGCATGCTAGGAGTGGGTTAAGCATGGTGGGGAGGATCCTGGCAGCAGAGCCAGGACTCCAAAGAGAAGGAAGCGGTTAGGGAGGAGTATGGGGCTGACAGGAGGAAGTTATTGTGTGTGCACGTGTGTGTGTGTGTGTGTGTGTGTGTGTGTGTGTGTGTGTGTGTGTGTGTGTGTATTGGGGGTGGTAAAGAAGACAGAAACTACATGTGGCCAGAGTAGGGCCCCATTTCATGGTAGGCCCTACAAAGAGAGAAGATAAGCCTATACAGTCCACTTGTTTTTGACATCATTTTGTTTTCAAGGGTAATTTTGACTCTTGGTTCCTCCAAAAGACCAGAAGAAGCAGGGCTCAGTCACCTGAGTGGGTCTGAAGTAAAACGCAGCAAGTCCTGGTCAAGGGAGGGCAGAGGAGGAAAGAACAGAAAACAAGAGGCTGTCTAAAGCCTATTGTATGACTTTCCCCCAGAGGCTTTAAGAGGGTATTTATGCTTTGGTAATCCTGGAGAGCCCCGCAAAGGAAAGTGTGGGCCTGTCTGAACATGTCCTGTTCTGTGCTGGTCTATGCCAGGCCCTCAGCTCTTAGTAACTCTTAGAAACACGTTCTGGGGACCAGGCAGGACCCATCCCTGGTTAATGTGCCACCCTGCAGCTGTGACAGCAATCAAGCGAGGACAGTACAACATTCTCCAGCTCTCAAGGCCCCTCACCACACCCCTTGACTCTTGTTGCACAAAGCAAGGCTGCGGGATGGCTGGCCCCACATCACGCATCTGGGAAAACCACTCCTGTGCACCCTGCTTTAACCACTGGTAAGACATCAGAATCTGACAGCAGCCTGCACACAAGTCTCCAGCTGCCTGGGCCTGGGTTCTGATAGAAGGGAAGCCAGTTCTGCGCCTGCCTCACATTTCCCTCTCCATTTTTATCTGCGGGATCGGGTGTGCGAGAGAGGGGAGGAGAGAGGTCTGCTAACAACAGCTTCCCCATGGTTCTTGGTTACTTACATCTGTGGTCAATTTTCCACACTTTATTCCATAAAAGGTAAATGAGACACGGTACTTGCAACAGGATAATCTAAACAATGAGAACCATGGTACTGTTAAAATCCATCTGGCTGATCACGCCCAACCCCACACTTTTAACTCCTTGAGGAAAGAAGGATTACCAAAGCAGAGGGGGCTTGAACCCTGGTCTGGATCTTTTCCTTCCTGTCAGTTGAAAGGGCCCCCTCTGCGGGCTCTGCCAACGCCAGTATTCCTCCTCGTTCTAAGCCGGCCATGGGCGAAACAACTTGTAAAACGTTTCTTACCAAATGCTTTTGCTCTTCTTTCTCTTTAAAAGGAAACATTAAAAGCTTGAGAGAGAGAGAGAGAGAGAGAGAGAGAGAGAGAGAGAGAGAGAGAAACTTTCACACTGTCCAAACTAAAACATTCAAGAGCTCCTCCTTCAAGCCAGAGGGTTCATTTACATAATGTTAATTTCCAAGGCAACACACACACACACACACACACACACACACACACACACACACACACAACACAGAGAGTGAAGAAGCAGTGTGACTGTTCTTTCCTTTTATTTGGGCTTACACATTTCTCTGGCCATCTGTTATCTGAGAAAATTGCAAACTCAAATCAGAGATGGGAAAATTTGTGGAATCAGACCGGTGTGGGATTTTTAAAATTCTTATTCTTACTCTCTGGGCGGGGAGCTGAGGATCGGGATTCCGGGAACGCTTCTGATGGGTACGGTCACTGAAGAACCGGAGCTTGGTATTTCCCTGAGGTGCAGTGGTTCCCACCTGCAGAAGGAATTTGACCTTTGACCTAAAAGTCCAGAAGGATTTTCATTTTGCTCCTTCAGAACAGCAGCTTCCCCCAGCTCCCTCTGAGGGTATCAGAACCACCAGCACAGTTCCGGCTAATACACCTTTTAATTTTCGAAACCATGCTTGTCTTCCAGCCAGCTCATGTGTCCCAGCACCGGCCACTGCAGCAACCACACCCTCCCCACTATGTAACCACAGGGCCAGCCTAAGCAATCTCTATTGTGGGAATTGGTTTTTTTGGAGGTGCGGCTGAAAATAATGCTCAGATAAAAAGGCCCCAACACGACTGTCTAAAGTAACCACTGGAAATATTAATTCTGCTGGTCCTCTTTGTAAAGAAAAATTTATTTTTATGTGTATGAGTGTTTAGTCTGCATGTATGTCTGTGCCCGTGGAAGGATGCCTAGGAAGTTGAGTGACAGACAGCTGTGACTCATCATATCTGTGCTGAGAACTGAACCCAGGTACTCTGCCTTTGACCACTGAGCCATCTCTCCAGCTTCCCCTTTTTAAAGGCATTCTGGGTCTGGGGAGATGGCTCAGCAAGTAAAGTATTTGTATTAGGATCAGAATTTGATCCCCACAACCTATGTAAAAACTAAAAAAATAGCAGTTACCCTAGGCATAGGAGCATTTGTAATCCCAGCCCTGGAAAGCAGGGACAGGTGGCTCCTTGAAGCTCACTAGCTAGCCAGCCTAGCCCACTTGGTGAGTTCCAGGCCAGTGAGAGACGCTGTATCCAAAAAAGGTGGTTGGTATCTGACAAATGGCACTTGAAGCTGACCTTTGGCCTCCACACACACGTTCACTTGTGTATGTGCATTTGCACGAATTTGTAGACTCGTGTGTACATGAACTCGTGTGTACATGAATACACACACACAAACACACACCAAGTATGGAAAATCTTGATAATAACAGAAAAAAGGTAACATAAAAACCTGCTAGGACACCAGTATGCTTAATATTTTGAGAAACTTTTTGCCATCAAACTCAGCATGACCAAGGCCTACATTTCCCGAACTATTCCCTTCTCCTTTGTACTGATGAACCAATTGCATGTCATGTTGTGAAGCTGAGCTCCCACCTCGGGGATGAGATGTAGTTACCACCTCTGTCAGAGATAAAAGGCCATTTTGGCAAGTGTGTTTGCTAGCTCAGTTGGCGTTCTGGTCATCCTTTTTTTACAAGAAGAAACTGTCTTGCTGAATTATTTTCATTTTGTCTGTGCCTTCCTTTGTAAAATAAACCAGGGTCATTTCCTCCCCAACAATGTTTACATGATTCAAATTGGAGAGATGGCTCAGCATCCGACAGGGCTTGCTGCTGTTTCAGAGGACCCAGGTTCAGTTCCCAGCACCCAGATCAGGGAACTCACAATTTCCTACAACTTGAGCTCCAAGACATCTGATGTCCTCGTCTGACATCCACAGGCATTCACACACACATGCACACACAGACACATAGACACATTTACACACAAATAAAAATGAAATAAAAATGTAAAAATAGATATATCCAGGGCTGGAGGGTTGGCTCAGTGTTAAGAGTGCTTGCTTCTCTTGTAAAGGGCCCAAATTCAGTTTCCAGCCCAGATCAAGGAGCTCACAAGTTAACTGTAAGTCCAGTTTCAGGGGATCTAATGCCCTTTCCTGGCCTCCGCAGACTCTATACCCCTGTGCATAAACATACAGATATACATGTTTATACGTGATAAAAAAAATATATCCACATGATCAAATGTGGCTCTTTGTTGGCCAACCTGCTCTTGTGTGTGTGTAGTTTTGGGTGTTGTCTGGGTGACTTGCAAAGATTCTACTTCCTGCCTTTCTCATCTACCTCCAAGTTGACCACCTCCTCTGGCTGCACAAAATAACTGAGAGTTGAAGGAGTTAAGTCACTAACAGAACCCGTGGGAGACAGAGCATTGGACCCCATGATCATAAATCTCTTTCAAAGCAAGTCAGACTGCATTCTATTCAGACTCTCTAAACTCGGCTTTCATCGTCGGTGACATAAAGTGATATTTACGTCTGTCCCAACGCTCTCTTCGTTTCCCAACACGTTTATCTCGGGAAATGACAACAGGAAGACACACACCCCACCCCAAGCACACCTGTTATTCTTTAAAGGGGGGGTGTCTTAAGGAATCAGGCTAAGTCACTGAATTAACAGGCTTTTTATTGGAATTCACCTTTAATATAAATTCTCAAACATCTGTAAGCAATATTTTATAAAAGTGAGCAAGAAAACAAATGGGGGGGGAAAAAAAACCCATGACTTAACCGTTACTCAGCTACAGTAGGTAGTTTCACAACCCAAAGCAGAATAGGGCAAGATTTTCATGTAACTGAAAAAATGATTTTATTATGATATGCATCATAAATATTATGGATGTGCAGCCCCTCTGAAGAGCTTACTCCTTTAGAGATAGTGGTGTCTGTGGCTTTGATCAACATAGGTGACTCCAGTGTAAGCCAGCGTCTCTGCAGCTCTAAGGACCCTGGCTTCAGCCAGAGCAGGGAAGGCTGGGAATTTCCAACGGGAAGCTGAGTCGGAATGACGTTGAAGTTAGAAACACAGAGAACAGGGAAAGTCCAGGATGGCCCAACTCTCAGCTGGGTGAGGATGAGTTGGCCTCATCGAGGGGACAGGTGTGCCTTCCGGGGCTGGTAAAAGCACCCAGGGATCTGTGTAAAGGAACTGAGATGTGAAGAGACAGGAGGGGACCCACTCAGGCATAGGAGGACAGAGATGATGAGGAGCAGACATGCCAGAGAAGCGCTTAGGATTTTGGAAGCCCTGGGTTGATTGTAAGCACTGAGTTCTCTACTGGAGACAACATGGATCCCACGGGCATGAAAGGGGCTGGTGACTTCCGGCAGGGACTGCAGATGGGGGCTGAGTACACAGTGTTAGCCAGTCAGAAGCACAAGACCCTGAGGGTGTGAGCAAGGGACAGGTATGAATTATTTCTGGGTTCCTCTGGCGGCCAGCCTGTCCAGTGCCAGGGTCTCTGTCCTTGTGTGCTGGAGAAGGACTCTGAGGTGGCCCGCACAGGCAGGGGTTGGGGTGGGAACTCTGGCTGGACATCTGGACAGCTATCTACTTATCAACTTGTGTAAGCTCTGTCTCCAGGGAGCCAGCCCTGGAGTAGGGCCATCAGGCTGCCCCACCTACCTACCCCCTCCCGTGTGTGTGAAAGGGATATTGATTGTTTAAATAAAAGTAGCCGAGGTGGAGGAGGCTGGGGCTGGGCAGGAGGAGCTTGTACTGGTCACATTTCTCAATAAACACTTGCTTTACTGATAAGCTTGGCCTATGTGCAGTGAGAAATTCTGTTCCTTTGTGTTAATAGCATCAGAGGGGGTTAAAGGTAGAAAGATCATCGAAACTTATCAGGCAGGTTTGGTCTGCTCTGAGAAGGTGAGGTCAGGGGTCAGGAGGTAGTCAGTTACCTTAGGGTAACTCATTTGATGGTTGCCCTAGGGAATCTTTCCCTAAAGTCCTCTGCTACAGCGATACACAGCTAATCTGCCTGCCTGCCTGTCTCCTTGGTATATGGAAATAAATGTGAAATGTGCAGTTACTACAGAATTTATTACATATGTATGACTACAGAACTTACTAAATCACCATTAGGATGAACAAGAAAGACACATTAGAATCGAAACCCCCACCCCCACTAATACCCCCCTCCCCAAGACTCAGAAAAGAGGTGGCCTCTGCTAACTAACTGTGTGTCTCGGAGGGCACGGTGAGGAAAAGTCCATAGCTCTTAACCTAAGGAGATTTTTGCCTTCACTGGGAATGAAGGCAGGGCGTTGAGCTGCCACTTCTCAGGCACTACATGTCTAGGAAGTCAATTAAACAAGCTAAAATACCAAGTTAAAAACAAATTACAGCACCTGATGCTCCTCACCTACGAGGAGGGTGGTGTTAAGGTTTACATTTCAAGGCTTCCGGTCGATAGCCAGAATCACAGAGAACTGAAACCTGTTTAAAAGCACTGTGATCCTCACATTTAGTCTGATCACCTAGAAAGCTAAGTGCCTGTGGAGTAGGAAGTGCACACAGTAGGTCAACAGAAGACGATGACCCTGGGCAGGACAGCAAAAGCATGTGATCTGAGCATGCCGCTTAGAGGAACACGTAGTTTAAAATTTATAAATTGTTCGTGTTTGTAATTTTCCATTTAACATCTTCAAACTGTGGTTGGCCATGAGAACCTGAAACTAGAAAGAAAGAAACTAGAAAACTGCTGATTAGAGGAGGCTGTTGTAGCCTTTGAAAGAAAGGTAACACATGCTCACAATGTAACATTTTGTTATTATTATACTGGAGATTATTTGCATGTTCAAATCAATAGAACAGAGAAGTAGCTCTCCTCCCATTATACACTCGGGGGTCCTGGCACCTTAGAGATGGGAAAACTGTGCATGGGGAGGAGTCCTCATCCGTGATTGAGTCCTTGTTTTGTTTATCTAGACTTACAGAAGTAATGGAGGAGACGTCAGCACGGATTAAACTAAAGAGTGAGTCATGTCTGCACTCACTATACTGTGAATAGTATCTCAGGAGGAGGAACACCATCTCCCAGCATTTGAAAGCTGTTGTCAGCTGCAGCACAGGTGAACGAGTTAAGTTCTGCACACTGGTGATGAAGCAGGTAGATGTGACTGTTTAAGGAGTATCAGAAGTCCAGGTGAAAAACCAGGGGTAAAAAACAAGCTATTATATTTCTTTGTTTACAGTGCTGGGGAGTCAAACTGAGGGCCTTGCGCATGTCAGGCAAATGCTTCATTATAGAGCTACATCTCCAGTCATGGGGAATTTCGTGTGTGTGTGTGTGTGTGTGTGTGTGTGTGTGTGTGTACATGTGCTCTCTCTCTCTCTCTCTCTCTCTCTCTCTCTCTCTCTCTCTCTCTCTCTCTCTCTCTTTCCCATCTCTCTCTCATATGTAGACTTATATCTTGACAACCTGATGGAGCCAATTCTCTCTTTCCACAATGTTGGTGGCAAGTATCCTTGCTGTGAATTATCTCATCAGACTAGATTTCTGTTTTGGGGCTAAGGTCTCTCACTAGGAACTCACCTAATGGGCTAGGCTAGTTAGTCAGTGAGTCCTAGGCAGACCAGTGGCCTGTCTCTTACCTCTCCATCTCTGGGATTACAAACACGTACCTCTGCATCCATCTTTGTTACATGGGTTTCTATCGCTTTACTGACTAAGCCACCACGCCAGCCCTTGCACTGGGTTTTTGAGACACAAACTAGATCTTCCTGGCTCAGCCCTCCAAGTGTGTTGGGATTACAGTCTTAGCTGCACACCAGGATACAGCAATACACGGACTGGGTAAGGATGAGTGGGTTTAGGGGCAAATTCTAAATGGTCCAATCACGGCGCAGCTGCAGCACAAGCTACCAAGCTAAAAGAATGTTAACAAAAATCAGCAAAAACACTCACTCTGGGTCACAGTATGCACAGAATTCACTATGTGGAGGAATGGAGATTTTATTATCGCTTGTGAAATGTACGCTACGTAGCTTTTATGTTAGGAAAGTTATAATAAATTTATAGACTTGTTCCTACACATAATTTTTTTTCCTGGAAATCTGGTCGAACATTTACCAACACGCAACTGAAAGATCGTGTGTAGAAATTCTGGGCCTTGGGGAAAGAGCTGTTCTCTCATTTTCGTAGCTGAGGGGACAAAGGGCTAATACAGTTTAAAACTCTCAACCCCGTGCTAGACTAGAAGAACACAAAATGTGTTCTCTCTGCCAATCCACAGCATTGACCTCTCCCTCTAATCCCTGTGGTGCCTTCCGCTTTTATTCACGTACCACATAGGGGGAAAAAATGAAACCCTTGTGTTGATTTTTCAACAAGTAACATTTTATACTGATGTCCCATCTCGACTTGAACAAGGGTCAGTCACACAAGCTTCCATTGGGCCTTTTAAGGGTGCCTGCATGGACATGTGCTCACAATGTATTTATTCCCTTAGTCAGTTGCTCCCCTTGTATGAAAAGTCTCAGAGAATCTGGGTACCAGACATGATTCCAACCAAGATTTCTGGGCATCTCCCAGCGCTGACGGTGATGGTGATGTGTGCTTTGCTGAGTACTGAATCCATGCTAGCTGCTGCATTCGGTCCAGGGCCTGCAACACTCAGATACACTACTGTCTATGCATAGGTGGCTCCTGCCCGGAGACTCCTTGTACTGTGCAGTCGTTTCTATGGGAGACTCGTTAAGACTTAAAAGTTCTTAGAATTTCCTAAGAAAGACTCAGGACTTCTTAGTAGCCACACATCGTTGGAAACACCTCATATATTAACTTGTGGCTTTACTTGACTCACAGGACTGTTTGTTAGGTCTGTGGGAAGGAGCTATGAGACAACTAAAAAAATAAAAATAAAAAGACTCAGGATATTTCTGAGAGGAGGCTTGTTAATATTCAGGATGCAAACAATTCAGAAACCTCAGGAAGTCCCTGAAATGAACAGATGCACCAAGCCCTTCCTCTTCCAAATTATATAAGCTCTAAGGTCTATTGAGAAAGAGAGAGACCAGATAAATTGCCTGCAAGTTGTGCAGAGAGCTCTAGGATTGCAGCTTTCGTGGGCTGTCACCAATGCTGGGGTGGCTTTCAGTTTTTGCATCATCCCTGCTCCTGTAAGTAACCCCTCACCCACACTTCTGTTCATGACGCCAATAAAAACTCATCGCCTCACCAGGATGAACACCGGTAGTTTTGTTTGTCCCCCTCATCTGTCTTCCCAGTAACAGAATCCCATAACACCGCGAGACTACGCCTTGCTGAGCTCAATCTCCAGGCCCCAGCCCCGGTCTGGCTTAGGAACGGTGAATGTGTGAAGAGAACCTGGTGTACACATTAACGTTCCATCTTCTCTGCTCTTCCTTCAGTTTTCTCTCTTTCCCTTATAAAGTACACGGACCCTGGCAAGTGGCCCTAACAAGTACATCAAAGACTTGTCGTGATCTGGCAAAAGCTTAGTGAACGTGGATAAACTTTGCCTTTCCCAGCTTCCTGCCCACCTTTGGCCACTGCTATAAAGACACCCTCCCATCTTCTCCTAGACATCACCTGCCACTCATTCCTGAAGGGAGGTACCACCAGCTGCAGGGAGTCCTGTTCCATCACCGGTGAGATTTCTCCCAGGTCAGGGGAGGTATAGAGAAGAAGGCACAGGTAGAGATTGCCTGCTCTGGTCTGCCTTTCCCAACCTACTCACCCTATAGCTTCCTAGGTGTGCACTGAGCACAGGCACAGGAGCTCCCCAGATGGCTCGCTTAATTTTGCAGTTTGAGAACCGAATGGCAATGTACTTCTGACCAAGGCCATTTGCCTGCCCAGGAGACTCAGAGGTAGTCACAGAGCAGCTGTATGTGAAGATTTTTGTCTAAAATGTAATGTTTCATACATCGAATAGAAGCTTCTGTGCCATTTTTGCGCTGCCCTGTTGATAATCCACCATGATAGAAGTTTCTAGACACTTTTAAAAAATGCCCTCAAGCACCAAGATCCGCCTTTCAAAAAAGATCTTCTGTGGCAAGAATCATTTCCAAAGCCCATTGTTCAGAAGGCTGAGCAGAAAAGCCACACAACAAGGCCAGTGTTGGTAGCTGTCCAATGTCAGTTTGCACTGAACCCACCACAGATTTGTATTGACGGCTTTATTTTCCCACCCCAGGCAGGGGTCTGAGCAGGGTCATGAAGACCGATCAAACTTCAGCAAGCAGGGAAGGGAAGGGCAGGTGGAGGGCAGAAGCCCTCCCGTCAGACTTCACGACAATAAATTGCTGACCAGTCCCATTAGCTCATGCTTGTCACTGTCTCCGTTTCAGCCTGGTTAGCTAATGCTGCAAGGAGTTATGGGTAGTGGTCTAGAGAAGTGACAAACTTTCAAACAGCATCTCCTTTCTGGTTTGCTATTTCTACTGTGTTAAAGTGGCAAGGGTTACCGTGGGATTTCGCTCCTTGTCCTGTCTTTATTTCCCCTTTCTGTGCTGTGATATAGCTTTGGTCTTTTTGTCTCTTCCTTTAAACTCTACATTAATAAAAATGTACCTTCAAGGTGTTTCATTTCAGACTAAATAGATCAAATTTATTCATATCTGCACATATTTCCCCATCCTCTGCCACCCTAGAGTGTCTGTTTTTCTGCGGTGATATAGCACGCCAAGCCCAAAGCTATGTATGACCTTTCACCTTCACTACAGGAAGGGCCTCTGTCTGCCTGCTCCCATACTGACAAACTCCACCAGCCACTCAAGGCCCCAAAGATACAGTTACATAGCCAAGTGGGAGCCCATGTGTAGTCTCTGAAGGCTTGAGATGATCTGAAATTTCCTAGTCCCTCCGTAAACATTCTGGTGACACTAGTTGCCTTTCTTCACCAGGCCTTAGTTACTCAACTGAAAACTGAGCTGGAGCTTCCTTTAAAGGCCAACTTTGCTGCGTAGGGAATTCAGGCCTGGGCCACGTGGGACGCTGTTTTTGCTTTTTTAAACACAAACAAATAACAATGCCGATACCATGTGAAGCCTCAGTATTAAACGAGCTAATCCGTGTTTATTAGGTGGGTACTATCAAGCACATAAGCTAGCGCAGAAAAGCTGTCACGGCTAAGCTGTAAAATATCCCTGCAATCTCACGTGTTGATGGCTCAGCCCTGACTGTAGTGATTAGAGGCAGGGCTTTGGATCTGAACTGAGGATTCTCTCCTAAGCAGTGAGTGAACCCACTGATGTACTCACAATCTGACAGCATTATTAGGTGGGGCCCTTTGTGTCCATCTGTCTGTTCTGACTGCTGAGGGTGAGCAGCTTCCTCTACCGTGGGTTATGGCTCCCTTCAGGCCCAGGTCAATGGAGCCAGTCTACCATGGAGAAAGCCTCTGAAATCCGTGACTCTGAATCGATCTTCCTCTATATTGTTTTTCTCAGGCATTTATATCATAGTGATGTAGAAAATAGACAAGCGGCTAACATACAGCATCTTGGAAAAGATACAGTCAGTTGGTTGTATGTTAGAACCCAAATGGCCAAGCCTGGGCCACTGGACCCTTTCTATCAGATCGGATCCAGCTCATCTCATAGAACTCCACCGTGACTCACGATACTCCAGACACACACTGGCTTTTGGCTGCTTCTTTAAGTAGCAATGCACTCCCACACTTCAGGACCTTCGCATGTCTCAACTAAAACTGTCACTTCGTCATCTGAAGAGCTCAGGGAGCAAGCCAACTGCTTGCTCTCTCCTTTATGGTACTCGGCACCAGTTGTGGTTATACAGCAATTGGTTGCTTTGTTTGCTTAAAACCAGCTTCTGCTACTGGACTGGGAATACTATGAAACCAGGGAAGGCACTCCCTCCCTCTCCCTCCCTCTCCCTCCCTCTCCCTTCCTCTCCCTCCCTCTCCCTATCTCTTTCTCTCTAACCCTGAAGCCTCCACACTCAGCTCCTGGGAGCTACTCAACAGCTTCCTATCCCTTGAACGGAAGAGGATGGGTGGACAAATTAGACAGCCTGGAAGGTAAGCGCGGCCCCTTGTGGAAACCCTTTGTTTCTTTATCCTAATGAGTCCACTAAAGCTAATCTAACCCAGTTCCCTAAAAGCTGATGAAATCCACCCCTGGCCAGAATCTGGGTTTTGCCTGAGAGTAAGGTGAGAATTACTGGGTCACCCACTGCCTACTCACGGAGGGTTTCTGAGCCTTCGCCACATACTTAGCACCACAGAGCAGCTTGTGTTAAATAAATAACCAGACCTGAAGCCTCCCTCCACCCTGTCCCTACAGGGATGCTGGACCCAGGAGACACACATAATGACACGGGAGACAATTAGATAATAGGACACAGCTAGGATAATTATTTACCATGGTGAGTGACACACTTAGAGAAAACACTGAGACATGGCAGAGAGATCACCTGGGGTTACTTAGAGGAGGCTGTTCTCAGGACCAGGGCAGGTATGGGAAAGTCATCCTCTGCAAAAGGCTGGGAAAGGCCACAAGGGAAGGTTCCCTGATGGAGTTGTGTCATTGACCTAGATGGAGAGTCCAGTGGGGGAAATGCTACAATCTCACAGGGGCACCCCTGAGACTCCAGGAAGAGGGGAGGTGATAGCTTTTAGGGGGTTTTGTTTGTTCTTGATGAATTATGGGATATCTGCCATCTAGCATGTAGCCTAGTGTTAACTAGTCAAGGTGGTATATATTCAACTGTGCTGCTGACAATCCATGTACACACACACACACACACACACACACACACACACACAGACCCTCCACACACACAGAGAGAGACAGAGAAGAAAATAAATAACAGGTTTATCTTAATTGTTTAAGAAATAAAATAATATCCTCCAAAAAGTACAGGGGGGAAAAAAATCTCAAAATCACTTACCAGCAATCTCACAAGGACAGAGAATTAACACCATTAAGGAAATAGTTCAAAACTTGTACATGAAATGTTTTGAAACAGAAGATTATTCTGAGGGGCTGGAGGGATGGCTCAGCAGTTAAGGGCACTGGCTGCTCTTTGGAGGACTTGGTTGGTTCTAATACCCTAATGGAAGCTCACAAACAGCTGGGATAGCAGTTCCAGGGGATCTGACTCTCTATTCTGTTCCCATAGGCATTGCATGCATGTGTACTATACATATTCACACACACACACACATGCATACATATATATACATATATACATATATATATAATTAATTAAAACAAATCTTTAAAAACTGTTTTGTCAGATGCTAAGCCATCATAACATCCAACTAACTTATCCCTCCTTCCTTTTTTCCTTTCTCTTCTTCCCTCCCTCCATCCCTTCGTTTCTCCCAATCATTTTTCCTCAACTTGGGGATTAAATTCCAGCCTTCCACACACTAAGCAAACATTCTACCTTCTTAGGTCCTTTAAAAGAGAAATTTGAATTTCAAATAGGATCTTGCTAAATTCCCCAGGCTGACCTTGAACTTGTAATCTTCCTGCCTAGTCTTCTTAGTAGTTGAGATTATATACATGTATCATTTCCAACATTAATTCTTTAAAGTCAAAAGATATGGTCCCCCCCCCATAAAGTTAGAGATGGTAGCTGCCAAAATGGCTCAACGTGGCTTAAAAGCACTTGATGCCAAACCTGATGATGACCTGCATTTGATAGCTAGGACCCATATGGTGGTAGGAGAGAACAAACTCTTGGCTTCTGACCTCCCGCACATGTGACGTGACTCCCACATGCTCCTCCCCCAGCACTAAATAAAACAAAAACATTTTAGCATTGTAAAAGTTTACAGATTTAAATATGACCTTTAATAGCAGTTTTCATGAGTACCTTGATCCATTTTCTCTTGGTATCACAGAACATCACAGACTGGGTGTCTTAGAGAGAAATTTCTTTTTCGGGGTTCTGGTGCTGGCGTCTGGTGACTGTCTTCATGCTGGGTGTAGCATGAAGCACAGCAGAGAGCCATGAATACCAGGTCTTTCCTCTTCTTCCTCAAAAACCCGCCGTTCACCTCTTGGGGGTCCCATCCTTATGATCTCATCTAATTCCGGTCATCTTCCAGGCCCTACTTCCCACTAGGGTCAACATCCTCAGCAGGAGAGAAAACTGTTCAGACATGAACTAAATGGAATCTCAAGGGCCTGAAGAGAGAGGGCAGGAGAAATAAAAGAAGCTGGGTGGCTAACAGCTTAGGCAAACCCAAGAAAACCAAACCAAACCAACCAAAGATGGATTCATGTTCCAGAATATAGGCAGAAACTCTGATTTAAATTTCACCACGGGGGCCGGAGAGATGGAGATGGCTCAGGGATTAGGGGTCCACACGGCTGTTCTAACAGGCCTGAGTTTGATTCCCAGCACCCAGCTGAGTGGCTCACAACCGCTTCTAGGGGATCTGATGCTTCTGGCCACCTGGAACACTTTCACTTATGTACATAGATCCACCCCACTCACACACATATAATTAAACATTAAAAAAAAAAAAAAACTTAAAAAAAATCCCAACACAGTTGTTGATCAGACAGGCACCACTCCAATGTCTCTGCCTCTAGTTCCCAGCCTGCTCATCCTAACTCCTCTCGGAACAGTTGCGGTTTTCTTTAGAGCCACCCACATATCCCAAAGCACTGTTGGCTTTGTCTCATCTATCCCTTTACAGGGTCTCACTGTGCAGTAGCACTGACTGGCCTAGAACTCACTAGGTAGACCAGGCCGGTCTTGAACTCACAGAGGTCTGCCTACTCCTGGGATTAAAGGTGCCTGCCACAAGGGGCTCGCTGCCTGTCTTATCCACACGTAGCGCTGCTTTCCTTCTCTAAACTTTTACTATAAAATTACTCTGAACTGTAGGTCCAACTATTTGCTCCAACTATCCAGTTCCACAGCTGATGGTTGTGGAAACCTGTCCCGAGCTCTGGTCTTTTCGTGGTTAGCATCTGTAACGGAGACACGCAGACACCATTGCAAATGTTCCACAAGAAGTTTGGGAACAGGCGGCATGCTGGGGTTATGGAAATGCTCCTTTGTATTATACGCTGTACAGTCGGACAACCAGGGACGCCGGCTGGTAGTGACTCTCACGAGCACTTGTGCAATATGTAAGCACAACTCATGGGACGGGGAGCTGAGGTTTATTTCTTGTACACTTTATTTAAGTGGCTAGACGTGACTGGCTACCAGCTACTGTATGAGAGATAACACAGCAGAGACTCTACTCTGCAAGTTCGGGTAGAAACCTCAGAAGACCCTCTCAGCACTTCTGTTGGAGGAGAAAACCCAGAGGGTCAAGATGAAAAGGAAATAGAAGATCAATATAGGAAAGATGGAAATGAAGCTTTTTTCTTTCTTTTGTAGCTTATCTGATTAGTTAAATGGGAAACCCACCAAATGCATCCCTGACATAAAGTTAGAAAATAATTTTTTTTTAAATTTCCTTATTCAAATAAGCTATCTAGCAAAATAAAAGGTATAATGGGGAAGAACAAAGGAATCCTAAACAAAGTTAGATCCATTAACCCTGATTTAGAAAATTCATGGTTATGTCAGAGTGATTAGTCCGTAAGATGAAAAATACATTAACATAATGCCAATTACATTTTTGCTACAATGCTCTAGACTGTGATAAATCACTGCTAGAATTAAGAAGGAAACACACACGCAGAACAATACCCAAGAGTGGAAGAGGGCGCAATAATCAAATTTTAAGACACATTATAAAGTGATCTTCATCAAAACTGAATTTTGCTGGATCAAAGCCAGGACAAAGACTAATAAAATAATGATCTCAGAGATAGATTTAAGCACTTAAGAGTCCTCAGGACACGGGAAACACAATCAAAGAAGAGTCAGTCATAATAATGGATGAAGAAATTACCACTTAATAAATGTGGGTAGAACAAACGGATATCAATATGAGGAGAATATATTATACCCATAACTCACCAAACAGAATCATTCTTTCCAAACAGGTCAATGAGCTAATTAAACACAGAAAGCAATAAGCAAGAGAGGAAGACACACCTCCAATAGAGCGGAGTGATAATTCATGACGCCTGAAAACAACAGAGCGGTGTGTAAGTCCGAGGCAAGTGGGCGAAAATGTTTCAAAGACCCTTTTAATAAAATCGACAAAGCAAATGCAACAGAAAGGATCGTTTTAAACCATGACAAATAGGATGGAGATTTGAATCCCAAATAGAGCATAAAAAGGTTTGCATCACAGCATAAACCCATCCTGCCACCAGTGCCATGCTGTCGGATATGGAGAAGCAGGGACAGAACTGGCGAGCATAAGCACACAGTAGTCCTTTTATACCCTGGAAACATACCTAGCAAGCCAGCCTGGGAAGGCATGTAGTCTCACGACCAAGTAAATAAATTTAACATAAGTGTGGGGACATGGACCATGAGAGGCAGCCTAGTTGAGCTAAAGGCTTTGAAGCTCCAGAGACCCTGAAGTGACCGTAGGAGCTTTGCCTGCTCCCAGGCACCAGGCACCAGGCCCCAGTCACTATCTGCAGCCTCCCATAGATTTGTGGCCATCAGTCACATAAGGGCAACGCCCCAGGCCTTCCGCATATAGATGAGGAAAAGGATGTGACCTATCATCAAGTAGGCTCAAGACAGAGCACCATTTTAATGAAGAACCTAAAGGCCTAGAGGGCTTAGCCAATAAGCTTTCCTTCCCAGACACTTCTCCTTGCAAAAGGTATTTAATCTCAGGCCCACCCTGAGAAGTGGGTTATGGTTTTACACATCTACTTTCCACCATGGCAATAAATTATTTCGAACCACAGACTGTCTCTTTTCATCAGGATCCGCTGTGAGGAGCCATGGAGAAGCCCTTTGCCTACAGAGACATGACCACCACCTACCTCCAAGCCCCCCTCAGGCCCAGATTTTATTCTCAGCTCTTCCGCGATTTCCAGATGAACCTGGGTACCCAAGAGCCTGAGAACTACCCACCCAAGCCTCAAGGCGGTCTCCTGAGCCAGCTCCTGCTGTCCCATGCCTCAGACTGTGCTTTCCCACACCACGAGCAGTGTCCTGGTGTCCTGGGGCTTCCCTAAGACTCAACACTTGCCACATGCTGTTACAGGCAAGTGATAGTATTTTAATATCTTTTAAGATTTTTTTTTATTTCCATCATGTCTGTATGTGTGAGTCTGTGTACGTGAGCGAGTACAGATTCCCACAGAGGCCAGAAGCAGGTATAGGGTCCTCGGGAGCTGGAGTTACAGGTGGTAGTGAGTCACTCCACATAGGTGCTGGGAATCGAACTTGGGTCTGCTGAAAGTATACCAAGCACTCCTGACTGAGGAGCCATCTCTCTATCCCATTTGCTTGGTGTTCTTTAGGATCTGTGCAAACATTTCTCTTTGGAGCAGAAATGTAGCTCCTCTTGGGCATTGTCTATGCTGCTCAGTCTTTATGTGAGACCCTGTGGTCCTTCTTGCTTGTCTACCTTCCTGTCCATTACACATGAATCACACAGTCACAATACCAAACCTTGAGTCTGCCAGAATGGGACAAGCACTAACTTCCTCATGACCCCCTTGTCTCATAGGTGTGTGGATTGAGGTCTCAGTGTCATAATAAATTGATAGGAATGATACTTGTCATCTGCTAGGTTGACTTCTGAAAGGCATCAGAATTCAGGACTTCTGCCAGTTGGCTCCCTTTACTCCCAGGAGGCATTTGTGTGGGGCACGGATCAGAGTTCAAGTGTCTCCTGCCTCAACCCAAATGCCTGTTGGCCAGTGACTAGTTGTGTAACCATAGGACCTGGGCTGTTTTCCATCTATAAATTGAGAATAAAAACTCTTGCTCCTATAAGACTCATAAGAAAATGATAAGATCTTTCCTGTCGTAGGCTTAACACATAAAAAGCATTAAGTAACAGGCAGCCACCATCATCATCATTACCACCGCTACTGCCACCTCTACCATGTTTTTCTTTTAAGGACATGTCTTGGACTCTAGATCTAAGCTCCAAGAAGATCCCTTACTTAAAAGAGTGGCTGTGCTCTGTCAT
Source organism: Micromys minutus (assembly GCF_963924665.1). NCBI lineage: Eukaryota > Metazoa > Chordata > Mammalia > Rodentia > Muridae > Micromys > Micromys minutus. The sequence goes on from NC_137971.1 coordinate 83,997,480, forward strand.
CAATGGAAGCATCTCCTTTCCCTTAACATCTTACTTTTCACCTGTCTGTTCCAAATGTCAAAACTCATTACCCCTACTGTGATAGTTTTAATTGAGGAATTAACTAGGTCAGGTTGTCTTGATAATTGATAGGTCCACTGTGGGCTGTATCATTCCCTAGGCAGAGGTCCTGAACTATGTAAGAGAAGTCTAGTAAGCAAGTAAACAGGTTTGGATGCATTTACTTTTCTCTACTTCTAACTGTGAATGTGATGTGACTGGTTGCTTCAAGTTCTTGCTATTGGGACTTCTATTGGAACTTCTCTGCTACCACGGACCATAACCCAGACCTGTAAGCAGGATAAACTTTCTTCTGCCAAAAGTTGTTCTTTGTCAGGATATTTTTATCACAGCAATAAAAAAAATGAAACTGGGACACACTTACCATCTCTCTTCTTGGCATCTTTTTTCCCCCTTTAATAATCTTAATATACTCTCAGTAATCAGGGGGCAGAGGGAGTTGGATCTCTAAGTTGGAGGCCAGGCTGGTTTACAGAGTGAGTTCTAGGACAGCCAGGGTTTACACCACACCTTCTTAGTTAACACTTGGAAGGCAATTTATTTAAGAAATTCAGATTAAAATTCGATGAGACAGCCACCTATGTGGATTTTTTTTAAAGCATCAGAAATCCACAATCTCTGTTGCCACCAGTATCTATGGCCAAAAGGACAATGACTAATGAACACAAGACCTTCTCAAGGGCCCATGTGAGGAGTTTCTAAGAACTGGCTGCTACAGTCCTAGGAATGAAGTCCCTGTTAGGTCCCCAAATGCCACTTCTTTTAATTTGTTCATGGAAACACAAATACTTAAAGAAATGTATTTTTTAAGGGACTGAAGTGCTCAGCCCCAAAAGGGACATAACCATCACACCTTAGCTCCCTCAGGGTGGTCATAAGAGCCAGATACAGTGGCTGGTCCCAAGGAAACAGTGTTTTTCCAGATACAACATGGCAGTTACACATAAAGCCAACATGTACATATCTGCACAAGCTCAGGCCAGACAAAATGCCTACGTGGAGGAAGGAAGGTAGGCATGTAACTCTTGGTAGGTCAGCCACATGCCGGGGGGGGGGGAAGGGGGGACTCAAAGTCGGGAGGGTTTTGAGGAAAGGGTGTAGACAGTAGACCCAAGAAGAATTGGGGGAGGGGAGAAAGACTATACACCTTAAATGGCTGAGGAAATGGGGGGGGGGGGATAAAATACATGGTATAAAATTCTGAAATAATTAATAAAAATATTACTTAGGGAAGAAGTAATTCCCCAAACTACCTACATGTGGATTTTCAGCATTGTAGGAGTACAGACAATTACACACAATAGGAACTGAATTAACTTCACATTTCTTCATGCACCCAGCATATATAATTTATCCTATATGCACACATACTTCTCCCTGTGATGATGGCAGACATGCTGAGCAGCAGTAAACACGGATCTTAGAGGCATCTCTGTCAGTCTTGCTCCCAAGTCTTCACTGGTAAAGCTGAACGATTGAGAGTTCCTTAAGAAAACAACAGTCCTCCCTGATGCTCACTGAGTAGTCTAGGATGGCTAGCAAGTTCCAGGCACATGCCTGGCCTATGAACACTGCGATTAGAGGTTGCCCTGCACACTGTATGCAGTTCACCACTTTCTGCTTATCGGCTGGGCTGTAGATGAACACTTGGGCTACTTTTGCCTTTTAACTATTGTTAGCAAAGTTGCCATGGTCAAGGCCATGCCTGTTTGGGTCCCTGCCTTCATCTCAAGTATGTATCCCAAAGTAGAATTGCCAGATCATATGGGTAAATCTATTTTCAACCTGTAAAGGGACTGCCCTAGTATTTTTGTCCTGGCTATAGCATTGTATGTTTCTGTAACAGGGCGCAGGAATGCCAATCTTCGTTAGTACTTTGTTTCTTTTGATAGGAGCCATTCTAGCCAGGCCTGGTAAGCCGGATCCCAGCTACTCAGGAGGCTGAAGCAGGCAGATCAAAACTTTAAGACCAGCTTGGACTACATTGTGAGTTCAAGATCAACCTGGGCAACTCAGTGAGATGGCTCAGTGGTAAAGTATTTGCTGTGCAGGCATGAGGACCTGAGTTCTGATCCCCAGCTCCCACCACAAAAGCCTGCTGTGAGGTGAGAGCAAAGACAACAGAACCCAGGGCTTGTTGACCAACCAGTCTAGCAGAAACTGTGAGATCCAAGTTTGCTGAGAGATCCCGTATCAAAAAATGAACTGGAGAGGAAGTAATCAAAGACAACACTGAACCTCAGCGTCTGGCTTCCAAATGTACATGCACAGGCTCAGACATCTTCCTTTACATGTATACACCACACACACAGACACACACACACACACACACACACACACACACACAGACACACACACACAGACACGCACACACACACACAGACACACACACACACAGACACACACACACACACATACACACACACAGACACACACAGACACACACAGACACGCACACACATACAGACACACACACAGACACACAGACAGACAGACAGACAGACACACACACAGACACACACACACAGACACACACACACACACACACACACACACACACACACACACACACACGAACACATTTGAGGGGGTGGGGTGAATTAGAGAAGGAGTTATTGGATTGAAATTTGAATGGGGGCAGGGACTGATAAATCCTTCCTAGGAGAAAGCAGGGCCCATGCTGAGGTTTGCTAAGGGAGGAAGCTGAGGCTGCTAATTAGGAGAGAGGGAGGGCTTTTCAGAGAGCCAAGGAAGCGACTGCGGAGCCGACTGACTGAATTCCTTTCATCCCCCCACATCAGGGTTCCAGGACAATGAACGAGGCGCAGCCGGAGTGGACAGGGCTTTGGGAGGAGAAGGAACACAGAGGAGCGAGTGAGGAAACATCCAAAGCTCCGCATGGCCTTTGGCTCCCGTTACTAACTTTAAAAAGGAAAAGAAGTGCAGCCTGGCAGGAGAACCGTTTCCCAATTGCTGCTCCGAGCCCCACAAAAAGTCCAGGACAATGTAAGGTCAGCTGAGGCTGCCTACGGCATCCCAAGACCCCTTGACCTGCCAGGAGGCAGGGACAGCGAAAGGACAGTGTGCTGGGATTCAGACGCCTGCAGTGTGGCCCTGCTGTGTGTAAGGCTGCTTCCCTGGCTCCCCTCCCCCAATTCCTCTTGCTTCCACTGTCTACACCCCTTCCTCCCAACCCTCCCGACTTTGGGTTCTCTTTCCCCCACCCCCACATCAAGTCCAGTTTATACTGACCAAACTGGTCTTGGGTGTGTGGCCTGCTCTGGCATGTGGCTGACCTACCAAGAGCTACATTTTGGTAATTCTCCCTTTCCCAACATCTATCAGCTACCAAGGGCTCCTCACCTAATGGTATGGCTTCATGCCTACCTTCCTCTCTCCAAGTAGTCATTTTTTGTCGGGCCTGAGCTTGTGCAGATATGTACATGTTAGCTCTATGTGTAACGGCCATGTTGTATCTGGAAAAACACTGTTTCCTTGGGATCAGCCACTGTATCTGACCACCAGCTCTCTTCCCCCCCGCCCCCCCACCCAGGTGAAAGCCTGCTAGCTTATGGAGGGACGCAGTCTATGAGGAAAAGGGTCAGCTTTCTCTGCCTCTCTGGGCCACACCACAACTATAAAGATTTTCCCAGTAGGTAACATAATATCTGGGTTCACATGTGAACACATATCCTGCAACAGAGGATTCTGTCTCATAACAAGGCAGACAGCACATGGGGAACAACACCCAAGGCTGCCATCTGATACACACACACACACACACACACACACACACACACAAACACTCCTTCCTATTACTGGGAATCAAGCACAGGGTCTCCCTTGGTAAATTTACTATACAACTAAGCTACATGCCCAACCACAGTGCCTCCATTCCAGTTTCTAGAGAGCACTGTTGTCCAGGACCTGCAGAAGGAGGGCGGAGGCTGTTTCATGGGTGCTGGGTTTCAGTTTTACAATATGAAAAGGGTTAGGGATGCCTAGCTTCACAACAGTGGGAATGACTACTACCTAGACTGTACATTTTCTTTCTTTCTTTTTTAATCACTTATTTATTTCATGTATGTAAGTACACTGTAGCTGTCTTCAGACACACCAGAAGAGGGCATCAGATCCCATTACAGACGGTTGTGAGCCACCATGTGGTTGCTGGGAATTGAACTCAGGACCTCTGGAAAAGCAGTCAGTGCTCTTAACCATTGAGCCATTTTCAGTGGCTGAGAAAGAGGGCAGACGGTAAGTTTTCTTGATTACTCAATGACAGTGGTTGTTTATCTTATATATCTTATAGGTGCTTATGATGTGTGTGTGTGTGTGAGGGGGGGGGAACACATGTGCCTACACATGTGCTGGTCAGAAGACAGCCCTGACTAACAATCCTTGTCTTCCAGTGTTTGAGGCAGTGTCTCTTGCTGTTTTCCAATGTGTATACCTGGCTAGCTACCCTGGACCTTGGGGGATTTTCTTCCTTTCTCTCCACAGGAGCACAAGATTCAGGGATGTGACACCTCCTCCTGCTTTATGTGGGCAGCTTCTGGGGGCTTAAGAGTTAAGCCCTTTTCCTTCTGAGCCATCTCACCAGCCCAACTTTTTGTTTTCTGTTGTTTTTGTTGCCTTTTTTTTTTTTTTTAAAGAACTCTTCAGTTGCAACTTGTTGCATGTTTTGATTTCTGCAAAGGGAACATAGGAATCCAGACCTTCAGGAAATTATCACACATAAAGTGTTTAAGAGCACTAGCCACCACCCCCCCCCCCACTGCTACATTGTACCTTGTTACAGTGCTCTGTTTGGAGCACTTCCTTGTGTTGGGTGGTCAATCCTACCTCTACCCCTCACTCTCAGTCTGAAGTTTTAGCTGGTGCAGACAGTGGGCAGCCTGGGTCTCCCAGTGGAGAGAGAAGATGATACCCAGTTACCAAGTGTCCTCAAACAGAACTGGAACTTAAGTGCCAACCAAGATCTCTGGAGGTGGGGACGGAGCTGGCTGTGCTGGTGAGATGAAGATCCTCAGGGCTTCAGGCCAAGAACCCACCCACTGAGAACCCCAGCTGTCCTGTCTTCCTCCCACACCCATCCTGCCCCAGGGACAGGACCAGCTGGAAGCAACTCAGAGAACAGGAGCAGAAAGCCCAAGCCCAAACCTTCATTGAGAGGTCACAGGAGCCTCCAAGCAGATAGGAGGAGGCTGGGGAGAGGCAGAAACAAGGGGGGAAAACTCACATCACCTTGCCAGAGTCAGTCAGGCAGCCAGACTAGAGCCAGACTAGGGCCAGACTAGGGCAGGCTTTTTAGTCAGCTTACCTCAGGACCCACACCAAGGAACCACCTAGTTGCTTATACTTTGAGCTGTGTGCTGTCTGTGAAATCAGTGATTTGGCCTCGCCACCTTACTCCAAGCTCGTTGAGGGTGGCCATGAATGCTTCCTGTCAGAACCAAGCAATAGTGGGTCTAGTCTAGAGGAAAGGGAGCCCCCATGAGGACTGCCTACACTGAAAAAAATGGCCTGTAGAAGACCTGTCACTTCTGGCCCACACGGGCCAGCCCTAAGTGGGACAAAAGATCTCAGATCAGGTGCCTGGGGCCATAGGGTCTCACGTAGCTCAGGCTGGTCTCCAATTTCCCATTGCTCAGGATAACTTTAAATTCCTAATCCTCCTGCCTCTGCCTCCCGAGTGCTGAGAGTACAAGTGTACATCCCTCACTATGAAGTGCTGGGAATCTAACCCAGGACTCTGTTCAGGTTAGGCAAGCACTCGACCAACTGAGCCCCAGCCTTGGCCCTGATATTTGGGATAGTTTTGGTTTCATTCCTTTCATTTTGGGAAAGGCTCTGTAAACTCACCCTTAACTCTGGCCCTTCTCAGTAGAAAAAGAGCTTAAGTAAATGCTCTCTGAGTGAAAGCGTTCCCCTCCTCCTGGTTTGTTTGTTTGTTTGTTTTAATATTAGGCAAATCATACATATTCATGGTAGAAAATGGATTTGGAAAAGTTAAGCACTCCAAATTCTATCTTCCAGATTCAACTACTGTTGATGTTTCCAGACTTTGTTAAATGCAAATGCAAGTGTGTATTTTTACATGAATCACTCGTAATTACATAAGTCCTCTGAAAAACATTATAGGCAACACGCTACAAAAATCAGTCTCCACAAGCATACAGTTAGTTGTACTTTAAGTATGTGTCTGTGCATGTGAGTGCAATGCTCAGGGAAGCCAGAAGAGGGCGCAGGATCCCTTGGTTTTCTGTTAGATCAACAAGTCCTCTTAATGACTAAGTTATCTCTCCAGCCCCATCTAGACCCTGTCTTAAAAAAAGTAACTAAATAAAAGAGAGAGAGAGGGAGAGGGAGAGGGAGAGGGAGAGGGAGAGGGGGAGGGAGAGGGAGAGGGAGAGGGAGAAAGAGAGAAAGAGAATTCAAAAGGAACAACAACAAAGACCCATGATGGAATTTTTAGTGTAACTTCTTTTAAAGAGTTGAGATGAACACATCTCATACCTGGTTCATTTATTTCTTCAGAGTAAATTTCTCGGGCTGGGTGTGGTGATTAACAACTGTGATCTTAGCACTTGGAAAGCCCAGATAGGAGGATGAGAAAGATGTTCAAGGTCACCCTCAGCTATACTGCAAGCTCGAAGCTAACCTGGTCTACCTTAGAACCCTGTCCCAAAACAGCAAAAGGTTTAGAAAGAAACATTTCTAAATTCTACCTTGGCAATGGTTGGGTCAGGTCGTTTTTACAATATACACGAATCTCTTCCATCAATCATTCTGATCAATCTACACGTGTGTTCCTTCAAGATGGCGAAACTGGAACTGCACTTGGAAGCTAGAGTGGCCCTTGGCTTTCTCAGTCACAAATCTGCACTAAAGCTAGTTTCCAAACAAAACCCTTTAAGCCTCTCCTCTGTGAGCTCATCAATAACCAACAACATCGAAAAGACATACAGTCTTGTTTTGACTTTGGTCATCTGCTAAACAAAAGACCACATGGCAGATGTACTGGGGTGGGTACATCTGCCTCACAGTAAGATTAGACTTAGCTACCCACCTTCCTACGGTCATTTGCCTTCCAACCTTTCGTATTTCCACCCCCATTACCTCCTAACTTCTTTTCTCTTTCCTCTCTACTGTTTTCTCCTTCTGGTTCATCATCATCATCATTATCATCATCATCATCATCATCATCATCATCATCATTATCACCACTACCATCACCACCACCTCTGTGTATTATCATTGTGTGCACGACTACAAGTGTAGACACACATGTGAAGGTTTGAGAACCGTTTGTTCTCTCCGACCTCGGGTTCCAGGGATGGAACTCAGGTCATCCAGCTTCTTCAGCAAACACTTTTACCCACTGGCCTGAGAAACCTGGTCTCAAGCAATCCTCTGGCCTCCGCTTCTAAAGCAGCTGGAAATACAGTCTACTTTTTCCCTCTCTTTCAACATGGCCTCCCGTATCCCATATTGGCCTTGGACTTGCTATGTAGCTAAGGATGACTTTGAGCTGATCCTCCTGCCTCCACCTCCTGAGTGCTGGATTGCAGGGCTTCCGCCACACCTGGTTTGTGCTGAGGACCAAAGCCAGGGTTTCCTGCAGGAGGGATCAGCACTCTGCCCACTGGGCAGCACCCCCAGCCCCCAGCCTGTTCCTCCTTCTCTCTTTCACCTTTGTTCCTTCTTCCTGGCAGGCCTCTTCCCTTCTGGAAGAGTGAGGGCTCTGTACAGGGAGACCTTGCTGAGTTGGGCAACGGTTTCTGCTACACAGGAATGTCCGTAAACTCTTGAGTTTGGGGTATTTGTGATTTCAGTTCTGAGGAAATGGAATTGCTTTGAAGTTCCCTGACTCATCTTTCTCTTTAACTTATTTCTTGTAAATGAGGCACTCGTTTGGGGCAGGGATGGTGTCATACAGCATCTCCTTCAGAGAGGCTACCCGAGCCAGAGATCATCTGAACAGGGCCCCTTATAGTCATGAACTAGAGCAAGATGCTCACTGGCTGGCCGCACAATCTAAAGAGCTGCCGGAGCAGCCCTAACAGCCGCCTCGAATTAATAATACGAAACACGTGCTCCATCTGCCTGCTAATGGTGACAGAGCCATTTGTGTTCGGCATGGCCACAATCATTCTACAGATGAAAATCCTTCTAAAACTCATCACCCGGGCTGTTCAATCACCCTTAGCAAGTGGGAAGGTCCCCCCCCACCCGCAGCACCCCACTTAAGACCTCTCTGCCAAAACAGCCGGTTCAGCATTCATGCTGCTGAAGAAGGGGAACAGAGTAGAAACAGTTCACCCAGCTTTTCAAACTTGCTGCTCCTAATAAGGCAGGCAAAGACCAGTGCCAGGAGCTAACATGGAGAAGACGCTGGGCCTTTCCATGGGGATCCTGGGAGCAACTCCTGTGGGTTTCAAAGACCAAATCGACTGCTTACAAGGCCGCTTCGTTAAGGGAAAAAATAAATTGAAAAGGGACTGTTATCAGCAAAATGTTAAATCTCTCTCTTCCTTTTGTCTTCTGGCTGGAAACAGAAAGATATTTCTTTGATATCTGAAATAAAAGTTGAATTATTGAGTGATCATATTGATGCTGAATTTTACTACTATCGTATTTCAAAATGAAATTAGTCTAACATTTATGCTTCAAAATAAGATCTGGCATAATATGGACTGCAGTACATAGAATGCCTTAGGTTCAGATGATGTAAAGGTCAGCGCCCCCTCCGAGAATAAACACTGGCTAATCCTCTCCCAGCCCCCCACAAATAAATCTAAGAGGCAACGACATTAGAGAGGGTTGTCTGGCTATCAAAGTCCAGCTAGGGACGAGCTCTGACAGGCACAGTGATGCTATGTGCCACTGCTGAGGGTGTCAAAGCTCGGCTTGCTCCTACGACCGGAAACTGAAGCCTTGGATGACTGACATGTGACAGAGCAGCTCCTCTCTTGTCCCTTCTGCCACGATCCAGGCTCCGCATCCCATCTTTGCTCTTAGATACACGCCTTTGGGTGACATTGAGAACCATGAATTGGTTCCACCGTCTCAGGATGAAGTCGAGGTCCTCAGCAAGTTATATCGTCAAGGCATTTGGTAGGAAGGGGAGGGAGAGCAAGCAGTTAAGCCAGGCTGCCTGGGCCAGCCGCTGGCCTACAGGAGACTCTCCAGGCCCAACCATTAGATGCAGCCACCCAGGGCAGCCACAATCCTCGGATTCCTCACCATCCAAGTCCACATCGCAAACCGACAAAGGACCCAACCCCCCTCTCCCCAGTTTTTAAGTGGTGCCGGGGACCAAGCGCAGGGCTTCGCGCATGCTAAGCAAGTGTGCCGCCATCGAGCCACACCGCTAGCTCTTTAGACCCCATTGAAAATATTACCTTTTATGATTTTGTTTACCTCTTAGGGATACAAGACCGAATGTTTGCAACGATTCGTTGGACTGCGTTTTCACTTTCCGAACACCAACTTAAGGAATCGAGAAAGGAATTCTCAGTAGCCACAAGAATGCCTTTCTCCCTCTGCCAGATCAGAGGCTGATACACAGATAAGCAACCGGGGTACAAAGCGTTGGCAAATGTTTTCTGACGCATCCTCTCACTTCACCTTATGCCTCCTGCATGCCTGCTTCCTTTTCTTCCTTGTGTCTGTTTTTGTTTCGTTTTGTGTTCGGTAGCACTGGGGACTGAATCTAGGCCATCACGCCTTGGCAGCCAGTTCTCTACCACTGAGCCACAACCCTTTTGTTCAAAAAAAAAAAAAAAAAAAAAAAAACTTTAATGTTCATATTTTAATTGTAGTCTCATGGTCTTAAATGTCTCTAGCAATGCTAAAAGAAAAAAATGGAAGTATTATTTAATATTAACTTGGAGCAAAGAGGGCCACTTTTGGGGGTACCACTAATAAAAATTTCACATTAAACCACTTGAGCAGCTCCAGATTTGCAGGAAAAGCAACCAACTAATCGTGCTGAGCCTTGGACTGGGAGGTGGGCTATCGGAAAATGTAAATAACTCCCGCCTGGCACCTCTAGCTATTTTTGTTTTAATTTAAGAACCGGAATGCAATTATCTCTTATTTACCACAGTCACAAACACCGCCGAAGGGAAAATAAACCATTCCTTTTGGGATGAAGTTGCTGACAAAGGTTTGACAAAGAAAAATAATTAATAGCTCCACGCTGGCACGGAGCTGAGTTTGGCAAAGTGGGCGTGCCAGACACAGCCACCACTCAGCTCTCAAATCCCCGGGCTGGCCACGGGCAGAGCATGCGCCTGATTCTGGGCCTTTCGGAAGCTTTAGACTGTTGTGTGGGGCAAAAGGCCCAGGAGGCTCTGAACTCTCCTTAGATCAGCCTCTTCTGCAGACTTGCTGTGTGCTACAATGTTAAACTTTCTGTTTGTGAGAGACCCTCCCCCGCCCCCCCCCCCCCCAGGCCTTTCAGCTGCAGCGAACAACCTTCTAGTTTGTTGCTGGACTTTCCTGTTGAGAATCTCATCCTGAAAAACAGTGGAAAGGGGCTGAAGGTGTCAGGACAGTTGATGCTCCAGCTTCTCAGTGGTGATCTTGATTTTAGGAATATCTGTGAAGAATTTCTAAGCCAAGGTGAGCCCTTACACGCTGCAATGGAAAGAGAAACCAGGAAGTCCTCGTCAAGGTCTAGTCACACACATAATAAGATCATTTATCTCCACCAGCCTCATTTCATGGCTCTCACTAGCTTTTGTCCTCTTTGTAGACCTCTGGGGTAAAGGACATTTGGGGTCTACACATGTTTGCAGAACGGGCTGGTACATCCTGTCCTTGCTACAGAGCCTGGCACATCGGTGGCAAAACAGACTTCTCTTTTGACACACTTTCTTTCAGGAGTCTGGCTGGCCCAGGGCTGGCTGCAGAAGCCACCCCAGTCTTCATCCCCTGCTGGCTGCTGAACTGCCTCCTAGAGCCCCCTGGTGGCCAGTCCTATACTGACACCCCATCCTTACACACTAGGACAAGGAGAAAATGCACTTAAAAAATCAACCCAAAGGTATACACACTACCGACTAGCTCAGTGCATGTTCTTTGAACAAAGGTGGAGTGTTTCACTGAGGCTGCCTTGGAAAAGGACACCTTTCTCTAACGTCTCATCCGTTTCTTATCCTCTGGTGTCTGCTTTGTACCAGGCTGTGCTGGGAGAAGAATAGGAAGCTCTCCGGGAGCTTTCCAGCTTAGAACGGAATGATCAGACCCACACACCCAAGGGAGCCCTGAGGAATGCAACAGTTGCCTTAGGGAAAGTGGAGACAAAAGGAGGGTGGAGGTGAAGAGTCAGCTAGACCTTGGCATCTTTCTCAAGACTTCAGAAGGAGCCAGGTAGAGAAAATGAAAGGCATTCTAACCACGCCGGGGTTGACTGGGGAGATGCTCAGGAAGCTGGAAGCTCTCCGGAAGGAGAGTGATGCATGCTGGGATAAATGGAGAAGGCTCTTCACTGTGTGTCATCCTGACTTTTCTAAGCATGCTGTAGGCTTCATGCATGCATCTGATCACAATTTCACAGATGCTACGTAGGCTACCCATGACCCACCAACTCAACTTGAGCCTGCCTATGAGGAGATCAGGGGACAAGTCCCAGGATAGAAGCATCCTACAGCACACCTGACCCAATTTTCTGGAAATATAAGCTTTAGGGGCTAGACAGATGGCTCGGTGGTTAGGAGCGCCTGTTGCTCTTCCAAGAGGACCTGGTTTTGATTCCTAGCACCCACATGATGGCTCACAACCACCTGTAACCCTAGTCCCAGAGGATCGGATACCCTCTTTTGGCCTCTGTGAGCACTACATGCATAAGACGCACAAACATACAAGCAGGCCAAAGATGTCTATCACATAAAATAAAGAACAAACGAAGGCAAAATTTTTAGAAAGAAAATGTAAGGACCAAAAAAAGCCTGAAACCTATCCCTACCACAAGGAGTTAGGAATCTGGGACCAGCTAAGGAAATGTGATACTGGAGCAGAGAAAGATGGCTCTTAGGTAAAAGCCAAAGGAATGTAAACAAAGTGTGAGGTGTGGCCTCTGGTGAAAGGTGTCCATCAGTACCGGCTCACCCACAGTAAACAGGGTCTCACACCAGCATGAGGCTATGGTAGGGGTAAGGGCATGGCAGATACATGGGAATCCTGCATTAGCACTATATATTCTCTATAAATTCAAGACTGCCCAAATATTAAAGCCTATCTTAAAATTATTACTGTTCACCTGGATATCTAAAGGAAAAGAAAGAAATGAGGTCAGAAGAGAACTTGCTGGAGTCAGTTCTCTCCTTCTACCATGGGTTCTGGGGGACAGAACTCAGGCCCCAGGCTTTCCTAGTAAGTAAGCACATTTTACCCACTGAGCCATCTGGTCAACCCAGTCTTCACCTTCTGCTGCTGTCCCTTCCTCTTCTCATTGCCTGGGCCTCCTGAGTGCTGGGACCACAGGCTTGGACCATGATACTCAGGCTTATGCCGCATTGGGGTGTCACCCAGGGATTTGTGTACACTAAGTGAACTCTGCAGCATGCCAGTCTCTTGGCTTTATACAGAGGTTCCTTGTGACAAGTCACTAAAAAGGAAGGCTCTATCATGATTTTATTTTTCTGTTTTATTCTCACATTTGAAGCTAAGATGGTTGCAGTGGTGGAGGGTCCTCGCCTGTGTCCAGGGGAGGAGGGACACGGTGAATACTGGGTTTTGGAGTGAGCAATCTGGCAGGCTCAGTGTGAATCACAGACTGGTTGCGGGCACTGGGCCCTATTGAGATTTGCTGGTGATGCGTCCAGAGAGAGGAGGAGAAACAAGCAAGAGAGAACCAACTTCCCTAAAAGGAGAAAGCAACAGGCTTTGTGCGGGACCCCTTGGATCCAGCCACAACCAATCAAATGTATCCACTGCTGAGCCCCAACTGTCTGCCAGGAACAGGCTGGGCTGGCCCTCTTCAGACCGGGCTGACAGCTAGTTAAGAGAAAACAACCGCAGCACAGGAGGTGAAGCAGCTGGCTGGGGCCCTGGCTAGGGAAGGGGAAGGCTTGGAGGGAGTTTTCTTGTGAGGCAAACCAGGGTGTTTCACATAGGAGGCCTGGAAGCTGAACCTTGAATCCCAGGACAGAACAGGCAGAGGGACTTTACAGAAAGCTCACAGCAGTCTTTTGAAGACCATCCAACCCGTGACCCACAGTCGCTGAACCACACTGCCTGAGGCTTCATATCCAACTGCTCTCCCTAAATTTTGTAGTTTCCCCTGCTCTCCACGGTCAGTTAAAATCAGGACTCTTAACAGGCTACAGTGTGCCACCTGGAAACATGCTTGCTATCCACACTTCTCGAAGCTAGAGACATGTCAGCATGTCCAACCATTCCTCCGAAGGCATGTCATTCCGCATCACCTGACAAGCAGTCTCTCTGAAGAGACTTCTCTTCTCCTTCTTTCTCTTCTCCCTCTTCTGATTCTTCCTTTTTGAGACAGGTTCTCATTATGTAGTCCTATCTAGTCTAGAAGTCACTATGTAGACCAGGCTGGTGTTGAACTCATAAAGATTCATTTGCTCCTGCCTCCCAAGTGCTGGGCTTTGAAACACTAACTACATCTAGAAAAAGACAGACTTAGAATTTCTCAGTCAAAGGTCATAACAGAGTGTGCTACAGTTAAGGATATTTGGTACAAAGATGTTGTTTGTATTCCTTTTGCTGCTGCAACCAATTACCACATATTTAGTGGCTTAAAACAACACACATTCATCATTTCGCAATGGTGGAGGTCAGAAGTCACAATAGGTCCTCCTGGGCTGGAGTCAGGATGTCAGCAGGCCCGTGCTCTCTTCTGGAGGCTCTGAGGAGAATCCCTGCCCTTCCCTTTTTCAGGTGTGGGTGGCTTCCAATACTGCTGGGCTCATGGCCCCTCACCCTGTGTTCATAGTCTGTCATGTCACATATCTCTGACCTTTTGTCCACACCTCCCTCTATCTCTCAGGTTGCTCTCTTCCACTTTTAAGGTCCCTTGCCAATCAATGCAGGCACACCTGATGATTCAAAATCATTTCTATTTTTTACAGTCACCTGATTAATTACCTCAACGATAATTTTACTTTTATTGTTAATTTCCCACCATCAAACCCTAGGGATTAAAACATGGAATTTGAAGTGACCATTATTTACTGGACTGCCCTAGCTTCTTATTACCCATAAAAATAGAAGACTGAGTGGGTGTGGTGGTGTGTTCTGTTAGTCCCAACACTTGAGAGGCAGAGGCAGGTAGATCTCTGTGAGTTCAAGGTTAGCATGGTCTATATATCGAGTTCTAGGACAGCCAGGGCTCTATAAAGAGAGGGGAAAAAAACCAACCCCCCAAAATAAACCAAAAAAACAAAAAACAAAAAACAAAAACTGATCTGATTCTTGGTATCACAGTTTTCAGCCTATGGTAGGAGCTCCATCACTCTGGGGCCTGCAAGGAGAGAACATCGGGGCAGCTGCTGACCACATGGCAGAGGGAGACGGGGAGAAGAGCCTCTCCAGAGGTACAACAGCGACTTAGTTCCTCCAACTGGGTCTGATTCTCAACAGTCTCTAAGGCTATGAACTCAAGTGTAGACTACACACATTGATGAAGACAGCCTCTCATGGCTCAATCACACCGCAACAGCATCACCAGCTGGAGAGCAAACCATCAACCCACCTTAAGCTTTTAAGGGTGTTTAATCCCATGTGCTACCCACCACACTCTCATCTTAAAAAGAAGTCACAGTATTTATTTGTTAGTTAGTTTATTTATTTGTGAGTGTGTGCACATGCACACACGCATGTTTGCCATGGTGCACATGTGGAAGTCAGAGGACAACTTTCAAGACTCAGTTCTTCCTCTTCAACCACGTGGTTCCAGGGGTGGAGGAGAGACTGGCAGGTGTAGAAGCCAGCCCCTTTCCTCGAGCTGGCTTTCTGGCTGCACATCTGAACATGTAAAGTCAAATTACAGGAGATAATCATCCCGTGTCCAAAATGAAAAACAGAACAAAATAAAAATCCCTACCTCATGAAACATGGACAGTAACCATACTTAACTAGAGACACCACCAATATTCAGAGCACACAGCAACCCCCTGCTCAGACCCTACAATGGTTTCCCGTGTCCTTGAAAGGATTCCGGAAAGCTCTTTTTAGACTTTAGGACCAGCTCGCCCCTCACTAGTTTCCCTTGCAACCTCCACGTTGTTGCTTTTTGGTTCCTGTGTCTGTGCCTGGAATATTTGGAACATTCATCCTCATAATTCTCTGTGGTGGTTTAAATATGCTTGGCCCATGAAATGGCACTATCAGGGGGTGTGGCCTTGTTGGAAAAGATGGTGATCTTGTTGGAGGAAGTTCGTCACTGAGGAGGCGGGTTTTGAGATCCTTCTCCTATCTACCTGAGGATGGTCAGTCTCTAGCAGCCTTCAAACGAAGATGTAGAACTCTCAGTTCCTCCTGCACTATGCCTGCTGGACACTATCACACTTCCTCCTTGATGATGATGGACTGAACCTCTGAACCTGTAAGCCAACCTTAATTAAATGTTGTCCATTCTAAGAGTTGCCTTGGTCATGGTGTCTGCTCACAGCAGAAAAACCCTAACTAAGATATTCTCATAGAATGGTTCTGACTCTTTAGGTCTTGGGTCACATCCTCAGAGAGGCTCTCTTTGACCTTTCTGTCACCTGCATGTTCCCCAGCCACCATTACTCAACACCATTCATGGGTTTGGTATTGCAGATTTTATCCATGAGGTCCTGATACCTGTCTATCCCGTTCAAGGCTGTGTGCCTAGCCCCTGAAAATGGGGCCTGGTATATAGTTGGTGCCCTACAAATGTTTGTAAAAGAACAAATATGAAATGTAGAAGTGAGAAGAAACACAGCAAGCTTTCCAGAGCCTCTAACTCAAGACGTAGGACCCATGCCTGACTTCCGTATGGGAGAATGTGGCCGTGAGAGGAAAAGGAGGAAGGACGGCTCCGGCGCTGAGGAGGAGAAACAGTGACAGAGCAGAGCCCAGAGCCTCAGCAGAATTAGTGAGGTCTGTGCGCTCAGCCTGAAGGAGGAGGAAAGCGCAGGACATGGTCACTGCAAACCAGGAATTCTCAATCAAGTTTGGGAAACCAATTCAAAACAAGAGCCAGAGATGCAGGGTTCACCACTGGGGGTCGGGTGGGGGGGGGAAGCCAGGTGCGCTCAGGACAGCATAACAGAGGGGTGAGCTCCGGGGGAGGGGATGCACCCAGCCTGAGCAGAGGGAAGATAAAAGTTAGAAAGAGATGATCCGAAGAGGCAAAACAAGCAGGGTGGGGGTGGGGGGACTTCCAGGGAAGAATGTGTGCTTCACCTTAAGTCATTGGGTTTTTGTTGTAGTAGTGATTATTGTTTTGGTGTTTTGCTTGTTTGTTTGTTTGCCTTTTGTTTGTTTTGTTTTTCTCCTGAGACAGGGCTATCCTGGAACTCGCTCTGTAGATCAGACTGGTCTCAAATCCACACAGACCCACCTGCCTCTGGGATTAAAGGCTTCCACCGCCGCCACCACCACCACCACCACCACCACCACCACCACCTCCACCACCCAGCTCATCTCAAATCTTTAAAGGATGGGGAGGAGAGTTCAGTGAGGAATGCCAACTTTCGGGCCACAGTTCAGTCTGGACCTATGGATGTGGCAGTGTGCTTGTAATGAATGCCAGAACCTGGGAGGCAGAGACAAGTAGATTCCCTTGGCTCGATGGACAACAGGCCTAGCCTACTGGGCAAGCCCCAGACCCCATTAGAGACCTTGTCTCGAAAACTAAAACAACCACCAATTCAACCAAGGTGAATAACATGGAAGGAACTGACCTCTTGAGATTGACCTCTGACCTCCATACACACATGTGCACCATGCTCACCCACCACACACATACTGAAACACACAAAAGGATGGGGTAGGCTGGGCATGGCAGTTCAGACCAGGGATCCAGGGGTGACGGCAGAAACCCAGGCTGAACAGAGACTCTGTCCTTAAAAAAACGAGGCCAGACTTTTAGTGACACATTATTCTCTTCTGCTAGCAGAAGCCAGTCTGGATTGAAAGTAAAATCTATCCCATATCAAGCAGAGTGTGACAAAAAACACCCCAGGCCACCGATGCCTGTGCTTCTGCCTCTGCACCTCCAGCTCTGCCCTCATCTAAGGTCCTGACAATGACCCTGGGGTGACCCTAACACTGAGGCTGAGCAGCTGGGGACACCTGGGAGGTGTAAAAAGAGAACTGAAAAGAGCTAAGCTTCCCAGCTTCTCCCATAGCCCCAAGGGAAGTGTTTACAGTTTCCTGACCTCAGAAAGCGTCCCAGAGAGCCCACGGGAAGGAATTCCTTATTTATTGAGCATGTTTTAAATAAAACACATTAAATATCCTTCCACGGTTTATCTCCTCAGTGTCTCAATTCCAAAGGACAACAGCCTCTAGCCCCTTCCTTCTAAGCCTCCACCTCACCTATGACATCTGCCGTAGACAGCCGTACCCCACCCACACCAGTGCTTTCTCGAGGCATCCCAGGGGGACTAAAGCTTTGGGAATGGGTCTTTCCGAAGACAATGACACCAACACCAGAGGACTTCTGTTTCTTCCTTCCCGTTACTCACCCCTTGAGTGGCTGTAAATACAGAGCACAGAAAGTTCTAGGTGAAAGTTTGTGCCTCCAACTTAAATGCTAAAACCTTGCCCAGTGTGATATGATAAAGGGTAGAATCTCCACTAAAGGGACAAGAGCCCCCATTCAGGAGCCTCATGATATCCCTCACCCCTCCCTCCACAGGACACAGAGCTCCTACCATTTCTGAGGAAGAGGACTTTCAGCAGACAGCGGGCAGTGAACATATTCGTGTTGTACTGCCCAACCTCTAAAACCGTAAAAAACCAACCAACCAACCAACCAAAAAAACAAAAAACAAAACAAAACTAATTTCTGTATTTATCCTCTTAGTCCAGGACATTTTCATTAGCTAGCCTAAGATAGAGGAGGAAGAAGCTGAGGAAAAGTCCCAGTCTTGACCCCCAGCTGATGCAGAGCCACTGACAGGCTGAGCTAGGAGGAGGTATGTGCATGGGCTGATACCAGACAGGACTAGACCTTCACAGCCGCAAGCAACCATGATCCAAACAAGCTACGTACTCTGTGGGACCCACCATAGAAATGATGTTTTAAAAATTATTTATTTATTATATATGAGCACACTGTAGCTGTCTTCAGACACACCAAAAGAGGGCATCGGATCCCATTACAGATGGTTGTGAGCCACAATGTGGTTGCTGGGATTTGAACTCAGGACCTCTGGAAGAGTAGTCAGTGCTCTTAACCACTGAGCCATCTCTCCAGCCCCACAAAAATGATTTACATTGTGGCTGTGGGTAAATAAAAACAAGACAGAGGTGTTTCCCCCCCTAAATGAACTTCTCTGGTAAAATTAAAACCAAAAGAACAAAATACAATTCTTTTGGTTAGTGAGTTAGCGAAGGTGAAAGGTCACAGTGAATCAGGTGTGGCAGTGCACACCCACAGTCCCCAGGACTCAGGTGGCTTAAATAGAGAATCTTTTAAAAATAGTTTTAGAGGAGGCAAAACAACTATGAGTTCCAGGGTAGCCTGGGCTACAGAGCGAGGCCATGTCTCAATAACAACAACAACAACAACAGCAGCAGCAGCAGCAGCAGCAGCAGCAGTAGCAACAATAAAAACAGGGAGAAAAGGAAAACCAGTGCTATCCAGCTTTAATGAGGATGTAGCTAAACAAGCCTCTATATGGACTTCTGGCCTGGCTGTAAGTTGAGAACATTTTTCTTGGCAGGACCTCTGAAATTTAATGTACATGTTAACATTAATAATCAAAGAAAGAGAAGGTATGAATTTGAAAGGGAGTAAGGAAGGTAGTTGGAGTGGAGCTAAGGAAATAGGAGGGTGGAAATAATATAATTGTATTTTTAAAAATAAACTCACTAAAAAGGTTTTAATGTACACGCACGTGGCTGTGGATCTTGCTAAAATGCAGGAAATTCAGGAGGCTCAGGGTGAAATCCAAGAATTGGAGTGTTCATCAGTTACCGAGTAACCGGATGGGGATGGTCTGCATATTCACCAGGAGAAACGATGACCCAAGAGAATTTAGCAAGTATATCAAGAGCTTAAAATCCTCAAATCTTTAGTAATTCCACACTAATGACTGCACTCTAGGAACCACAATGAATGCATGAAAAACCAGCAAAGGCATTTTATACCAGCATTGAGTCTATCATGAAAAAACAGACACAATTTCCACAGCCAACAAACAATTGGCATTTTCCAAATCTGTCATGCAAACAAAGCCTTTAAGTCTTAGGGCTTCATGGAATGGCCACTCAGTATCAAATTCGTTTAGAATTAATAGTGTTATGGGGGGTATTTGTGATGTGCAAAGTAAAAACTTGAAATACAAAATGTGTGTGTGCATGTGTGTATGTGTGCCTGTGTGTATGTGTATGTGTGTGTGCCTGTGTGTGCCTCTGTGTATGTGTGTGTACCTGTGTGTATGTGTGTGTATGTGTGTGTGCCTGTGTGTATGTGTGTGTATGTGTGTGTTCCTGTGTGTGTGTGTGCCTGTGTGTATGTGTGTGTGCCTGTGTGTATGTGTATGTATGTGTGTGTGCCTGTGTGTATGTGTGTGTGCCTATATATATGTGTGTGTATGTGTGTGTGACTGTGTGTATGTGTGTGTATGTGTGTGTTCCTGTGTGTGTGTGTGCCTGTGTGTATGTGTGTGTGCCTGTGTGTATGTGTATGTATGTGTGTGTGCCTGTGTGTATGTGTGTGTGCCTATATATATGTGTGTGTATGTGTCTGTGTGTATGTGTGTGTATGTGTGTGTGCCTGTGTGTATGCCTGTGTGTGTGTATGTGTGTGTGCCTGTGTGTGCCTCTGTGTATGTGTGTGTACCTGTGTGTATGTGTGTGTGCCTATGTGTATGTGTGTGTATGTGTGTGTGCCTGTGTGTATGTGTGTGTATGTGTGTGTTCCTGTGTGTATGTGTGTGTACCTGTGTGTATGTGTGTGTGTGCCTATGTGTAAGTGTGTGTGTGCCTGTGTGTATGTGTGTGTATGTGTGTGTGCCTGTGTGTGCCTCTGTGTATGTGTGTGTACCTGTGTGTATGTGTGTGTGTGCCTATGTGTAAGTGTGTGTGTGCCTGTGTATATGTGTGTGTATGTGTGTGTGTGCCTGTGTGTACTTGTGTGTATGTGTGTGTGCCTGTGTGTGCCTCTGTGTATGTGTGTGTACCTGTGTATATGTGTGTGTGTGCCTATGTGTATGTGTGTGTATGTTTGTGTGCCTGTGTGTGTCTGCCTGTGTGTATGTGTGTGTACCTGTGTGTATGTGTGTGCCTGTGTGTGTGTACCTGTGTGTATGTGTGTGTGTGTGCCTATGTGTATGTGTGTGTATGTGTGTGTCTGCCTGTGTGTATGTGTGTGTGCGTGCATGTACTGTGGAGAAAGCTCAGTGGGTAAAGTGCTATTTATCTTATGCAGGCATGAGGTCCTGAGTTTGAATCTCCAAAAGCCACATGACATAATAGGCCAACTATAATCCCAGTACACACGGCAGAGACGAGAGTTCCTTGAGCAAACTGGTTAGTCAGACTAGCCTAAACAATAGCTAGGGGCTCAGGGGAGACCCTGCCTCAACATATGAAATGGAAAATGGTAGAGGAAGAAACCCGATATCACTCTGGGGCCTCCACACTCACATGCAAACTCAGACTCAACACACACACACACACACACACACACACACACACACACACACACGGTATGGCGTATTGTAATGGCTAGTTTCATGTGCAAACTTGGCTCGGCTCTAGCACCCGCCTATTTAATCAGATGGGATCTGGGCATTGCTGTGATGTGTGTAACACCTAGATCCATTGACTTAAATAACAGATCACTTCCGCAAAGAGGCTGGGCTTTATCCAGTCAATCCAGAGGAAGCTTTACCCCAATACTGCTGGAACTCTCCCATGCTTCTGGCCTGGTGCAGTGATCACACTAAAGACATTTTAACCTGTCAACCTTATTATCTGAACCAGCTCCTAGAAATAACAACAGAAAACCAAACCAAAACAACAACCAACCACCACCACCCACAACAAAAATCTCTTCATACATGTGTCTCACGGTCCTGGTTCTCTGGAGAATCTTGTCCGGACTACAGTTTGTAGTTAACAAATTGTAGCTAACAGTACATGACCGCATGAACAACCCTGTGTTTTAGGACCGAGCATTGAGGAAGATTCTAACTCTGTGATGTAAATTGTACCATTCAAGTAGTTTTTCAAAAGAATTACTTATTTGTTTTATGTATGTGAGTAGCTGTCTTCAGACACACCAGAAGAGGGCATCGGATCCCATGACAGGTGGTTGTGAGCCACCGTGTGGTTGCTGAGAATTGAACTCAGGACCTCAGGAAGAGCAGTCAGTGCTCTTAACTCCTAGCCATCTCTCTAGCTCCCATTCCAATATTTAAAAGCAGGCACATAAGCAATGAAAGAAGAAAACATCCCAAATTAATAGTTTAAAAAGTATTATGGGGTATTTTTATTATCTTTCTTTATATTTAATTTTTTCTAAACTTTTTCCTAGGAATACGCTACATTTGCAGCTAAAAAAAATTACTGTCACAGGCCTGCATGTAATGTGGCAATGTCACTGTCCACTGAAAGGTTATCCAGAGGCTTCAGACAGGCAGGAGGAGTAAAGGGCTTTCCTCACATCCCACCTACAGCCCAAACCAGCTGTCCTTCTCTCAGCTTTTCTCCCTGTCTGCTGAAGCTACTCCTCTCCCTTTCTACTTCTGCCTCCTGCCCCTTTCTTCTTGCCCAGAAGAAAAGCCCATGGACAGGTACAACAAAGTAACTTTTTATTCTGTTTTCCAAAGGAGGAAACTGAGGGCTCAGAGGCTAGAGTAGCATCAGGCTGCCCAGCTGGTAGCCGATCCAGCCCAAATGCCTTCCCCTGTAAACTATAAAATGTGACACACGTGGATGATTTTTGTGACCGTTCCCATATGGTCAGTGGGGGAACCATGTCAATTACATTACTGGCCTTTCACAGCCTTCTCCGGTGACTGTACATATTGGGCCATTATGCTCCAGAAAGAATCGGGATAATGGCCAGAGTCACATGCCAGGGCCAAAGGCATTCTGGACTCTGAGCATCCTGAGGGTGGCCCTGGTGACTCAAACCTCGAAGCTGGAAGTGAGCAGGGCCACCCACACTGCCCAAGTGGGCCAAATTCAGAGCCTACTTTCCACTCTCAGCAGCCTCTCTAGTCACCATCGAATTGCTGCCACAAGGCCCTGGCCAGCGGCCAGCCCCACACCCAGAAGGATGGCAGGACACACAACAGCACCTATACTTCCCTCTAGGAGGCCTGCCTCTGAGGATGCCCAAGGCTATCCCTTTCACTCCTTGAGGCCACACAGATCTGCTGTGCTCTCAAGTCCTTTCAGGACAGAACCCTGGGGTTTTGATGTTCTCAGTTATCCTCGGCGAGAGCAGTTCCTGTACCAGCGCACCTGTAACAGATGGGCTGATCTCCCTAGAGCATGAGCCCTCTGCCCCAGCAACTTGGAGTTGTTGCCATTAACGGCCTATCTAAGAACCCATGGCAGTGCAGGCATCAAGAACAGCTGGTGTTTGCCTAACAAATGAATGGTCAGAGTACACACAGGGCACACTACCGAGGGGCTGGCAACCCTCCTCTCCAAGCCACACGAATGAAGCAAGACCATATTAAATGGTGGGCTAGTAGGCCTGCTGCCTGAACAGATGACCGTATCAAACACTAACACAGCCCAGGGCAGGACAGAACTATGGTGCCGGGTTTCTACATGTTACCAATCAATGCCATTTCTGCCTAATGAGACAGTGCATCTACAGAGGGAGGGCACACAGTCCACTCCGAAGCCATTTCCGATGAACACGTTTAGAAGAGCAAGTTGTAAGGTGCCATTAGGAGCATGCCACCCACCCTGAAACCAGCTCCGGGACAGCTAATATCATAAACCCTGAGAGGAAGGGATCTGTGGAAATAAGCCTGGGCACATTTACCCTGTTTCCTAAGATGTTGTTTAGTGCATAAAACTACACGAAATAAGCATATAAAATCTCTTCTCTTCAACACCAATAGGCAATTAACAGTAGATGGTAGATGGTACCCCAGGAATGACACCCAAGGGTGTTCTCTGGCTACACACACGCGCACACACACACTCACTATAAGCCATTGGGATAGGATGCTTTCCAAGATAGGCCTGGGCAGAACAGCATGCGGAATCTCCTCTCCCAACTACACCCTGCCAGTGACCTGTATGTTCATCCAGTAGCTGTGCTTTGGGTACATTGAGAAATCATGTCTTATTGTCATTAAAGAGGAAATGAATCTTCCACAAATACCCTCAGGGAACACATATTGACCATATAGATCAACTTGTATTGCTGGATTCCACCCTCCGCTCAAGGGCCTCCCCAAGTCTCCCTTTGCCCTCTCCATAAGCCAAGCACACAGAAGTCATTTAGAATTTCCTAAGCTACCCAGTTTTCTTCTATTTTTTTTTTTAAAAAAAGATTTATTTATTTATTTATTTATTTATTTATTTATTTATTGTATTTAAGTGCTCTATCTGCATGTAAATCTGCATGCCAGAAGAGGGCATCATTGAGCCATCATGTGGTTGCTGGGATTTGAACTCAGGACCTTTGAAAGAGCAGCTGATGCTCTTAACCGCTGAGCCATCTCTCTAGCCACCACCTCGTTTTCAAATGGTCTTCCTGCCAGACATCAGAAATGTCAAACGGAGAAGTAGGCACAAAAATGAACTCATTAGAGCTGGCGATTAATTTTTTTTTTTTTTTAAAGGTCAGCTCCTTAAAGTGAGAGGGGGAGGAGGATGGCTGAGGAAGTCGTAGGAAACGTGGAAGTAAAGCCGCTGGGGCCCGTTGCATTGTGGGTGAGGAGTACTCGGTATGAACAGAAGGAACAGTGGTCAGCACAAGTGAGGGCGTGAGGGAAGGAAGGGGGCAGGAGCCTCTAAATACAACTGTAAAGGTCATAAAAGGAGGCCCCATGATGGCCTGAGAGACAGCGGGGAGAACATGCAGGAGGAGACATGGGGAGGACGAGGGACAAGGGCATCACTAATGCAGAGACTTTGTCCCCGGGGTGGTGGGGGATGCCTGTAATCCCGGTACTCGGAAGGTAGAGGCAGGAAGGAGTTTAAGGTCAGCTTCAGCTACAAAAGAAATTTAAAACAGCCAGGCTTCCAAAAGTAAGCTGGGCATGGTGGCTGCTCAAGTAGTTGGCAGCGTAGGACAGAGAGATCTTGTTCCGAGGTCAAGTTGGGTTATGTAGCAAGTGCTCAAAAAGTCACCACCGCCACCACAGAAGGGAAATTTTCTCATTTCTTGATGTTTAGTTCAGTAATTTCATCCCATGAAATCAACCCTACAGAAGTAATGTTACATATGAGAAAATACTTCTAGAAACAAAACTATAACCATAACATTTCTGTAACGGCAAATACATGGAGATTTAAGTACCAGAGGAGCCTACAGCATGTCTTCCAGGCGAACTATTACTCCATCCCAGCCAATAAAAGTCATATGAAAACAATCTACAGCAGCAAAACCCATGGGAAATGCTAGATGAATCAGCTAAGTGTGGGCCAACTGTGATTGTTTCTGTCACCATGACTCAGGGTGTGTGCAGCCCCTGCCTGCGAGGTGTCTGTTATGAAAGCTTGACAGATAAGAAAAGAATGTCAGAATGGGTTTACCTTTGCCAAACACACACACACACACACACACACACACACACAAATGCACACGCACACACACACACAAAACTCATCTAATAGAGTTGGGTGCAAACCAGTTTGACTCCAGTTGTCAAACATCTGTGGGACAAACATATACCCAGGACATCCAGTCCACAAAGACCACAAAGATCAAGAACTACTGCCCTAACTCAGTCTACATAGACTCCTCCATACAGTTCCATGTTTTCATGTTATCTCTTTATCATGAGAAAAGTAACAGTTTTTTTTTAATTAAGAGAATAAGAAAAACATCTTTTTCTGGATGCTTTTTTGGTCCATACTTAAAAACCCTCCTAAGGAAACATAGATATGCTGAGTGGCAGGATAACCTAATGGTTAGCCCCACCACCTACAGTGAACTGATTCCTCAGGCTCTGTAACTCAGTACATAGAAGGAGAGAAAAGCAAAGCCTTGAGGAATGGCTGATACAGGAGCCTGCCACCAAGCCTGATGACCTGAGTTTGGTCCCCTGGTCCTATAGAGCAGGAGAGAAGTAACTCTTGTAAGCTGTCCTCTGACCCCCTCACGCATGTATACCATACAATCAATACATGTCATTAAAATAGCAAAAATCCTACTTCACAGCTAGTCGTTCAATGGATTAAAGGAATCTGTCTATCCTTCTGTGTAATATAGAACTGTGGACTCTGCAAGCTCTCTAGAGTAATATTCCAAGCTTCAGGGAGGAGTGACATCACTGTCACTAATGGGCCAGAAGGAAAAGTAGAAATACTAGTAACAGCAAGCATTTTATTTTTTACGGCATGTTTTGTGCCAAGACCCTGACAGGAACTCACTATTAGCTGTGTTAGAGACCTTTCTGTGGCATCCTTGCATAGACGTAATGCACACATACAGAGAAAAGCTGGGATCATCCGGTGGACCGGCCTCTGTGACAGAGAAGAACAGTACGTTTGTTCTACACAGCCGAACAAGGAGGCAGGTTTTGCTCTAGTCGCCATAGAAGCAGCCTGTGTAGTGGGGCAGCAGCCTTCAGGCCGTCAACACAGGGGAGCAGGGAGACGGTCGCTGCTATGAATATCATGGACAAGAGGAAGGCTCTGCCATCCCTCAGAGCTTCACCCATGGGTCTGAGACACTGGGGTTCTTCATTGGCTGTGCTCACATTGGACAATACTCTTCAGTTGCTCCCCAACATTGCGTTAAGGATTTTTTTTTTTTAAATCCCCATTTAGTACACGGGAAAACTAACATTCAAAGAAACAAATGACATGGCCAGGTCCAACCAGCTCTGAGGTCTGTGTCTGTCCAGGGAAACAGGCTAGGTACAGAGCACCAGTCCCTAGAAGCTAGGCTGTAAGTCTCTAAGACCTGAAGTGTGGTTTGTCTCCTCTTAGGTCCTCTCCCTGGGGCTAACACTCAGCAGTTTGCCTTCCTGCTTTTGGTAGGATGGTATTCTCCGGGTGTGAACTCAGCAGGAAGGCAGTTCTTGGAACGTTCCGGGAGGGCGCAGAGTCTCATGAGTCACTCTGCCCTTCTCCCTGTTCCTTCCCAAGGCCCTGGATGTCATTATCCCTGTCACTGCGTTTCCAGCTGCTGGTTGGCTGCACAATTATCCCTAAAAGGAAATCAGTCTTAGGTCTCATCTCTATAGCCAGTGCTCTGGAGGCGGAAGGAGAGGCCTGCAAACCTTCAGGCCCCTGCCTGGAAGAACTGGAAAGGCAGAGGGGCTCTGACAGGCTAGCAGACATGCTGACTGCCTGGCTTTGGATTTCTACTAGGGCTAGAGGCTTCCTCCAATCAGAACCCCGGACCCTCTGCATCAAAGGCAAGCATGCCAGAAGAACACAAAATCTCTAAATATTTATCCCGAAAGTCAAAGGCTGGGAAACCAGAGACAGTTGGCCTGGGAGAAAGGAGAACACTAGAAACACACAGGATTGTTCCCTTGAACTCCAGAACTTTCTGTGAACACTAAATGCTGGAGACAGGACCTTGGGAATTCACCACTTAGAAATGTACGGGCACATACCCAGCAAAACCAGAACTGAGGACAACTCAACTGACAGACCCTCTTTAAAAGAAAAGTTACAATTTTGCATTTAGTTTTAATTTTTTTTTTGAGACAGGATTTTACTATGTAGTCCAGGCTGGCCTCAAACTTTGCAACATCAAACCAGATATAGATGCCACACGCTTATAATCACAGTATTTCAGAGGCTGAGGCAGGAGGACAACAAATCGGTGACAAGCCTGGACCGTATAGTGATGTTCTCTCTCTCAAAAGATCCAAACCAACAACAAAGTCTTGCTATGCAGAGTCCGTGGCAAACGCCAGGCTTTCTGCCTCGCCTCCTCAATGCAGGAGGCAGGGTTGGATTCATAGGGAGAAAAAATGATTGGTTTTAGCCCTAAAACTCCTATATTTGCTTCTAGTCACCCCACTACCTGGTCCACCGCTCAGGCATCTCCTTCCTGGAGACCAAGCTGGACATATTTAGCTAAATTCAAACCCAAGAAGCTTGAGACAACAATTCTACTTCTAAGAACTTACGGTTGGGAGCTGAGACCAGCAGCAAAAGGGAGGTGGGAGACAGCAGTGGGCAGGGGTGAGTATGAGCAAAGTTTGTGTGTGTGTGTGTGTGTGTGTGTGTGTTTGTGCGCGCGCGCGCGCACGCGCGCACATGCAGTGATGAAATACGTTATTTTATATTCTACCTAAAAAATAATACAAGGGAATTCATGGTGCTGGTAAATTGAAATAGAATAGTTTTATTTGCTTGCAAGCAGGCTCTATTGTTTGGAGCAGTAAATTGTTACAAAAAAGCTTAAATGCCTGGCAATAGGAAAGTTTGAATACCTTCACGCAGGGTGTGACTCCGTCACACAGCACACCAAACTGCTGCAAAATGAGACCACACCAGAAAGGCATCAAGACCAGTAGCAACCAGAAAAGAGTAGCCAGACGGATCCATCTTCCCAGCGGGCTAAACGTTTTTAACACATGGTTGAAGCACTCTGATTTCCTTCCTCTTGTCCATCTGTCTGTCCGTCCGTCTGTGCTGTGCTGTTACTGTTTTGAGGCAAGGTCTTACTCTGTGTCCCAGGCAGAACCTCAAACTTGCATCTATCCTCCCAGACAGATGTCCCGAGTGCTGGGATTACAGAGTTCGCACCCTTGCCTGGCCCACAGATTTGTTCACCTGTACGCTACCACTGTCTTTACGTCCTGCAGTGAGGAATAAAGATGGGAAGGCCTGGGTTTTCCAGTCAACACTCCTGATCCCAGGAGCTGGAGAGACAACTTACTGGTCAAGAGCATGTACTACTCTTGCACAGGGCCTGAGTTCAGTTCCCAGAACTCAAATCAGGAGACTCACAACCCTCCCTAACTCCAGCACCCGGGGGGGGGGGGTGTCTGATGACCTCTTCTGACTTCCAAGGACATCTGTATTCAGGTGCACATACCTACACACAAATACATAAGGAAAACAAAGGCTTCCCAACATCTTTGATCCCAGAGGCAGGTGGATCTCTGTGAGTTCAAGGCCAAACTGGTCTACATATGAGCTCCAGGACAGCCAGAACCACGCAGTGAGACCCTGCCTTTAAAAAATAAAATAAAATAAAATAAAGGAAAACTAAAAAATACTCTAGACCAACAACCTAGAGCCTGACCGCACACATCAGTGGAATGCCCAGAGGGCCCAATCTTTTTTTTCCCCATGCTTTATACTATTCGACCTATTCTTAACAATTCTAAGTTGTATATATTAACACTAGAGCTCAGAGACCACTGTAAATTTGTCTCAGGTTGCAAAGTCAATGTGTGGCAGGACCTAGTGGCATGGCTCCTGGGCAGGCTTGCCTCTCAGTGCTAGTTTGCTGAACAATTAACCAACTAGAAAAGTGCCAACATCTTGAAAGACTAGGGCAACTGTAACTTACAGGTGGTCACTATGGATACCATTGACAAGCCTGTGTTCATTATTACGGATGAACGAACACACACTATTCAGAAAGGCCCTCGACATCACAGCAGGCAGAGTTGGGTTTGGTTCTAAAAGAGACTGAATGAAATCTCTCTTTTGTGGTTGTTGTTACTTTAATTTTTTTATTTTAGTGTGTGTGTGTGTGTGTGTGTGTGTGTGTGTGTGTATGTGTGTATTGTAAGCACATGTATGCATGCACACCAGTACAGGTATCCATGAAGTCCTGAAGAGAGTAGAGTTAGTTATACTGGAGTTACAAAGGCTGTGAGCTTCCTGACATGGACTGGGAACCAAACCGGGTTCCTTTATGGGAGCAGCAATCAGAGCCTTCTCTCCAGCCCCACCTTGTTAGAACTCTTCACAGGGGAGCAACTTTGGGACCAGTCACTTCCCTCTCTGAGCCCAGCTTTCTTATCTGTAAAATTCATCACATATGTTGGCTCCATCCAGAGATAAAGGAAAGAACTGGGGTGGAATAAACCACACTCAGCACATCAACAGGCACACCCCTTCTATTCCAATTTTAAAAGCGAGCTGAAAAAATGGCTACATATCTCCCAGTGCTCTGACTGGGAAAGTTGGCTTCTAACTGGTCTGATCCTGCCTCTTAAATATCAACCCAGGACATCCAATACCATCTCCAAATGCCAAGCTTCATTTGTGTCCGGTCAAAGCCAGTCTGCTGACTGCCTCTGTTGATTTTAGGGACCTCAGCACTGCCCTACCTCCTGAGTCCACCTTCCCGGGGCCAGGCCTGAGCTGGCTTTACCTGATACTCAGAAGAGATGGTTTTTAGATGAGCCCAAGGCTGTGATGGATTTCTACTGTTTAGCCTAAGTGCAGCTAGGGCCTGGGCAATGCATTTGTCTCAGACTGTGAAACTAGGCCATTCTGAGGTCACTTGGCAGAGCACAGCCCAGACTTTGGCTGCTCTTTCTGCCCAGGAAGGTGGTGTTGATCTCTGGTGGCTCGAGGGCTCATTCTCATGAGTTCCTTTCTCTAAGTGCAGCAAGTTTTAATCTGAAAGCATTTCAGAATCTAAAATTTTAAAATAACCAGTGGCTGGGCATAGTGGTACACCCTTAAACCCCAGCACTTGGGAGGCATGTGGATCTCTGAGTCTGGGGCCAGGCTGTTCCTACACGGTGAGTTACAGGGCTAAATGGTAAGACCCTATTTCAAAACAAAACAAACCAACAAAAACCTGCCAAAGGCTCACACATGGACCCTCTGAAGACCTGCCCTGCAAAGCAGCTCCCCTCTCAGTGAGTACAGTCACTCACTGCAGGGACATTGAAGGTCTACTCTCAGAACTTACAAAAGTCTTGCTTCTCTCAAAATCAATGTGGAAAATCTCAAATATATCCTAAAGTAGCAATAGCAACAATCACCCTCTCTCCCCACCCCTTCAACTGGAATCTCTACCACAATCACGCATCTGCACACACAAATATCCATTTTTAAAATTTAAAGAAAAATGAAGAATGCAATACCAGAGCTGGGAAGTCACTGTTCCATCTCTCATGAAATGGAAGGAAAGAAAGACTTGAATAGCAACTTGTTGAGCCAGGGTTCAAATCTCATACCGTCCTTTTAACTCAATAAGATACATAGACTAGATTTCCCATCTCTCTTCTTAAGCAATGAGGCTATATTTCTTAGCCTCATTTTTGCTTGATAGCAGCCATATCACTGAACTCTGGACGGTAGTTGGCAATGTGTTAGGATGGGTTAACCAAACCTTCCCCTGTATCTTCCACCTCTTCCCGGTGGTCAGCAAGGACTTGGACACTGGAAGGCTACAAAGAGGCTTGTGAATATTAGGCACATGCATAGCACTAGGTCATTTCTAGCCCTGAACAACTTTTGTCGTTTCGAGACAGAGTTTCACGTAGCACAGGCTAGCCTCATATTTGTTATGTAACAGAAGGTGACTAAGTCACAGCCACAGCTCCAAAATAGTATGTTGCATGTTAGAATCCCATAGTATTCACTATAAGAAATCACAGTACCATTGTAATTCTGCTAAATGTTTCAAGCCCTGAGATAAGCTTCAAATAAGTGAACCTACGTGAATTTTGAGACAGGGACTCATTTAGCCCTTAATGGTCTCAAATTTGCTGTTGGTCTGAGGATAATCTTGCCATGTATCTAAGCCGAATGCCTGATTCTTCTGTCTCCACTTCACAGGCACAAACCACGATGTCCAGACCATATCTGCTGTAAAACAGCAATAACAACAACACAAACCATGCTGGGCATGGTGATACACACCTTACTCCCAGCCTGGGGGGGCAGAGGCAGGCTACTGATATCGTGTCTACTGACTCCTCAAATAACCACATGGAAACAGTGCAGTGAAGAGCAATACCAGTGGGTTCGGCTGGGATGTAAGATGCTTCTTTTTACTAATTTTTATTGTGTTAAGCTTCAGAGGACCGAGAGTCGAGCTGTTCCAACAGCTAGAGGTACCTTCACTAGCACAGGACCTTTCTTTGACTTTGAAAATTTTCCCTGACCTCTCTATGCCTTGGTGTCCTCATCTGAAAGGAGGTTAACTCCCTTCACAGGTTTGCTGCAGAGATCTAAGAAGTTAATATGTATAAGACACCACCTGTCCCCACAGTGGGACTGTATTATGGTTCCTGACATCACTATGATTGTTTAAAAGTAATAACACATAGACTATGGCTAATGTTCCTCAAAACACATGTGCTAAAGACCTTAAGGGGGTTTTCCTGCAAGGTGATGGAACCTGCAGAAGGTGAGATCTCTCTATTGAGAGATCACTAGGTCACTAGAGTGTAGGACCCCAGCCCACACTCTTCCCTTTCTTTTCTTAACTACAAGGTGGCCATTTTGCTGGGCCATGTGCTCCCCATCATACCCACCTGGCACATCTAGCAGTAACGTAGAGCTCAGAGTAGGACTTTCGTAGATCTGCCTACTCTTGAATTGAAACCTTCAAAACCATAAACCAAACTAAACCTTTTCTCTTTATAGGCAGATTATCTCAGGCATTTCATTATAGTCATAGGAAGCAAGGTAACACATGATCAAAATGTTCTATATGTCACTTACATGTATATATTTTTAATCTTTAGTTTGGGGACCAAAGCTATCTATATTCCAGGCAAACAACCTGAAGTTTGATGAAAGCCAGAAACATATCAGGAATATGGAAACTATAAGATGAAATGTGCCTAACTCAAGGTGAATCATGTCTCTACTTCCCCAAGCCAATGTCAAAAATGAAGACGAGGAGATGACTTCAATGATCAGCTTTCTAGATAACACTCAAGGAATGCTTGTGAATTCTGTAGAATTTAAAGAACTGGTGCCCAGTCAGATATCAAGCGACCAGAAAGCATGTGAAAAGCTACTCAAGATCAGCCACCAAGGAAACACAAATAGAAGCAAAGGATGGTATCATGAGAAAGATAGATACTAACAAGTATTGATGAGGACTTGAGGGAACTGGTCTCCTCATACATAGCTGGCGAGAACAGCTCCACCCACCCTTTTTGCATATTATGAGTTTTCTGTGTATGTGTGTGTGTGCTTACAGTATGCACAGTCACATATGTGTCAATGTTCAGAGACTTGGAGGGTGATGGGAATAATCCTCTGTCATTCTTCCACCCTATTCTTTGAGACAGAGTCTCTTTGTTAAACCTGGAGCTGACTGTTTTGGCTAGTCTCATTAGCCAGCTTACTCAGAAATTCCCTGTTTGTACCTTCAAAGGTTGAACTCACAGGTAAACTGCCATGCCCCCTGGCATTTATGTATGTTGTAGGGGTCCAGACACCTGTCCCCTTGATTGTACACCAAGCACTTTAACCTCTGAGTGACCTCCTCAACCCAGTTGTTGATCAGTTTGAAAAGTTTGGCAATTCCACAAACTATCAAATATGGTACTTGCCATATAACTCAGCAGTGTCTCTCCTAGGTACCCAAGGGAAATGAAAACACATAGTTATACAAATATTTACACCTAAAAATCACAGTGCTAACTTTAAATAGGTTAAAAAAATAAAAATAACCCCCATTCATCAAACTGATCAACAACTGGGTTGGGGGGGGGGTTGCTCAGAGGTTAAAGTGCTTGGTGTACAATCAAGGGGACAGGTGTTTGGACCCCTATAACACTCACTTCCAGGTCTCAGTCTACCACTGAGAAAAGTCAAAGCAGGAACCAGAAGGCAAACCTTCTTGCTATTCCACACAGCACCAAAAGACCTCCCTTCACTGCTGAAGTACACAGGAACCATGTGTGCCTTATTGCTTGCTAGCTGGCTTGTAGGCTGGTATACCCTGCTTGCTTTCTTACACAGTTGGGGACCGCTTGTCTAGGAATAATGCCGCCCATGGTGGGCTGGACCTTCCTACATCATTTAATAATCAAGATAATCCCCCAGTCATGCCCAGAGGCCAATCTGATCCAGGCTACTCCTCAGTTGAGGCTATGTCAAGTAGATCTTAAAACTATTCGGGACAGTAAGCAAATCTGTGAAACAAAGGATGGATTGGGATAGAGGGGTGGGGAAGTAAGCACAGGGATGTTTTTTGAAAGGTAATAGAAATCATCTACAACTTACAGCAAACACACTGTAGAATGACACCATTTAAAGGTGGGATATATATATATATATATATATATATATATATATATATTTTTTTTTTTTTTTTTTTTCCTGTTTAAATTACCATCCCTCTCTAGGGACCAGACAGTTTTTCCTCTGGCTTTGAACTTCCAGCAGAGACCCGAAACATGCATCCCCACCTCATGAGAAGCTGTATGAAGACAAGTTATTACTGCATGACAGCATCATGGCACCCAGGCTAATGAGCCTGCAAGTTAAGGCAAGAGGTCCTAAGCTAAGAGGTCTGGGCAAGAAGGGTGGTTTGGGAGGGACCAGCACAGCAGGCAAGAGAGGAATCTGTCATCCACACTCCCTCTCTCCTCCCCATCAAACATAATCTTCCAACCCCAGAGGTACAGAAGAGGCTGTTAGATGTTTTTTTTTCACATAAGAAGACCATGAATCACAATTCCCAGAACCAGCAATTCTGAAAGGGCTAGGTAGCCAGGAGCCCAAATGACTTCAATTGATGTCATAGACTGGGAAAGCTGACAGTCAGGCCTTCCACACTGAAAGTCAATTGCCAGCCATGAAATTCATGGCCCCTGGACTCCTCTTCCCCACCCGCTTCAACACCAATTTAAGCAATTCTGAACTTTGATCTCTGTGGTAGAATGTTCCCGATTTATTGAAGTGTCAGGTCCCAATTGTGTTAACATCCACCTCTGGCAGGGCCATTACTAGGCGTGAATCTGGGTGCCCATCACCCTGTCACATTAGCGCAGTGACAATCAGAAGCAACAAATCAATCTTCCCCTCCAGAGTCATGGGGAGCCTTGCAATTTACCATAATGACGGACAGTGAGGAAAAGCAGGTGAGGCTGTCATTTTTCCTCCGGGCGCTGGAGGGGCTACCAACAGGATGCCCTTGCAACCCTCAGCCAAGACGCAGCTGCAGCTCCCTGCAAAGGGCTACACCCTCAGACTTGCTTTACATCAGACTGTTTCACAAACAGCCTCAAAACTGTCAGCCCCCCCCTCCCCCCCCCCCCCCGTGCTGTCACTATTAACGACCTATCTTCTGCAGGTCTGCTCCACCAGGGCTGAGAGCCAGGAAGGGTGTGTATGTGTACTCAGCCTTATGGTAAATAGGAAAACTCCTTCCAGCAGAGAGAACTAAGGCCCCAAGCCTGAGGTTCCAAGGTGAGGGGTGAATAGGGCAAGAAGCTGGGGTTCCTTGGTAAACACCCTCTCAGCCTCATGGAGCCAGTGAAAATGTGATTCTGTAGTGGTTATCAACAGCTCAAGCTGTTACTCAATGAGGAACCCGATCTGCTAGCCTTTGTCCCCAGGACCCTGCCTCTGAGACTGTGCCCTGGATTCCCATAAGTCTCTCTGATTCAAGGCCGTCAACTTAACTGGATTTAGAATCACCATAGAAACACATCTCTGAGTGTATCTATGAAGATGTGTCCAGGAAGGTTTTTGTAGAGCTGGAAAGAGCCATTCTAGTTGCGGGTGGCACCATCCCATGGGGTAGGGTCCAAGACAGAATAAAAAGGAGGCAGTGGGCACCAATGTTGTGTTCCTCTGCTTCCCAACTGCGGTACGATATGGCTGGCTGACTCACACTCCTGCTGCCATGCCTTCTCTCCCACAAATGCACCCTGGAGCTGTGAGCCAAGTTAAGCCTCCTTCCCTTCCTTCCTTCCTTCCTTCCTTCCTTCCTTCCTTCCTTCCTTTCTTTCCTTCCTTCCTTCCTTCCTTCCTTCCTTCCTTCCTTCCTTCTGCCAGGTATTTTGTCCCAGTGATAAGAAAGATGGTAATAGAAGAATCAAGGCATGCGACAGACACTAAGATTCTCTGTTCAGAGTCCCCACACTTGCTGTCTCGGTGCCTCACCTTCCTCATGCTGCCTGCAGCCCCCACAGCCACGCAAGCCAAGGCAAACGTTGACTATAGAACCACTGCTCTGAATCTAGAAGCCAGTGGACTCTGCAATTAGCATCTCTGAATTCTACCAACGAAGGTGCTATAAAGAGAGAGCATCATGGAGCCTGCCGCACCAAGCCTCCTAAGGCATGGGGTACCCACAACTTGGTTTCATACCATGGTAGAAACAGCCCGTTTTAGCTCAATGTGGTCACCCCCAGGAGCTCAGCTGTACTTCGTTCCTGAAGGCAGAGAGCTGGAGTGTTCTTGCCACAGCACAGCAGAGAACAGTGGTGCTAACAAATGCTCTGGTGACATCTGCCACCAAGTGACTCCCAGAAACACTCCCTGAGGTACGGGGTGTGACAGACACGTGCTCCAGTGGGGTCAGGTCCACAGCAGATGTGATACATCTGATGACTGTCTCCTGTCCCAGATGAAGGATACCTGCATAACCTGCTTGTCAAAAGTAGGGAGGCAAGGAGATGGTCCAGTCAAGTGCTTTCTTGCAAGTGCAAAGACCTGAGTTCAATCCCCAGAACTCACATATATCTGTAAAAGCCTAAATGATGTGACAGTGGGAGCTTATAATCCTAACCTCGGAGGGGAGATGAAGACAGCTAGGTCTCTAGGACTCACTGGCCAGCTAGCCCAGACTATTTGCCAAGCTCTAGGCCAATAAGAGACACTATCTCAGAAGGCAGTGATTGGTACTTGAGGGACAGCACTTCAAGCTGCCCCACTTCCTCCAGACCCCTGTGGGCTTTGTCATTGTTTGTTTAGGCCCTTTTGGTCACCTCCTTATTGGTTTCTGTTTTTCAAGACAGGGTTTCTCTGTGTAGCCCTGGCTGTCCTGGACCAGTCTAGTCTTGAACTATTGTCTTATTTTGAGACTGGTCTTTCACAGAACCATGGGCAGTACCTGAACTTGAGACTCACCTCTCAGGTAGCTGGGGTTTACAGGCTGGTACCTCATGACCTATTTAGCTGTCATGTTTGGCTGATAGGCAGGACTCTTGCTGAGGAGTAAAAAGATATGGCCTTACCCTTGTTCATCTGCAGCTCCTTAAGCTTTGCACTTCAGTGAAAGAATTTTGAGACAGACTGGAAAGAATTCATGGGATGGGAGGAGGCTGGGGTGAAATAATTCTGAATCTCAGAGAGGTCTGGCCTGCCTGTCTTGTCTGTGAGATACTATATCTCAGTCCTTCATTTAAGTGTGTCAACACCTACACAGAGCCACTCAGAGGAAGCCTTCCCAGCCCCCACTCCCACACTTTTTCATGTTCCACACTCGGTACCCACATATCCTAGGACCTGGTCTCTGCTCCTAGAGGTCTGTCAAATAACAGGACTTACTGAGAACGTCTTCCCCAAAGAACATACATTCCTGGGGAGTGGAGGGGAGGGTTTTCACAAGCTAAACACACACGCCAAAAGTTAAAATCCATATAGAACCCAGGGACAAGAAAAGTCACTCAAGATTACAAGAGATTTTGGGGTAAACTGGGGTCTTTTTTCATGGGAACAAGCTGCCCACTGATGGTCCGATCCAGTCAAGACACACTTCATGGAGAGGGTGTTGGGTACTCTGTGCTATGACAGACGCCAGGGACGGATGCCTGGGACATAAATGTGACCAGAACATGCACAACTCCTGCCTGCCTGGTATCTGCAGTGGAAACAGAGGACCAAGGCCGAGGCCTAGGAGCCTCCATACCCAGGGCTCCTGTCCTCAGGTGAGGCCCTCACCTAGATTTTCTTTTAAAACTAGATTCAGATTCCACAACATACTGGACACTGCACAAAAAGGCTCTTAAAATTACTTTACTTTTTTACCCTTAAAGGTAATTTAATATTGAATTAGTTGTGCGGCTCTCTTCAGGCTACGTATTTGTAAAAGCGAGTGGAGGTTTTAGTTGCTCACCAATGTCCACAGAAAGACTCCATCTCTTCTCCAGCACTAATGGCTGAAACCTAATTATGAACTATGCTTGTTCACCAAATACAGATATTCCAGGAGACAAGAATGGTCCCTACTATGGAGGTGTCCTTGGGCAGGAGCCCATTTATCAGCTCTCCATCTTCTCCTCCTGACACGGAGGTGCCTTCATTAGCAAAGGAGAGAAAGAGTCTTTGTGGTGATGTAATTCCCAGACCACCCCGTGCAGACAATAAAATGGAGTTTGAGAGAAGCCTGCTGAAATCAGAGCTCAGAAATCAAAGAAGGGCTGTGAGGGCCCCCAGAGGTTATTCAAGACTAATCCCCTAATTTTAGAAATGGGCAAACACCACCAGGAAGGAGAAGCAACTGGCTGTGATTATGCAACCTGTTAGTGAGGGCAATTTTCACCAAGTAAATATGGGGAAATTCATCCCTCAAAAAAAAAAAAAAAAAAAAAAAAAAAAAAAAAACCAAAACTGACGTGTGTTAAATAGTATTCAGGGCTGACGCTCTCAGCAAGTTCCACACATAGACATAGGGGGCAGAATGGAATGTGCCTGGTGTCACATAGACTGGCAAACCAGAGGCTCTGGTGCACACAGGAGGAACAGCATCCCACCATCTTCAAAGTCCTATAAGTTACATGCAGAAGGGAAATCATCTGACTTTTCTTTTTTTTTTAAATTATTTATTTTTGTTTGTATGAGTACACTGTAGCTGTCTTCAGACACACCGGAAGAGTGTACCGGATCCCGTTACAGATGGTTGTGAGCCACCATGTGGTTGCTGGGAATTGAACTCAGGACCTCTGGAAGAGCAGTTAGAGCTCTGAACCACTGAGCCATTGCTCCAGCCCCTCATTTGACTTTGTGTGCTTAGTTTCTTTTCATATGGCCTAAGATAGTCTTGAACCTGCTATGTAATAGAGGATGATCTTGGATTTCTGCTCCCCTTGCCTCCAGCTCCCAAATGCTGAGACTGCAGAGCCACACCACCATGCCTGGCCTATGTGGCGTGGAGACTGAACCTAGGGCTTCATGTATGCCAGACAGGCACTAACCAACCAGATTGGGTCTTAATGAATGAATAGAGAAGGCCTTTTTTAGAAATGTCAAATAGTAATTAATCAAATAAACAGGCAAGAAGAATATGGCATTGCTGTTGTGAGCCTAGCCTTTACAGCTGAGCTGTCTCTCCAACCCAAAGGTAAGGACACAAGAACAGGATGTGCTCAGGAAATGAAGGGTGCTTGCAGTGACTAAATGAAGAATTCTTAAAAGGGAAAAAAATGAAGCCTGGGATACAGAAAACTCTGACCTGGGGAGAAGTTCCCTTTACATCTAAAACAAACAAAATAAACGAATAAAAATCAGGGGCTAGAGAGAAGGTTCTGTGATTCGCAGCACTGGCTGAGCTTCCAGAGTACCCAAGATTGCTTCCCAACATTCACAAAGAGGCTCACACCACCTGCAACTCCAGTTCAAGGAGATCCAAGATGCTCTTCTGACTGCTTCAGGCACCAGGCACGCACCTGCACACGGTGCCCACACATTCATGCAGACAGAATCCACACAGACACACATAAAAATAAATAACTCTTGGGGTGGAATTAGACAACATATTCCCAGGCATGGTGGCTCACGCCCGCAATCCCAGAACATAGTACGCAGAGACAGGAGGGATCACCTGAAGTTCCAAGCCAGCCACGCTTCTACAGTGAGACCCTAAAAAATGAAACCAAACTAAAACAAAACAATATATTGGCCAAAGAATGAGGAAAGAAGAAAAATGGGCCAGAGGGGACTAGTTGGGGGTGGACTATAAGACAAAATAACAACAATAAAACAAACAAAAACAAACTAACAACAACAACAAAAAACAACCAAACAAAACACCAGGTAGAAAGAAATAAACAATTAATCTAAATGAAGGCAAAGGGCCTTTGCAGCCCGAGTGGAAAGTCATGTGTATGACATGGGATCGGCAGAAGAGCCGCCGGGCCGTCCATGCCTCCACACAGCTTGCTCTCTGTTTTGCACTGCCTT
The DNA here is from genome assembly GCF_963924665.1 of Micromys minutus. Lineage (NCBI taxonomy): Eukaryota > Metazoa > Chordata > Mammalia > Rodentia > Muridae > Micromys > Micromys minutus. Next base: position 84,036,951 of record NC_137971.1, read on the forward strand.
GGTGCTAAGAAGGCATTTGATATTTTTTTCAGTAGCTAAAAAAGGAAGGTAAAAATTATGCAAACTTCGAGGTCAGTGTCAAATGTTTACTGTTTGACCCTTAAAAAGAAGTCATTGACTTTGGAAATCGTACCTGCCACAGTGCCGCTCTCTGTGGCTGACGAATGATGACAGAGCGGACAGAAATTGGAGACAGGTAGGACAAATATCTCCACTTGGCACGTCAAGTTGGGAGTCCATGAACTATCCAAGTGGGATGTATTATGAACAGGTCAGCATCGGAGATATTCAAGAAGCATCAGTGGGCAGATGGTAGGTGAGGGGTGGGGTAGGAAAGACACCAGGAATAACTTCAGAGAGAGCAAGGTAGCAGAGATGATTTGAGGACTCGGAAGATGAACAATGCTGAATGTCTCCAGGAGCCTAGGGAGAGTCAGGAGCAGACTTGGTAAAGGAGGCCTTGACCGGGGAAGTCACTTGAACAGCAAACAAAATCAGTGCTCTGGTTGGGCCCGGGATTCAATATTCCCCCAGTTTTCCTACTGCTTCTGGCCTCTTCTGTCTTTCTTGCTGGTTTCTCATCTGCCAGCTTCTGAATGTAGGGAACCCACAGGCCCCAGTCCTTGGACCTCTTCTATTTTATAACCAGACTTGATCATCCCATTTAATCTCCTGGGTTTATATACACATGGCTGCATCTCCACCTAGACCAGTGGTTCATAACCTTCCTGATGCCGTGACTCTTTAATACAGTTCTTCATGTTGTGGCAACCCCCCCGCCATAAAATTGTTTTTATTTCTACTTCATACTGCAATGTCTCTACTGTTAAGAACTGTAATGTAAATATTTCCTGGAGATAGAAGCCATGACTCACAGGTTGAGAACGTCTGATCTAGACCCCCCTCTTGATTCACAGAACACACTCACACCCAACATCTGTACACGGAAACACAACAGGAATCATTACCTAGACAAGACAGAAACCCAGAACCGCCCTTCCTTTTCTCCAGGTGGATCTGCAGGATTCTCTACCACTCTTCAGATCAACTCCATCTTTGCAGTTATTCAACTTAAAACCCTGGCACCTTGATTTGACTCTCATCTTCCATCAGCCTCTCAATAACTCCCTCTTCCTGCATCTTCATACAACACCACACACACACACACACACACACACACACACACACACACACTGCTACCAGAATGTTTCAAACTCCCACTGTCTGTTACCTAGATCACTCTAGGAACCTCCTGACTCATCTTCCTGCTTCTATCGTTGCTCCTCAGTCAGTTAATATTACCAATGACATCTATGGAGTTAGGAGCAATGCTCTTTCTGTGACCCTTCCCAAACCTTTCTGCCTTGCTCTGGGTGGAGAGGCCCAAGTCTCACAGTGACATAGGACATATCAAAGTAAAGCCAGCTAAGTTGCAATTCCTGAGCACAGACCTGGGTTGAAAGCTGACACAACATCTTGGGTACAGGATGGGCCTTGTTTTTCAAAAGGCCACTTAGCCCTTCCTAAAATGTCTAAATTAATGCCATAGGGGCCTCATGTGGTCAGTTGCTACTTACAGATGCTACAGAAGGTTCTACTGCCTACAATATAGACCTTTTCAAATTTCAAAGACTCTTTGAAAGTGAGTTGAAAAATCAATAGTTACTATTATTTGTGCCTTATTATGCATGTGACACAGCCTCTCCTGTAAATTTCAAAACTTCCAGGAGGAAGTGGGGATCTAGGTGACTCTGATAAAGCATTTTGCCTCACATGGACAAGAGCTCTAAAGGTAATCATGAAACTGCAAAAACGAGCTAACTAGCTAATAAAAGAAATTTCAGTCTCATGTTAAGGACATGAAAGACATTTCTGTCTTGTTCATCTAACAGTAGTACTTATTTTTAATTTTTCAAATGTGTATATATGCATATATATGTGTGTGTACATATGCACACATGTCTGCATATTACATTCATGCCTGGTGCTTGCAGAACCCAGAAGAGAGCACCAGATCCCTTGGGACTATGATTACAGATGGTTGTGAGTTACTAAGTGGACATAAAGAATTGAACCCTGGTCCTCTGCAAGAGCAGCCAGTGCTCTTAACTACTGAACTACCTCTCCAGACCCCTGTCTGATTGTTTTTCTTATCACACACACACACACACACACACACACACACACACACACACACACAGAGGAACATCTGAGCATGGTGGTATACACTGCTATAATCATGAGTTTCAGTTCATCTTCAGCTATATAGGGAGTTAAAGGCCAGCTTGAGCTACATGAGAACCTGTCTCAAACACCAAACACATTAAGCTGGGATTATAGCTTGGTAATAGAATGCTTGCCTTGAACTTAGGAACCTTAGGTTTGATCTCCAGTATTGCCACAATAAAACACACAAGACAATAGAACACAAACATGGAAATTCACTTGATGACTTCTAAATGAGACTTACTCAGGAAGACATTTGTATAGGAATTCTTGACCTAAATATTCCAACATACATCCTATCTTTCAAATCTTAGTGTTTTAGAGTGGGACAGAGCAGGTATCAAACAATGAAGGGCGGTCCCATGAACAGTCCATGCTGAGGCCCTAGAATAGTTTGTCAGCAAATCAGTGCACATGATTCTGAAAAGTCGAAAAGGAGGGAAATAGAAAGCAGATTTTGCATAGCACAAAGTTGTGAATTCACACACAATGTAGAGTGAGACCCAGCCCAGTGTTACTCCAGGTGAGGGTTTGTAGGTCATGGACACACACTCACCAACAACAGCCATTATCAGCCCAGCCTCAGGCCTTCTGTGACAGTCTGGTAGAACCTCCCTTGGGCAGCAGGAAGCAGCAGGAATGAATGAATGGTGGCCAGTCCTGTCAGAAGCTGCGTGCATTCCTATTTGCTCGTTTATAGCCCTAGGATTCAATAATGGACTGAAAAGAACTGGGGTTTATAGTTTATAGAAATACAAGTAATATCTGGTTTCAAAAACCTTAATTGAATAGGATGGGCAGGGCTTAGGAGCCTCAAAGAAGCCCACAGAGAGACAGTGTGGTACAGATAGGCCCATAGCTATAGTAATGGAACTCTGTTTTGGCTAGAAAGAGACAACTCTGAGGGGGTCCACCAGGCCCCCTCCATCTTCCCCTTCTCTCTTCTGGAATCCAGTGTCTGCTGACTATGTAAGGGCAAGCCCCACATTCTCTCTCCCTCAGTCTGTATCCTTTTACGTTCAAGGATGAGAAAGAACACGAATCCTGGCTTCACTCTCTCTCCTTCTGTGCATATTCCCAACGGTGGCTGTGTCCCTAATGGCTACAGTTCCTGTCCAAGAGCCCTTCCTTACAGGAACACGTACATGTAATCCTGCTTACTGATGAGGCTGAGGCAGGAAGATTAATAATTGAAGGCCAGCCTGAAATGATATTCAGTTTGAAAATAAAAGTAAGCAAACAGAGGGCCGAGAAGATGACTCAGTAAAGTGTTTACCACACAAGCATGACGACCCACACTCAGGTCCCCTACCATCCATTTAAAAAGCAGGCACTACAGCGTGTAGCTGCAATCCCAGCATGAGGGAGGCAAAGGATCCCTGGGCTTGATGGCCAGCTGGTCTACCCTAACCAGTGTGTGCTAGGGAAATAGCTCTACTGATAAATGAGATCAGTAAGCAATGCTAAGCACCAAGACGCATGAGTGCTCCCCAACACACACACACACACACACACACACACACACACACACTCACACACACACAAATTAAATAAGTAAATAAATAAATAAATGTGGAGAGCACTTAAGGAAGGTATTGAACATTGGCCTCTGTCCTCCACATGCATTTAAACATGAACATATTCCTACACATATCCCATATACCTGTACAGGGCACAGGGAGGGGACAAGTAAGCCCACTGAAGATGTAGCTCAGTGCTTAGCATGTACAAAGCCTTAAGTTTGAGTCCCAGCAATATAGAAGCAATAAAAAAATCAAGAGCTGGGGAGTTGGCTCTGAGGTTAAGAGCACTTGATACTCTTATGAAGGACCCAAGATTGATGTTCAGATCTGATGCTCTCTTCTGGCTTCTGTTGGCACCACACACATTACAGACATACATGCAAACAAAGCACACATACTCATTTAAAAAATATGTGAAAAATGAACCAAGGAGAACACAGGGGAGGATGGTCGAATCTTTATTCGAATGGAAAACAAAATAGATATCGGAGGTTGATGGAAGGAGAGAACTGGATAGAAGAGGGTATGGGGAGGGGTGTAGGGTAGGGAGGGAGAGCAGGGGAGAGGGAAGAGAGATTGACTGATGTGGGGAGGATATGCCAGAGACCTGGGATGAGGAGAGGCCCCAGAGCATCTAAGGGGGGTGACTCTAGCTGAGATTCCTAGCAGTAGGGTATATGGATCCTGAAGTGGCCACTTCTGTAGCCAGGCAGGACTCCCAATGGAAGGATACGGACAGCAACCCATCCACAAAGCCTCAGGCCCGTAATGTATCCTGCCTACAAGATGTGCAGGGGCAAAAATAGAGCAGAGTCTGTGGGAATGGCCAGCCAATGACTGCTCTAAATTGAGACTCATCTCACGGGCAAGAACCAGTCCTCGGCACTATGAATGACACTCCGCCATGCTTGCTGACAGGAACCTAGGATAACTGTGCTCTGAGGGGCTCCACACAACAGCCAATGGAAGGAGATGCAGAGACTCACAGCCAAACATTAGATGGAGCTCTGGGAGTCTTACGGAAGGGTTGGGAGAAAGACTGAGAGATCCGAAGAGGACATGGATTCCACAGGAAGACCAACAGAGTCAACTAACATAAACCATTGGGAGCTCCCAGAGACTCAATCAATAATTAAACAGTGAGTACAAGCTGGACCTATCCCTTCCATACATATGTAGTAGCTTGGTCTTCACGTGGGTCCCTCAGGCAACTGGAGCAGGGGCTGTACCTGAGCCTACTGCTTACCTGCCTGCCTGGAGATCCCAAACCTGTAAACTGGCAGGCCTCGGTGGAAGAGGATGTGCCTAGTTCCATAGCAACTTGATATATTTGATATATGGGGTGGGAGTTGTGATGGGAGGGGGTTGTCACCTAGAGGGGGAGCTTCCCCTTCTAAAGGAAATGGGGGGGGGGAGGACTTATGTGAGGGGAGTCCTGGGAGGAGAGGAAGGTTGATATTGGGTGGTAAAATAAATAAATAAATATTTTAAATTATTTTTAAAATTAAAAAAAAAAAATAAAAAATTAAATGAGACTCCAGCTCAGTGGGTTCTGGTTACCTTCCCTGCCCCTTCAGGTATAGAGGGAGTAACAACAGCTTCCTCCTTTTATCAACCCTCTAGCTGTGGCCTGCCGGCTACACATAGCCAAGGTCTAGCTGTGGCCTGCCGGCTACACATAGCCAAGGATGGCTGCCAATGTTGCCTGAGACAAAGTCATAAACACACTAAAAACACCGAAACCTCTATGAAAATCTGGTGAGGGGTAACTCAGTGATGGTGTTTGAGTTTCAACTTTGCAGGTGACATCAGGTCGCAACATGAAAAGGCAGGGCACGCCGGCTCTTGTTGTATCCCTTTTGGGCTCTGTGTTGCTTGTGGCTCTGGAAATAACTCCTTTACTGCAATGCACAGAAACCTGGCCGAGGCTACTGAAGGAATGAAGAACAGAACAGACTCACAGATACACGTACAGAAAAGCTGGGGTGGGCGGCCGCGCACACTCCGGTGGAGTGGCACCAGCCGTGCAGTAACTCATTACTTCAGCATGGCTTCTATGGATAGCCCAGGGGGAGGGAACTGGCCAGGCTTGGTAGGAGATATCTGTAGGTGACAGTCTCAAGCTTACGCATCCAGGAGGAGGAGGCCCCGGATGTTAGTTTTTGCACACACTGGTCAATCCTTTATAACACTCATACTTGTGAACACTCAACAGCACACTCAGACTAGAGGAAGGCTTTGTTATTACTCTGAGCCTGATGTAGAGGAAAAGCTTTGCCAGTTTCCCATGGGTCCAACAGCCTTGGTCCTTGACAGGGCTGTCTCATGTCAAACAACATCCACCCCCAGGACTTCACTCTCTTTACACTCCTTCACTAATTATTCTCAAGATCCAATCCAAGTGGACCTTCTGCTTCCTCAGGGCTCTCTGCTGAACGGATGTGACAGGATGCTAGAGAGCCTTAAGTTCATGTCCCTGAGGACTAGCTAGCTTCAGGGACAGCAGATGCCGGGCTTGGTGAAGAGAAGGCTCCAGAAAGTAGTAAAATCTATTTCAAAAGGGTCAATGTCACATCAGACTCCAAGAGAGTAGCGGACACACAATGATAATCTTTGGGCTAATAAAAACGTTTCTCAAAGGGGCTAACAGTGGTTTGAACGCTGCAGGCCAGGTATGAGCTTCAGTAATTCTGAGCTGCCGTCCATCAGATGAGCCTGTACCAGGAACACAATCTAGAAAAGGGACTTCCCAAGCTAGGACCTCATGATCAGTCACCCACAGTACACCAGTCAATGGTTCACCAACACACCTGCCCAGGATTTCCACTTCTGTGGTATCAGAGACCTATGGCCAACTGTGGTTGCAAAATACTGAATGGAAAATTCCAGAAATAACTCCTAAGTTTTATGTTGCACACTGTTCTGATTAGCATGATGAAATTCTGCTTCATTCCAAACCTTCCTGGCTGGGATAGGAGTCCTATGGAGACACATTGTATATGTGGCCTTGGTAACTTAGTAGCTATCTTTGTTACTGGCTCATGTATCGGCCTGACCGTCTCAGCACTGCAGTGCCTGTAATACTGAGTACTATCTGTTATTATCATCATTATGGTGTGTGCACGATGCATGTATGTGGGTAATCTGGCACAGATCGGAGGTCAACTTTGTGGAGTCAGCTTTTCCCTTCCACCGTATGTCGGATCTAGCCCACCAGTCTGGCGTGGCAACTGCCTTTACCCACTGAGCCATCTCGGCTCAGCCACGTACAGCTCTTACTGTGCCTAACATACAGTTAAACGTTACCATAGACATGTACAGGAAAAGCACACTATACATCAGGCTCAGAACAGCTCATCATATTGGCCATCCACTGAGCATCTTGGAATAATTCCCTTAGAAATAAGGGGAAACACAGTCACTTGAGGGGGTTAGGTGTTTTGTAGATTCATGCTGCAATCTAGACAGCAGACACTTAGCTCATGCACTGAGTTTGCTAATTAAACAGCAAAGTGGGTTCCATACTTTAGGAGACTAGGAACGTGAGACATTATCTAGTTCATGATCTCAGACCTACTAAAGTAATCGCCTGAAATGATCTGGGGGCTTGGGCTATATATAACACAGTGGTTGGTAGAATACTCACCTAACATCACCGAGGCCCTAAGATCAATCTCCAGCACCACAGAAAAGAATAATCAACCAACACCAAATTGAGCAGGCCCGTCATCCCAAATACTTTGGAATTACTTTGAGGCAGAGGCACAAAGGTCCTGCCTGGGCTACAACAGACTAAGCTCAAGGTTAACCCCTGCAACGCAGAGTCTCAAAAGAGAAAGAGAAGAGCACTGTGGTGCTCATGCAGTAGACCCAAGCTGAACCTCTAAATTCAATCCCAGCGCTGCCAAACAGGAAAACGTTTTACCCTTTTTATTCAGAAACTATTGCTACATTGAATTTTTGAACTTCATTTCATATACCCAAAAGCAAGTTGTAAACTCTGCCTATGGGACAAAGTACTTTACACAGAAACTTATATATATATATATATATATATATATATATATATATATATATATATATATAACTTGGACTGGACCGTCCAGGTTCACAGCTGGGTCACGTACTTAGGTGTAGTGAGTTTATCTTACCATTCCCCAACACCCCCCACACCCACCCCAACTTCAGCACGTTCTTCTCTCAGTCAGTCAACTAACATTTTATACAAATCATCACTATCCACACAAGCCCAGGGGGCCCGCGAAAGATCCAAGGAGGCCAGTGTCACTGTTGTAAAGGACCTGAAGGCGCCCGAAACGATGGCGCAACAAACCAATGAAGGCTGAGAGCGGGAGTGACGGCGCCAGAGAAAACTTTCCAGCAGAAACTTGGCAAATGCCAGTCCTCGGGCGGGCGCGCAGAGGGCGGGGACAGCGGCCTAGCGGAGGGCGCAGGGGACCGGCTGGGCCTGGACTCCGGGACAACAGCCACCCAAAGTCTGGGCTCCGCCTGTGGCCCAGCGATGACACCGACCCGGTTGGGGCCTGTGAGGCGACATGGGGGACACTGCGAGGCGCGCCCCGGCACTGCCAGGGTTGCCCCCCACTCCCAGGCTCCCGGATCCCTGCAGCGCCCGCGGCCTCCGCTGTTCCTACCTTCCTTGGCTTTCTTCCTCCGGGCCAGCGTCCCTCCGAGTTTCCCCAAGAACGAGTCATCCTTCTTGCGGGACGGAGGCGACTTAGGGGTGGGAGATTTGGGGACCAAAGGCGACTTCTGCGGGGATGTGGCCATGACGGCGGGACACGGAGCTGGAGCTGGGCGGCCGCGGCGGGCGGCGGCGGGACTGAGGCTGCGGCTTTCCAAACGGAAGCGGAATTATTCCAGGCATTTGAGGCAGCTCGCTCGCCTTTCCCGTCCCTCGCTCCCTCCCTCGCGCCGCCCTCCGCCCTGCGAGGAGCTGCTGCGCCTGGGGCCCCGCGCCCCGGGCTGCCCTGGCTGCGAGGATGCCCTGGCTTGCTGCTTGCTGGGGGCTATAGGCTATGGAGGCAGGGGCACATGCATGCTAGGGGGATGTGAGGCCTTATCTGGATCCTGGAAGCCTTCACTTCTTTCCTGCTTTACACACACACACACACACACACACACACACACACACACACACACACTATCCAGAGGGATCAGCCCTGTGACCCTATTTCCCAGATGTCTCTTGCTCTACCTCCTGCATAGATGGGGTGTCTGTATTGTTAGCCCTCTTGTCTCAAGAAGTCAAGGAACCAAAATGGGCTCTGGTCCCAACAGACTTCCGTTCAACTTCTGCATGAATCTGCCGACTTCCACCTTCACCTGTTCACATTCAACCAAAGCTGGAAGTCCACAAAGGCCCAGCTTTTTCCTCTTTCAAGGCACTCATGCCTATGGAATCATAACCGTAAGCCAAGACTAGATGCAGAAGGCACAGCCATGAACTCCCGTGAGACACTCATCCTAACCCATGTAGCCAAGAGCAATAGAATTAGTTCCAGACTCTCTTAGCCTAACACTGGAGTCACACAGGGCAGTTTTAAAGATTCGTGCTGGAGATGTTTAAGAGACATATTTTTACTATGCTTCTTCGTTCTAGTTGTGGCTTGAGCTATTGTGTTTGACTGTCTTTCCCATTCTTACAGGGCACCTTGGTAGTACACCAGCGGAAAGAGTTACATATTGTTTCCACAAATCTTTCTCTGGCGAGGTATAAACAAATATCTAAACATCCTTCACAGAGCGCCACCAAGAAACCACAATTCCCCTGAAATCAAGCTTGGGGGACCAATGAGCTTATCAGACTTAGTTACAGAGCATGGGTGAGGGGGTCACCTACAGAAATGTGGGTGGCCCCAAAGCAGCTGCACTACAACAAATTCCTACCCCAGCACAGATGACTTCTCCTAACTGTATAGATGGAATCCCCATTCATTCAACAGGCTACTTACTACTCTAGCACCTCCAGAGACCACATGGAATTGGGGCAGAATTCCATTGCAGGGTTACAAGAGGAAGTGGCCAGAATTGAGATGAGACTCCAGCGACCGTCCCTGCTCCATCCTTCTATAAGGGAACATCAATAAACAGGTCTGATCTCTAGGTCAGGGGCTGAGGGGGAGGTCGAAAGTTCTCACAGCTGCTTAGATGAAGATGGTGGCCGTCATGCTCTGAGGAGGGCATAACATGTCCACTACATGCACTAATCTGACTGAACACCTGACTTAGAGGGAACAAGAGCTTGAACCAAGCTGGAGAGATCAGTCCAGCAGTTGGGCGCTAGGGTGCTGATCACACAGTCTCCTGGCGGTGGTGTCTGTTCTCAGCCAGAGGCACGTTGATGAGGGTATATGTGTCTTAACGTTTTTTCCTGTTGTTCTGATAGAGACCAGGACCAGAACCTGGGGAGGAAATGGTTCGTTTCACCTCTTAGCTTGCAGTCCATCATGGAGGGAGGTCAAGGCAGGAGTCTAGAGGCAGAAATCAGAAGCAGAGACCGTGGAGAAACACTGCCTATTGGTTTGCTTCTTCTGGATTCCTCAGTTTGTTTTATTATACAACCCAGTATCACCTGACCAGGGGTGGTACCATGAATATTGAGATGGGTCTTTCATATTAATCATTAATCAAGAAGATGTCACACAGGCTTGCCTATAAGACAATCTGATAGGGGTGTCTCAGTTTTGGTCCCTTCTTCTCAGATAACTCTAGCTTGTGTCAGGCTGACCAAAACTCCCTTGGAGGGACATAGGGACCTAGGGCTGTATCTGGTGTGTGTCTGTGTGTGTGTGTGTGTGTGTGTGTGTGTGTACAACACTGCAGGCATCCAAAAATTAATAAAGAAGCTTTCTCAAGAGGCCAACTGAGTCAGACAAGCTTTGATACAACCATAATCCCAGCACTTGGAAGTGAAGGCAGAAGAAAAAGAGCTGTCATAGTCAGCTACATAGCTAGTAAAACTGTCTCAAAGCAAGGTCACGTGATAGTCTCGGCATGCAGAACTCATGAGATAGATCTTGCATCCCTTTCCATTCCCACGTGAAGTCCCTGCTAGGCTTGCTGTGTTTTCATTTGAGGAGATACTGGTACTAAAGCCTTCTTGGCACTGTCTCCCTTTGTGTGGTCTAACCCACACACTGATAAGCAGCAGTTTCTGAGAACCAAAGTCTACCCAACAGGACAATTCACAGGTTCTACCAGAGCATGGGTTCACTTATATCTGCTCAAGAGTTGCCGCCATTTCACCTTTTCAGAATACAATCATTTGTCCTGGTGCCTCTTACCAAGCAGAAGAGGTGTTGTGTCTACAAGCCTGGAATGATTTCTATACACACACACACACACACACACACACACACACACACAAAGAGCATCATCCCCAGGGACTCTGACTTAACTAATGTGAGGTGAAACAAAGAGTATGGATGGGTAAAAGCTCACGTCAGGTGATGTTGATATAAGTGGTCCACAAGTCGGGGATGAGTATCTAGGGCTACTTCTTGCTCTTACATCCTTCAGTCTCTCACAAACTGCTGGTAAATTTCTGTGTGCAGGGAAGATGTCCTAAGCAGCATCCTCAAGGCTGCCCATCTTTAAGTCCACTTATGCACTTATCTATGTACAACTCTCTTGGAACATGTTATGGGTTTCTTTATATTTTGAAGTCACTGAGCAGAGCTTAAAGGAAGGGCAATCTTTTGGCTAAATGTTTAAAAATCAAACCAGCTCTGCAGCTGGCAAAGCTGAGCTTATACACAGATAAGAGGGCTCTTCCTTGACAGAGTAGGATAAGACATGGATGCGGTAAGGTTTCTGACTCTGGATGGAGACAGACTTCTCAGTGTGGGATGTGTGGGTGTAAATGTGGCAAAGGATCATTAGAGAACATCTAGGATTGGTGAGGCTTTGGCCATGCCCACCAGCAGAGGTCCCCTGCTTTGTCACTCACCTTTGCTCTCCTGAAGATGGTCTCTGACTGAACCTGGGGCACATGACCACACCCATCTTTAAAAAAGAAAATGTAATGTTTTCCCTGCATGCATGTATGTATGTATACATGCACAAATGCACACATGTGTACACATGAATATGCATGAATTTACACACATATGTATAATGCATGTTTACATATGCATGCATGCATGTGTACATGAATGAATGCCTGCATGTGTCTTATACATGTGCATGTATATGTGTATATATACATATATGTATGTTTGTATGTATGTATACATGCATGCATGTATGTATGAATGTATGTATACTATTATGCATGCCTAGTGACCTTGGGGTCCTGAAAAGGGTGTTGGAATTAGAGTTATAGACGATTTTCAGCTGTCATGTGGGTGGTTGGAATCAAACCCAGGTCCTCTGGAAAAGTAGGCAGTTCTCTTAACTGCTAAAACACCTCTTGCCTCAGAGTCCGAGATTTTTATGTGGGTGCTGAGAATTTGAACTCAGGCCCCCACACTTAGGCTCTTTTACCTACAAAGCCATCTCTTTAGCCTGGTTAACTTTTAAAATGAGGTCATGTCTTCTGTGTTCTGTAGGGACTGGTCTCTAGGTCTCTGAGTGGGCCATATCACTCAAAGATCACATGTCCTAAACTGTCACCAGGCTTCTTTTCAGTGGAGATCATATTTCTTGCCTTGTGCTTCTCTCTGCAACACTCTGTCCAGTCTTAATCCTCTTCCTTCAACAGACCCAACATCCAACTGTTGGGCTTCATGTACTGGTTGGTAGAGAACTTGGGTTAGGATTACTACTCTGCAGCAAGAGGTCTGTGAATGTATTGCGAAGTTCCTCAATTTCTCTATGATTCCATTTCCTCATCATAAAATTAATTCAGCCAGCTGTAGTGTTTCACACCTATAATCTATGATTGGGGAGGAGAAGGGGGAATTCTTGATTGCAAGTTTACAGGAATAGTCGGGAATCCCAGAGGGATGAACCTGAAGGTAGCATGGTCCCTAGGGCATCTAGCACTTTCAGGAAGACACCTGAGAAGCTTAGAGTGGCCACCCTCTCAAAATAAATAGAGAAAAGGTCTGGATAGTACCAAAAATGTGGAACAGAGGTTGGTCTAAACTCTAAAACAGTATCTGCTGTTGTAGATGAAGAAAAAATAAAAACATTCCTAAATATACAAGGTGTGTGTAGGGGATGAGGGAGAATTTGTCAATAGAGAATAAAATACAGTGTACAGAAGAAATGCCAACTTTTCTTTTATGATGTTTTTTGTTTTTATATCCCTGACCACCCCATATGAAAAGATGATGTGAACAAAGATGAGGAATAAAGCGCAGCTACCCATACTCCCTCCTTCCAAGGCCCAGGGAACGTCGCAGTACCAGCCAGAGGTCAGAGAGGACTAAAACCAAACAGTTTTTCTGAACATGATCGGGCTGCTGTCCTCATGAGCTCACAGCAGCTTGGTTGTCTGTACAGGACCTGCGAAGATCAAGCAGCCAACATTCCAGATCAAAGGGAGAGGGGACAGTTGAAAGTTAAGAGTTTCTGAGAAGGGACAGTCAGTTGTTTTCAAGGCTGTGGCCCCTGACAGCTTGCCTATAGCCTTGTGGATGTCCCCACCCATTCACATCCAGGTAGAATTAACTTGAGTCAGTGAGTTTCAAAGAGAGGAGATGAAGCTGGGCACATGGAGGCATCTGGGAGGAGTTGAATGGATTTGCTGTAATTTCGGCACTCCAGAAGCAGAACAGAAGATCACCAGAGGCTTGAGGGTGGCCTGGGCTACACAGCATGTTCCAGGCTCACTAGTGACATATAGCAAGACCATTTCTCCCCCCAAATAAAAGTGTGTTATTAGATGGTGTCTTAGTCAGGGTTCCTGTTCCTGCACAAAACATCACGACCAAGAAGCAAGTTGTCAAGGAAAGGGTTTATTCAGCTTACACTTCCACATTGCTGTTCATCACCAGAGGAAGTCAGGACTGGAACTTAAGCAGGTCAGGAAGCAGGAGCTGGTGCAGAGGCCATGGAGGAATGTTACTTACTGGCTTGCTTCCCCTGGCTTGCTCAGCCTGCTTTCTTATAGAACCCAGGTCTACCAGCCCAGGGATGGTACCACCCACAATGGGCCCTTCTAACCTTGATCATTAATTGAGAAAATGCCTTACAGCTGGATCTCATGGAGGCAGTTTCTCAAGGGAGGATCCTTTCTCTGTGATAACTCCAGCTTGAGTTGACACAAGTACAAATGGCTTAGGGGGTAAACTAGGCTTACAGGGTAAAGGCAGTTGCTGCCAAGCCTGATGACTTAAGTTCAGTCTTTGGCCTCCACATAGTAGTAGATCCTTTGCTCTCTATACATGCCCCATGAGGCTTGTGCCCACCCACCCACTTCTCACAATAATTAAAATTTAAAATACAGCAATTAAATAAAAAGAAAAGAGTAAGCTATGCACATGTCTGAAAACATACTAAGGACACAAAATAACAAGACGTCTTTTTTAGGGTTTATAGTGCTTAAAATATGTAAATCAAATGAAAATATATGAAAGAAGCCTTCCCATGGCAAGTATGAAATGTCTTCAGGTCCAGCCACTCCTTGTAAAGAAGTAAAAGACGTTAGCCATTAGAGTTTTGACAAACAGAGTCATGCAACATAACCATCGGGAAAACACTTGAAAAGTCACTAAGGTATTAAGATGATGGAAAGACAGTTGGCATCTCAGAGCTCAGTTCAGACAAAGCTCTTAAACTGTGTGTGTACTCCCTTCCTGTCATTCGGCTGCCATCTTTACTTTTACAGTGCCTTTGTATTTTACTATGTGCTTAAAAAAAAAGATCACATTCCTTCAGTAAGCATGGAGGGTAGCTAGCCTACTCAGAACATTATGAGAAAACTCAAAAGGCTCATGCCTAGGGAAGTGGAAGTTGTGGATTAAACAGTGTCCTCCAGAGTGGAACCCTACTTGGAAACAGGATTATTGAAGACACATTTAGAATGACCTCAAACTCTAAAATACTAGTGGTGGTCTTAGAAGGCCATTCTGCAAGTGAGCATGTCCCCTTAAGTATGGTGGCTAACCATTTGAGGAAGGCTGATATGTTTAGGATATGAGGAACATCTGGGCACAGGCAAACACAGGGGGCATGATAGGAAGGGGACCATGAGACAAGGAGTGCTTGGCAGAGGCTTAGGAAGGTCCTGACTTAGAATCTTAGGCACCCTGGCTCACTACACACCTGGGTTTTGGATTTGCAGCCTCTATACCCAAGGAAAGCTGTTATCTGTTGCTCTATGTCAGCCAGTTCTTGGCCCTTTGTGTTAGCAGTTCCAGGAAGCTAATACACACCTAAGAGTCACGAGACTGTAGACTGAGTTGAGAATTTCACAAGAGCTTCAGGTCTTAATCTGTAACTAGAATTGTTAACATGGGAAGGGGCCAGAGGAGCCTGCCAGAGTATTTTGGAAACCTCTTTGATCATGGATAGGGAGGTGTGCTTTCAGGTTGGAAGCCACGTGTGTGATATGAAAAACTCTGGAAAGCAGTGGGGGGGGGGGGTCACAGCTTTTACATAAGGGATCCTCTACATATCTTCCTTAGTGACCCTGAGGTCTTAGAAGGAGTTGGTCTGGCCTAGCTACCTTGAGAGGTGTGTGTCATAGGTTACACAGTTCATGGCTCCTGAGGCACTGTGTGTCTTTCACTTGGTTCCTGAGAAAACAAGGCGCTCCCTCAGGCAGTGACACATTCAGGTAGCTTTGTGTTTCTCTGTATGTTCCTTTAGAGGTCAAGGAAGCGTGAAATCACGGCAGGACAATTGGTCTTAGACATTATTTTCCTGCACCCTGTATAGCTTTCAAACATCATTTGAGCATTCTAGCAAACAACAACTGTATTGATCCTGGCAATTGTCACTATATTCTGTTTCCGATAGGGGTATAAAAGTCTAATTGCTCCCAGTAAAATTGTCACAGCCTTAGTCTTGCTATACAATCAGAGCCTGGTTTAATTTTTTGCCAGCCATGACAGGTTAAGCTTGGCCTGGTAAATGCGGGTACACACAGGAACCTAATCCAGGAAGACCACTGTCCTCTTGAGGAAAGGAACATCTGAACACAGGCATGTTCTGGAGTCTTCGGGTGGTTATAAAACACTCTTGTGTAGTACTGGGATGGGACTGCTGGTTTCTGAAGGTCAGTTTGTCAGGAAGCACAGGAAGCAGGCAGCAAGAGGCTGGGAGACCATGAACACATTTGAAAACATGGTAGACTGAGACTGGGATTATCTTGTTTTGTTTTCCAAGACAGGGGCTCACTGTGTAGCCCCGACTAGCCTAGAACTCACTAGGTAAGTCCGTTCGCCTCCAACTCACAGAAATCCACCTGCCTCTGCCTCCCAAGTGCTGGGATTAAAGGTGTACAGCAGTGGGGCTGGAGAGAAGAGCACTGACTACTCTTCCAGAGGTCCTGAGTTCAATTCCCAGTAACCACATGGTGGCTCACAACCATCTGTAATGGGGTCTGATGCCCTTTTCTGACTTGCAGATAGAGCACTCATATGATCAATCTATCTATCTATCTATCTATCTATCTATCTATCTATCTATCTATCATCTATCTATCTATCTATCTATCTATCTTCATTTTAAAGAAGCAAAGGTGTGCAGCACCACACCCTGCCATAAGTAGGATGTCTTTGAGGGTTACACTGATTAGCTTTGGGGGCTTGAGTTCCAGGTTCTTGAAACAGATAGCTATCCTCAGGAATCTTACAATACAGTGATCTGCAGACAGACAGACAGACAGACAGAGGACATTTTTACCCCAGAGTGACTTTCAGATATAGAAGCAAATCTCTAAAATCAGTAGCTAAGACAAAAGTCATCCAGCAGATGACCAGAGAACAGCCTAAGGACAGTAGCAGCAGCTACACTGGCATGTGTGTGTGTGTGTGTGTGTGCGCGCGCACACGCGTGTTCGTGCGTGTGATTGCAAAAGTGTGAGTATGTATTGTAGAACTCGGTCCTCCAAGTAAAATACATCTTCCAACAGGTCCTTTTAAGAACCATCACTCATGGGCCTGTGGACCATTGACATTCCCTGCTAGGAGGGGTGGGACAGTATTTAGACCCTCACCTCATAGCCCAGCCATTCTTCCAGCCATCTGTTTGCAGTTTTGCCTAGTGGCTCACAGTCTGGAGAAGTGCTAGAGTGTATAAGCTATGAAAGGTTAATGGAGAGGGGCTTTCTCTATGCAGCTATGGGGAGCCATCGTTTATCCTGCAGACTTTACAGTGTGGCTGCTTTGAGTATCCCAT